>NC_133129.1:37990505-38590505 GCF_048418815.1 Hemitrygon akajei
AGGATTCAAGTCAAATTTCCTGTAATATAATTAATGGCAAAAAGCTAAATAATGCCTCCGAAATTAGATAAAAGACAGAAATATTAATTTGATTCACACAAATACCATTCAGCAAACAATAAACAATTGCACATATCATCCAGTATGCTTTCCTGATTCCCATACCCTACGAGACGATGAAAAGCTACTCCTGACAGGTGATTCACAGGATCGCTTAGACATCACCGGGCTGCGAGGAGGCTTACCGACTATAGCTCCATCAGTCCTCAATCCCGTCTGTAAGAGCCACAAGAGTGCAATCAGACTGACCAAAGTTCAAGTTATTTTTAAAAGATCAAAGACCATTGAGGAAGAATGTAGGAATATCAAAATGTTAAATAGTGCTATATTAGTGATGGAAAAAAATGTTTTAATGGAGGTTCAAAATCATATAATGCTATAAATGGTTTTGGGTTCCGATTGACAGTGACGTGCAGGTAAATGTCAAATGCAAATATGCATCAGAAGAGACTTGCTGTCCTCCAGGAAGTCTCATTCCCTTTCAGTCTAGTGTCAGGTTAGGGTTAATTTTGTACTAAAGCTCCAGTCATACTGTAAGCATAGCTCTGGCTGGAATCAGTCACTTTGCATCAAATTTAGCTATAGAGTACTTGCAACCCAAGTATATCACATAATACATCACCATGCCTTAATGTACTTCTTTCATTATTACTTTTGGATGGTCTTTTTCATCTACTATCTTCTTCTCCTCAAAGAACAGATCCCTTTGCTGGGATGCAAATATAGTGGGTAACAGTTAACTGTGCCATGAGTTAATCTGGACAATTTATTTGGGACAACTCTTAAAGAACAAAGACATATCCAGAAAATCACCAGGATTCCCTTCGTTTATTTGGGACACTATGCTGCTTAATTGGGGCAGGAAATATGCCGCAGAGGTTCTAATTAGTCAGTTGCTTGCACTTGCGTGGCCATTAAATGCTGCACCATGCTTAAAGCGAACAGCTTTTAAATAGCGCCAGTTGCGTATGTTTGTATTCAAAAAAAGTGCTCTTCGTCATTGATAATTGGCAAGAAATAAGCAATAAGACAATTCCAAACTGTTTTGTTCACTGTGATTTCAAGCATTCAGGCTTGAAGATGGCAAATACAGCTGAGAGTGAAAATGAAATGATTTCACTACCCCAACAAGTTAGGTACAACAAAGAATTCGAAAGTACCTATCAATAATTTTTAATGTTACAATGAAAATGAAGATTTGATGGATGAAATTCTTGATAGCATTGTATCAAGAATGTATGAAGGCAGTCCATTATCTGCATTGGGTGTCTGCACTGATTTTGTTCATCGGATACACTGGATGAATTCCTCTGTCAATAACTACTAGGAACTAATACACAGTTTTAGAGAACTAATTACTATTGGTAGTTTTCTAATTTGTTCTGTATTTCATTTAAGTACATAATTTGTTCATCAATTTGTCTGCTTTATACCTTTTTAACTATTTCCTTGAAACTGGCTAATTGGACAGCCACTTAATTGGGCCGTACTGGTCCCGATGTGTCACAAATAACTGGAATCCACTATATATGGACACTCATCATACTCTACTAATCTCAGTACAGTGGCTTCTACCTATGTACAAACAGATAACTAGACTAAGCACTTGACTGAAGAACATTTTGTCATCTAATAATTTCCATCCTTCAGCTTGTCCAATGTGGTTAAAGGTGCTGAGCAGGAACCAAGCCCCTGATCTTCCTGACCCTAACGCCAAAGTTAAACAATGAATTGTAATAATCTTGCTCTGGCCGTTATCAATTAACTTAGCAAAGAACTGGGGTTGACACAGATTGATACGGTTTAGCTTCTTCACTGGATTAAGGGGACAGCTTATCAGAAATTTATTATTTGAACAAAGATAACAAATTTTCTTTAGGTAGACAGATGGTTATTTGGATCTTAAAATGGCAAATATTATTCAATTATTTCCTTTGACAGTGATTCACTCATGAAAATCATCATATGCACCAAGTTGGGTGCATCATATTGCTTGAAGCTATTTTATCTCCATTGTGAGTAATCTTGTTCTCTAAAACAACTTGGTAGAGACACTTACCCAATTTACCTTTCTTCCTTTTAAAAGTAGCCAGTTTTCTGCTGGCATCTGTGCAGGACAATGAAATTAAATGCAAACTTTATTCTCTCTTTACATGGTCCTTCCCTGTCAGCAAATCCCCATCCCACCCCCTTTAATGATTGTACCTTTAGAAGGTGGTCACCAACTCAACTCCAGGTAAAAACTGAGTAACCACAACACTCAGATGCCTATACTTCTGATATTGTCCAAGTTACCTTCAAGTTTGGAGACCTAGTTCTCTGGCTGGAAGATGATGTGGTGAAGAATGTGGGTCTCTGAGGGAGTTGTGGAGGTGAAACTACAGAGAGGGAGCTCGCTGGCAGTGGGGATGAAAATGCTGCAGGCATATGTGAGGGAGGAGAAGCAACAGTTTGTTCAGATCCAGATGTTACAGTCTGCATATACAAAAAAAAAAGAATAATTCAAAGAGAAAAATAAAAGGGACTAAATCTGGCAAGCTAACATTATGCACTATTGTTAGTCACTTTTACCTGTTGTACTTTACATGCATCCAATATAGGATCATATCTCAGAAATTTCATTTCCATGAGAGCATTCAAACCATGCAATCCTAGATTGATAGCAGGTGTTAAAATATCTTTTCAACACTGGTTATTAACAGCACGTCACTCAACCTTTGTACAAGGGCCCTTTTATCTCCACCCCTTTTGCATGCTATGAATGGGCCAATGAAAATTTTCAAAAGTATTTTAAATTCATCTTTGCATTGAAGTTAAACACACTGCAAAGAGAGTTAAAGCACATTTTGTTCAAGGGCATATGAATGATCTAAATTAAGTAAGCAAAAAAAAACTTCTCTGTTTTTAAGAACTAGATTTGCTGCACTCCATATGTACCTCAGTATCAATAACTTCTGCCTTCTGCATTTCATCAGACTTAGCAGGTTTCAGTTTATGTGCCTCAAATGTCACGTAGACCTCACTAGGATCTTCCTTTATGAAGAGTTCTAGTAGGTCCTTGGATACATCGGAATCATGTCCATGAGAACGCATTTGTTTAATTCCTTCATACTTTGACTTGTGTTCTTGGTTGATTGACTGCAATTCCCCACGGAGCACCTTCTGCTGTTCATCACTATTTTGTGCAGAAGTCTTTGGAGTACAGCTTTCCACTGGTTCCATTGTGACCAAAGAAACCTCCATGTTATCCATTTTCTTGGCACTGATTGGGAAAGTAGCTTCAGATTTCTCAGGGGCCTCCTGAGGTCTGTCCATTACCTGCATTTTATTGCTGTCATATCGATGTGGTAGAATGTGAAACAAAGAAATGGGTGACTGGTGGACAGCATTAGACAAGGTTGGGCACAATGGAGAACGCAGACCTTCAGATGAACTGGGAAGGTTCTTTGATGAAGTGACTGGAAAGAAATGACTCAATTTTTCACAGGAAGTAGTGTTTGTAGGCAGGATTGTGTCACGATTGGAGGAGGTAACTGCCAAAGTAGGAGCTTTTAAATCTGAAAGGTTATTAGCAAAATGAAGTTGCATAGGGGCTGGGGAGCTGAGAGAAGAGAGCCCAACAGTCGATGATATCCGTTCATTGGTAACAGCCTGCATTGGAGATCTACTTAAACAAGGTGAGCGATGATGTCCAGAAATAGGGGATGTTGTATTGAGCCTTTGATAAGAAGACAACTTAGAGGGGAAAGAGGAAAAGTTATGCTACAAATAATGAAAGGAAGCTTTCAGTGTTACTAGCTAACGAACATAAACTCAAGCTATCTGACAGGACATTACAGCAATTCATTTCTTTCCCTTATAGTACAGGTTTATGCACAAAACATCCACCCATAAAACACTGGTTTCACAACTTGACAGTGATGTATTGAAATAGGAATTATGAAGAGGACAAACATGCACAATAAGTAGTATTTTCACAACTTGATGTATGCATTTGCAGTTTACTGAACCTTTGGTTCAAAATGGCTGGACTCTCAAAACACACAAACTGTTTAGTAAATGTTTTATATTAAATACAACGAGATGTTGAAAATGAACCTCAGGTTTGAATATGGTGATATAAATTTACTTTGAACTTTGAATGTTGAGCTGACCGGACTCATATCATAGAAGCAACAATTTTCTAAGGGTATGTAAAACAATGTTTGTTTTTCTATGGGGAAAGCTTCACCTCATGTAAGTATCTTACCTGAACAAAATGTCTATGATACTTGTGATATGATACAAATATATAAAGTGCTGCACTATAAAGTATATTTTAATCACCTGGTAAAAACAATGCAGCCTCCAGCATGCCCAAAACTGAAACCGTTTATCCAAATAAATTACCGTACAACAATAAGGCCTAAACTTATTATGGTAAGAATAAAGAATTGAGCCATGAGAAAAAAAAAGTGAAAGAAGGAACAGCTAATAATTATTTAAAGTCAATTTTTCAATATGCTATTATTATTTCTACTCCTATTGTCTGTCTTTACAAGAAGTTTATTGCAATTAGAAATCTGTTGGTGTCTTTCATTTCCACAGTTCAGTTAGTTCCTCATGGCAGATCTGAAATTACCTGGTTTCCCCCTCAATTCCTTCTTAATCAATAAAATGAAATTTACACCTCAAAATGGGAACTTTTGAATTGAGAGTTATAAAAGCTATGATATTCATTTTATTACACTGATATGGAAAATATTCTAAGTTTAGAGATCTGCTATTTCAACAGGAATATACTCAATTTAAACATGATAAATTACTTGACTGCTGGTACTTACTTACCTTCTACCACTGTAAAAATGAAGTTAATGGACTGCAATTCAGAGGCAGGAAATAATGCACCGATGCTTCTTTACAGAGGTTTCAAACTACTGATAGAGAATGAGCTCCCTCACAACAGTCTGTGATCTCAACACTTTTCCCAAAAATGGATTCTTATGCATATTATTTGTTACCACTGGCAAGGGTTGCAGTTGCCCAGGGCCAAAGAAACATTTGGCATAGGAAGCCATTTGGCTGATCATGTCAGTGATGGCTATTGTGGCATTCCCCCTCTGTCTCATCACCCCATCAAGTGGTGGAACAGATTCAATGGGCTGAATGCCCTATTTCTGCTCTTATGTCTTTTGGTCTAATTAGGCCCATTGGGTCTGTTCCACTATTTGATCATTGCTGATATATTTTCCCTCTCAACCCCATTCTTCCACCTTCTCCCCATAACCATTTAAGGTATAATTGGTTCTGCCTATTTAAGCAAACATGCAACTAATGTCCATGGTGTGGTATCCAGTCAGGTGCAATGATCTTATCACTGATATGCGTGAGGAGCTGGGGGACTCTGAGTGCTGACAGGACTTTTTGCAGAGGGCTGCACCTGGCTTTTCCTCACTGGCATAAGGGGAAGTGGCTCAGGCATGTGAGTAAGGACTGTGTTTGGCCCTTAGGGCCACTGTCCTCAATACTGAGAGTGGATGGAACATGTCACACCCACACATGCAAATCAGAAATTTTTTTCTTATTTTCTGGAGAAGGAGATGGACAGCAGGACTGTTAGCAGAGCCTTACAGCTTCAGCAAATCACGTTCAATATCGACCCCTGATGATGTCTCTGTGGAGTTTGCTTGTGACTATTTGGGATTCCAAAATGAGTGGCTTGGTGGGTTAATTGACAATGGTAAATTATCCCTAGTGTCTGAATGGTAGAATCCAATGAGGTGCTGTTAAGTACATGCAAAGAATAAAATGGGATTAGTATACCATTACAGTACATGTACGTTTAATATTTGACATGGATTCAGCTGATCTAAGGGCTTGTTTCTGTGCTGTATCACCATATGTCACTACTAGAGCCCATTTCTACTTGAAGTTCTTTGTGCGATTTGCTAGTGTCAATGAGGATAACTGTAAGAGGATTTAATAAACATGTAATTTTTTTTCCCATGAAGTCATAAAAGCCAGTGTGGAAGTATTCAACAAAATATAGATAAGAAGCCAGAGAAAAGAATGCCAAAGAATTTTCACAGCATAATAAATGATTATCATAACTTGATGGTTAAGTAAGATATGTTACAATGTTAAAAGTAAAGTACAACAAAAATAAAATATTCCTCCAACTCTTGTCTCACAAAATAGATTAAGTTTAGGGAACGGATTATTTCTCACCATTCTAACTAGCTGTCAGCATTTAAAGATCATAAATAAGGTCTGGTGCAAATCAGAATAAGATAAATCACCCGTCTACTTTCATGATTTCAGCCTCAGGAATAATAAAGCCCTCTCGTATACACTCTGTGGCCATTTGATCAGTTACCACCTGTATTCACTCAGTGTACATTTACGGTCTCCTGCCGCTGTAGCCCATTCACTTCAAGGCTCAGCATATTGTACATTCAGAGCTGCTCTTCTGCATGCCACTATTGTAACATATAATTATTTGAGTTACTGTTGCCTTCCTGTCAGCTTAAACCAATCTGGCCACTCTCCTCTAACCTCTTTCATTAACAAGGGATTTTCACTTACAGAACTGCCACTCACCAGAAGTTTTTTTTTTCATTTCTTGCACCATTCTCTGGAAACTGTTGTGTGTGAAAATCCCAGGAGGTCAACAGATTCTGAGATACTCATTGTCGTGTCACCAACAATCATTCCACAGTCAAAGTCGCTTTAGATCACATTTTGATGTTTGGTCTTACCATTCTGATGTTTGGTCTCAACAACAACTGAACCTCTTGACCTTGTCTGCATTGAAGTGCTGCCATATGATTGACTGAGTAGATATTTGCATTAATGAGCAGGTGTACAACTGCACCTAATAATGTGGCCACTGAGTGTATAATGGTAATGCTGCAGATGACTGAAAAGTAAAACCCAAGTTCTACCTGACTGAAGTTATTCAATTGGTGTCAAAGTGAAAGCTGCTTTATCTCCCACTTAGGACTATGTGTGGAGATATCTTAGCTGGACTACAAGTAACTCCTGGTGATATAATAGAATTCAAACCTAATGGTTCAAATTTATGAGTGAAGCCTGAAAAAGCAAAATAGAAACAAAGCAAAATAAAAACAACTTGACAAGAGATTTTCCTTGGGTGAATTGATTTATCGTAAAAATCAAGGAAAACATACTCATATCTAACTAACGCAACTTGAAACGTCAGTACATCTCTAAAACTCCACAGCAGAATTTCAAGTTTCTTGAACTACTCATCAAAGAACAGATTTTAATCAAATAGCCTTGTGTAGGAAAAAAAAGTATAACTTACTATCATCTACAAGATTTCTCCACATAAAAAAATAGATGTAGAGAATAAAGAAAGGGATTAAGGATTCAGAATTTCAATTTTCTTAAACTATGAATCAAAGAACAGATTTTAATCAAATAGCACGGTGTAGGTAAAAAGGCAAAATTTAATGCCATCTACAAGATTTCTTCATATGAAAATATAGATGTTTAAATTTAAAAACAGTTTAAAGATTCAGAATTGCAATTTTCTTGCTTTCTGCTTTTCCTGGATTCTGCACTTCCACTCCAATCTCTCTTGTGTCTGATTTTAGGCTGGTATAAATAAACATAACTTTTGTAGCCTTTTGCAATAATATAAAATGCTCAATAACATAAAGATCTGCTTACCTTTGAAGATCCCAAGAGTTGGGTCTTATCACTGGGAAAGCTCAGAGGCAGAGAATGACTGGGGTATTCTGTAGTATTCTTAGCTGGAATTTTTTTGAGTACATCCACGTAAGAAATCGGGAAGATACCTTGTCGGTTTGTTCCAGGGATCCTTCCTTCATACCAGTTCTGATCAACCCGTCTGACAAGGATGACTCTTTCACCCTAAGAAGATCAGAGAGTTCAGGTGTAAATGCTGTAACAATCACTCAGTGACCACTTTATTAGATACACCTGCCCTTTAATGTAAACATCTAATCAGCCAATCATGACAAAAGCATGCAGACATTGTCAACAGGTTCAGTTGTTGTTCAGACCAAACATCAGAATGTGGAAGAAATGTGATCCAAGTAACTTTGACCATGGAATGATTGTTGGTGCCAGATGGGGTGGTTTGAGTTTCTAAGAAACTGCTAATCTCCTGGGATTTCACATAACAGTTACTAGAATTTACAGAGAATGGTTCAAAAAGTAATTAAAAAAAGCATTCAGTGAGTGGCAGTTCTGTGGGTGAAAATTCCTTGTTAATGAGAGTGGTTAGAGGAGAATGGCCAGACTGATTCAAGCTGAGAGGAAGGCAACACTAACCTAAGTAACCATGCCTTACTACAGTGGTGTGAAGATGAGCATCTCTGAATGCACTACACATGGAACCTTGAAGTGATTGGACTATGGCAGCAGAAGACCACAAACATACAATCAATGGCCACTTTATTAATTACAGGAGGCACCTGAAATAATGGTCACTGGGTGTACGTAGTCCCACTGCAGTACTAAGCACATTGGTGGCTGTAAATATGCATCACTTCTATAGTAAAAAGCAGATCATTGGAGGTCAAAAGAAAAACCGCAAATTTATAACAAAAATATAAAATATTGGAAATGCTTAGCAGGTCAGGCATCAGCCAAGGAAAGAGAAACAGAGTTAGCACTTCAGTCTCTGTTTCTCCTTCCATGGCTGCTGCCTGACTTGCTGAGTGATTCAGACATGTTATATTTTCATTGATAATCAAGATTTCAGGGGCTGGGCTGGTATACCTGATGGGTTGATATTTATAGGGTTGATGAGCAAGGATCAAATTCAGAAAAAGATGGGGACATAGAGCACAGTGGGAAAAACAAAGGGACCCATCTTCAATGGGCAACCAGTGCCAGGCTCCTTTGCTTTTGCTCTTGTACTACATCAAAGTACATATCTCTCAAAATGATCTGAAAGGACGGCATGCAAAACAATTTTTTCCACTGCATCTCGGTGCAATAATAAACTAAATGCCAAATTATCTCACCAAAATGTTGTAAGAACTCAACAGGTCAAGCAAGCATCCATGGAAGCAAGATGTGTGTAAATCACACTTTCAAGTTGAGATAGTGTGCTGAGCTGAGAGGGCAGGTGAAAGAAAGGAAGTGTTCAGCAGTGTGAGGCAGGTAGGTCTAACCAGATGGATGGACAGTTAGAGACAGGTAGGGGATTGGGAGGGGTTTGGAGAGATGGGAAAGATAAACAAAGAGAGAACTAAAGTAGGTGAGCATTTGAGAAAAGGAACACCAGGGTGCCTGGGTTACCTGATACTGGAAAATTCAGTGCTCATACCATTAAGCTGTAATCTACCCAAGTGAAATATGCGATGTTTATCTTCATAACTTTAATGACACAATTTGTCCAGTGAATATTTGAACAAGATGGAATGCAAGTTAGACATCCCATAATACATCAAAGGGCAACTAATATCAAGCTGTTGATATGATTGGTAGGAACGCAAAACTGACAAAAGCACTCAACAAGACAAGAAATTGTATTCACTGGTTCCCACATGATTTGAAAGCTACTCCTTCAGGGTTTTTAGGTCCTACATGGTGATACATTCCTCCTGAAAATGTTCACCTGCTAATTTCTTCAAGTATCTTCTCCAAGTGATAATACCACTAGTGACAAGCTCATAGCATGAACCTGGAAATAATACCTTCCACTGAATTAATTAGCATTTTTGAGAGAGTTGAAGTATTCAAGTTAAAAAAGTAATAACACAATCATGCTATCATTGATGTGTTGTATCGATAATATTGATGTCTTATTGCTATCTTATTGCCATTATTGATGTGTCTACCAGGAGAGAACAGAGTTAGAGAAATCAGAAGAAAAATCAGAAGAAAAACCACAAGAAGAACTCTAATTAGTCAAGAAAATTGGGCACATAGACAGTACAGAATGAAGGATCACTGCCCCACCTCCCATTGCTTCATTTCGGAGCAATATGCTTTGAGGAGCCAAGAGATAATTAATCAAGAACTTGAGTTCCAAAATTACCTTTTTTAGTGACAGTTCCACATTAGTGTCTGCATTAAAATTATACTTCGCAATTGCTTCCCCAAACTCCCTGGCCTCTGCTGGTGGCGGTGGTCTTATTGGCTGTGCCTTTTCTGTCAGAGGCAGCTTCTGCAGGAGATAAAGTCATCACAAATCCACAAGAGAGTTACAAGAAAGGGCAATATGAACAGTTTATGTAACTAGACTGAAAAAAAACTTGTACAGCAAAAGGTAGAAAGTTACAGACCTCAACATACGAAATGGGAAATATGCCAACTGTTCCATGTTGTTCACCTTCGAACCAATTCTGATCTATTTGTCTAATAATGTAGACAATACTCCCTTTCTTGAATGGTAATTCTCTGCAGGCAAATAAATCATTCCGATCACAAACAAACTGTAACAATATAGTACATAGCCCTCTAAATAAATGAATAATATTCCAGTCAACAAGTACTACTCATATATTATTTGTAATGCTCTCTGAGATAGTATCAAGAGATTATGGATTATTTTCTTGAATGCTTATCAAACAGACAGTATCCATGATGTAACATTGCACTGACACAAACCCACCATCTTCTAAGAGCCACAAGTGTAACATCTGAGCCCAGACTGACACCCAGTGTCATTGTTCAGTACAGAAACAAGCCAAGAGACTAAGATTGGGTGGTGTTCATTTCCATTAATACCTTAGGGCTATTGAATACAAACTTTGTTACATGGCAAGGTTCTGTTTCTGTGTGAAGTCAGAAACGTGACCACAAACTGAGTTCCCAGGATGCAGCCAGCAAATCTATCCCACCTGTGCCTCAAATGCTCAGTCACGTGTAGGGACTGTACATAACGCAGGGTGTGCAGAAGCATTGACTGTAGGGGGGTGAGTGGGGGAATGTCCCGTAAGCTCTTCCTTGGACACATTCTTAGAAGCCCTTGCAAACAGTTACCTCCGTAAGAGAATTTCTCTCTAAATTATAAAACCCTGCCAATTACACAAAGAAAACCAGTGGTATTGTTGGTGTTCAAGAGTGTTTTTTTATGACTGAGGAGCAATGGAAATGCTTGTAGATCAGTGTGTGGAATGCAGCTTCCCATGTCACTGTGGAGGTACAGCAGCTCTGGGAACTTGATGACAGTATGGATTCCTGAGGAATCTACACTCAAGTCCCTCAATGATGAGCCTGAGTTTGCAAGCCTCAGCTTTAAAGAAAAAAATAAACATAGGAGTTAAAATATCAACACTTACTTTGCTGTTTGAGCCTTGAAATCATAAATCGCTTTAGCAGGCTGTCGCTGGAAAGAGAAAAAAAATTTTCAGTGTAAAAGTATTTACTAGGGAACTATACCAATGGCAATGTGTAAGATTCAAGTCACCAATGTGATGACTGAGATCTTCAAAATTAAAAGATGATTTGAAGAATGCAATTTGACTAAAAGCCAAGGTTTTGTACTTGGTGGATTGCCACTTTTTCCCTAAATAATTGTGGTTTCTTCTGATATTAAGGATTGACTAGATGACATGTGCTATCAAGCTATTTAATTGAAATATTTATAAAATCATAGGATCAGAACTAGGCCACTTGGCACATCAAAAGTGCTCCTACATTCCAAAATGGCTGATTTATTATCCCTCTCAACCCTATTTTCCTGCATTTTCCCCATTACCTCGGACATCCTTATCAATCAAGAGCCTATCTGCTTTAAATACATGCAATAACTTGGCCTCCATGACCACCTGTGACAATGGATTAACAGATTCATCACTCTCTGGTTAAAGAAATTCCTCACCTCTGTTCAAAAGGGACATCCTTCCATTCTGAATTTGGGCCTAGATTCCACCACAGTAGGAAACATCTCCTCCATGTCCACTAGAATCTTTAGAACTATTTCAGTCTAATTTCAAAGATGAGTGTAAATCCATCACTCTAGTATCTCATAAATGAATAAAAAATAATTAAACCAATATCGTGGTTTTTAACCCTTTTCATGTAACTATCGTTAAGTATAAAGTATTTGCAACCCAGATGCAGGAATGAATTGATTGGTCAACACGTGACTTCTGTTCTGGATATACAAGATACTGCAGATGCTGGAATCTGGAAGGACAAAAAAAACTGGTGGAGGAACTCAGTAGGTCAGACAGCAGCAATGGGGGAAAATGGATAATAGTTTTTTCAGGGCAACCTGAAACATCAACGATCCTTTGGCCATCACAGATGCTGCTTGGCCTGCTGAGTTTGGTTTTTATTCTTTTTTCCATTCTGTTCTAATTAGATTCCTCTTCACTGCATCCATGCTATTCCACATTCTACATACCACCTCCCATGCCGGCAAGCTTCTTATTCAAACAATTTGCTGAGTAAATTAGATTTGCCTGCATTCCCTGTTGGGACTTGGCTAACAAATCATTCTTTTAGCCTCATCCTAAAATAGAATATACTGCCTGATCTTGAAGACTTCCATCAGGTCACCCCTCAGCTTTCTATTTGTACAGTGGAAAGCCCTGGTCTGATTAATGTTTCCTAACTAAGTTCAAGCACTCCATTCTGGCAAAGCATTTTTGCGTCTCAATACCTTCATATCAAAGTGTGGGGGAGAAGGGGCTGAGAAGGGGTGGGGGGGAGGGGAGAGAGAAGGGGTGTGACAGAAAAGGGGTGGGGTGAGGGGGGGTCGAGAGATGAGGGCCATGAGAACAGGTGAGGTGGGGGGAGCATGAGTAGGGAGGAGCAAGTGGGGGTGGCGAGCCGGGGGTTGAGGGGGAGGGGTGCGAGGGGGTGGGGTAGAGGGGGGAGAGCTACAAAGGGCAGAGGGAGTTATCAAACAAGAATGATACAGTGTGAGTGACAATGTTGAAGTGAGAGTGATAAAAGCAGAGAAAAAACAACAAAGGATTGCAATAGGCAGTGTGAAGTAGACAGCTATATGATTCTTCTCAAGCTAATCTTTTTGAAAAGAGCAACCGGGTTAAGACCCAAACTCCCTCTTTCCTTGGATCCATCTGTACAGTTAAACATGATTAAAACTCCAATGCATTCAGCTGTTCTTGAAGTATAGAGAATACAGCTGCCACAAAGTTAAGCAAGTACAACAATATGAAGGGAGCAAGCCATGCTGAAATTGTGAAAGGAATCATGGCCTTAACGAAATAGAGTTTAGCTTTTGTACCATCGATTTCAAAATACTTTGATGGTGGAGTAAAGAAAAACATGTCTAAAACATTTCATATCTACCACCATTTACTGTAGAGGTGCTTCCTCTGTTCAGTTACCTCCTTTTCTTCTGGTTTCCTATGGGGTTCAATCATCGGTCCCCTGCGATCTTTTAGTGTTGTTCGGCCCATTTCAGAGGCAGTCCTATGGGGTTCCTGATCTATTCAAAATAAAATATAATGAAATAAATTACAGCCTCAAAATTGACACCCACTTCACAGTCCAGGTGATTTTTTTTCCCTGGCTGCTTAGACCAAAGCTATACCCATATTTAGATTAAAGAGCATTAAAATATTACCACATTGTGAGGGGTTTCCATTAGATGACTATGAGTTTACTTGTTAATTTTAAGAAGATTTCTAGTTTCAGAATAAGTAATTGCCATTTCTGAGCACAGTGAATCTACTTTTGCTTCAATCTTTCTGGGATTTTCCATGGATAAATTTAATGCATGTTAAAGTCCAGTGGAGTAGTTAAGAATAAACCTCATATAGGTTTCTGCTGATGAAGGGACAGGAGGTTAAAAGCATCAAGTTCCACAGAGAGGGCGTTGGGTGAGGGGGGATGGGGAAGTGAAATGCTGACGTTGACCAGGCACCGATTCTGCACAACAGATTGTGGAACAACTGCCAACATTTCCCCCGAGTCAAAAAAATACAACAGAATTGTTCTGATACTCCGTGAAACATTATGCCCAAAAGATTCTCCCTTGTAGCTGACGTTCAATATGGATAGATTCTAGCTGTTGGTATTGCCCTGCCATGAAGAACCCTTTCTATGTATTTATAGAGGGAAACGCCTTGCTAAATTCTTGTTAACACATGGTCCACAATTTTATTTCTGGGAGCGGCGTCTCAAACAGCCACCAAAAACAGAACACTAGAAGTAATAAATAGCTCTCACGATCACTTGGCACAGATTGAAGAAATGGGTTCTACGGTGTATTGTGTACTTCACCGTCACCCAGCAACCCATTACTATATTGTGATCTAGAAGCTGAAAACAAATAGCAGTGTGTAACAATATATTCCTTCAGCAATGCTATTTTTATTAATCATTCAGAGAAGATGTGCAACCACTACTGGCCTCATTGGTAACCGTGTAATGGAAATGTAGTTATAGCTGTTCAATATCTACCATTTACCAGGCCTTTTGTCAACAGTTTGACATCCAGACCTTAAATCTCTGCAAACAGAAATTCTCAATTCTGCAATGTATTGTGCCCAGAAATACCAGTCGTGGGTGAGGAGTAGTTGACTTATGGTAAGCATAGAAATTAATTTGCAGTGTTAAAAGCAGCACAACAGAGGAACAAATCTGCCGGATGAGTGATTAGAAGCTGAGGGACCAAGCTAGGTAAAGATTTGGCGAGGAGAGGGGATGGTGGGCTATAAAATTAAAGAAAGCCTACCTGAGTAAAGTTCTCAGCACTGGACTATGAGCTGCTCCAGAAAGTTCACTTTAAATAGTGCCGCTGCAGAGGCAGCTCTCTCTGCTCAGAAATGACACAACCCATGTGATTGCTGAGAAAGGGGATGGTCGCAATACTTACTGATTTTTGGATAGGCAACTTACCTTCCACTCTGCTCCTCTCTGAAGCAGCACTATAAAATAACTTTTTGGATTTCAAACTGTACATATTTTGTTACACAGTGTACACAGATCTGAGATGACATGATGAGACACGTGCAATAAGACCAAGCAAAACCAAATAAAATATGTAGTTAGCAATTTACACACAGCTTACATAAAGATGTTCATTCATGAATTCCAATGAGAAACACAAAAATGATTGTAAGGATAGTACACATTGAGACGAGGCCAAATTCATTTCCCCCTCTGACATTACATAATACTTTATTTGAAATAAAGTGTTTTCCCTAGATTTAATGCAGTTCAATTTCTATATATTTTGGCCTTAACAGTTCAACATTCAAAACATGAAATCGTTGTAATGGCTCAAAGCTGAGATCACAGCCCAGAAATCTGTCTGGTAGATACTAAAGAACCTCTGTGAAGCTGAAAATGAATACAGAGTAATCAATTTTGTGCAAATTTTTATGACAAGTCTTGTTGGCAGCTGGGATCATTGTTTATTTCTGAGTAAGATCTTCATATTTGCTAATGCTGTCCCCTCAATGTCAGACTTGCCCAAATGATGCCAACAATAGTGCAAGGTTTTCAACCTGGGTAACAGACCTGAAATGGTAATATTTTCTCTTGTATAGGTGCTGCCTGGCCTACTGAAAGCTTCCAGCATTTTCTGCTTTGATGTCAAATTTTCAACCACATTGGTCAGGAAAACAATGGCTGCTGTCCACTCACTGAAGCTGCAGCTTTTTACTAAAGCTGAAAACTCAGAAACATTACAGGGAGGCCCAACTGCACTGAACCTTTGTTGATGGTCAGACTGTTGCACTCACTGTACCCACTGAACTCTCACCAGCTCCTGACTTCTGTTTCCAATTTCCATTTGTGTAGTCTATATATTCCTCATCATGGACGACTAGGGTGTACAAAAGAACTTCTCCCAGGAACTACAGGCATCCATGGAGACCACAGTGCAGGGGGCAGACAGTGGTTCAGCACACAGGCTCCAGAGAGCCTCCCTCCTACTCACTACTCTGACAGGCATTGCCTTCGTAAGGAGATCCTCATATCTCTGACCTCAAAGCCTCACGTACAAATTCACACAGACAAGCCTGCATTGCTAAGGTCACCCTTGTTCTCTCCTTCCAAACTTCAGCAATTTCCCAGTCCACAGAAGCTGTTGCACATCACATATCACAGTTTGTGACTTGCCGTTACTTTAGGGATATCACTGAAGCTCTCTACTTCTCCCAACTGCACATGCTTCTCCATCAGCCTTCCCCAAAGAGCAGGCATTCATGAACTGCACCCATGCCCTCCCTGCGAGCCTCCTACTAAGAGCTCCCTGATGAGAGGTCTCCATTGCTCTCTTGATCAGAGGACACCCTTGCTAGTGATATAATCCACTACCCTCTCCACAAACTTTGTGTGTGTGTGTGTGTGTGTGTGTGTCTGTCTGTCTGTGTGCGCGTGCATGTGTGTGTTAGAGCCATGTTCTGAGTTGTGCAGCTAAATGACAAAACGTAGCATTAATTGCTACTGTCCCTCAAATGGCATTATCAAATATCAGATCCCTTTTAGGACTTTTTAAAGCAGATGTGCAACAATAAATGGTGTACACAAATTTCTAGGCCCACCTCTTTGAGCAATGCACTCTTTCAAAGACCATTTGTTCCATTTACCTAACATCAGAACTTCAGGAGACTTCTGGAAGGAAGTGGATAGCAGCAGGAGGAATTGGAAAAAAAAAAGTTAAAATTGATGCACTCTGTATCAATTTAAAGATCAAAACGATTGGTGTGCATGCTTGCAAAGGAATGAGCAGCTATTACATACAGCTGCATTCAGAGCAGATGCTGTTGCCTGTGCTTATTGGCAATGCACGTTATATGGTTCATTCAAGCAGAGGGTGAAGTGAAAAGAGACCCACATTGTCAACACATGGGAGAATGTAGGAATAACATTTACAAACAAGACATATTGTAAGTGTTTGGTGAAAAAAGGAGATGGGATTAAAGTAAAAACTGATGGGAAAGCTCTTTTTGGGGATTACAGGCTTAACAGTGAGAAAAATGCTGGCTAGCACCAAAACTACTCATCCATTAGAAAACTACTTACCCACTTTTAACTAATCAACCCAAGGAGCTTTATGTCAAATTTGCTTTTGCTTTAAAACACTTTAAAGCTGAGACATTAAATGTTTAGTGATTTTTATATGGAGTAAACTATTTACTTCCATGTCACAAAGAAAGTAAACTTTCTAGAATTAGTACAAATGATTGTACTTAAAGAATCATAGAGGAATACAGCACAGAAACAGACCATTTGGTACATCTAGTCTGTACTGAACCATTTACACTACCTAGCCCCATCAATCTGCACCCAGACCATACTATCAATCACGTACCTACCTAAACTTCTCAAACATTGAAATTGAGTTCGCATGCACGACTTGCACTAGCAGCTCATTCAACATTCTCACAGCCCTCTGAGCAAAGAAGTTTCCCCTCATGTTCCCCTTAAAGATTTCTCCTTTCACCTTTAACCCATGACCTCTGGTTGTAGTCCCACCCAACTTCAGTGAAAAAAGCCTGCTTGCATTTACCCATCATCAAGAATATTTATGTTTTTTTTTGTTGTAATTTTGTCCTATGAAATCATAATTGTAAATGATGCTTTTTGTTATGTTTGTACTGACTGAAATACATTAATTTCATTCATTCATTTTGTATATCTCTACCAAATTCCCATTCAATTTTCTACGTTCTAATCTTTTCTTATAACTCAGGTCCTCCAGGGCCAGCAAATTCCTTGTAAATTTTCTCTGTACTCTTTCAACCTGAAGTTAATCTAGTTAGATAATTAGAAATTTATAAGGCAGCCCAGGCATCAGCAAGAAGAAATGGGACTAAACATTAAACTTTATTTAAATTTTGCAAAGCTTACTAACTCTGCTCACTAATTGCAATAATCCATTTAAAGTTGGATAACTTGCAGAATTCATCTACCATCCTTGTTTATTTAATTTGGTTTAAAATTTGAAAGTATTTACATATTAAAATAGTCAAGGTCAAGAAATAAAAACAGTCATGGTGATAAAATGGTAGACCTGCACCTAACATGTTACAAGCTTTTAGTTCAGTTTCTCTCCACCTCTCTTTCCCCCACCACCCAATTATGCTGTTTTATTAATGTATGTATTTTCTGAGCTTTTACAGACCAAAGATTAATTTTAAAATTAGAGCAAATGCCTCCCTATTTTATGATCCCCTGACAATAACTTTTTGTCATTAAGCATATGCTATAGATGAGAAATGGATGAAGAATGTATGGTGATGATCACACAATTCCCAGACACACAATGAAGAGTATGGTTTGCTTGCCACCTTGGTAGTAGGTACAATCATTCTCTGGGTTGTTGTTGGTGTCCATGTCCTGATAAGAGGTACTAAATTGATTTTTTCCATAGTCACACTGGTATAAAGGAACCGTAACCTCCACTTCTTGCTGCAGTGACGGCTGTGGACTAACTTTCTTCCTTAGGACTTTGAGGGATGAATTCCGTTCAGGGATATCTGGAAGCAGTTCATTTATAAGTCTGTGTAATATGCTGTTATCAGGTAAACTCCCACGCCTTTTCTCTGCTTTGATGTGATCATAGATATCTTTTAAAGCAGAATCCAGGGCTTCATACACTGATTTAGATTTTGGCTTTTCAGGTTTTTTTTGGGCTGGCAGAGCCTTTTTCCTTCTGAAAGGCACCGGACTGACCAGGAAGGCAAGCTTTGACAGGTTGGAGTCAGCTTCGGGTTTCTTTGAAGTCGGTTTCTTGTCTTGATTTGCCCTTTCATGTTTCAGCATGGTGGTGAACCTGGTGTACGAGGCTGGACACCTGCCCTTGCAGGAGCTGAGAAGGTGCTTGTGATGGTGGAGATGGTGACCAGAACCGTAAATGCTTTCTGAAGATGTGAAGGAATAATGATCAAAATCACTCTCGCTGCAGAATGAGGAGCCTTCAATCGGCATGTAATCACTGAGGTCAGACACCACAGCCTCATGGTCACTGTCCATCTCAGCACTCTCAAACCACGAAGCCAGTTTTGACTGATTTTCATTTGTTATTTTGATATGAATTGGCATCATAGCTTTGGACATGCAATATTGTTGCTGCATAGTAGACAGTTTCCTGCCTTGATTTTCCTCATCCAGTAAAGATTCAATGGATAACCGCCGCCTTGGTAAGATCCTCTTATTGGAAGCTAAATAGGAGGCTTCCGATAAAATTGCTTTGTCCAGGTTGGGCATAGATTTTGACTTAATAATTTTCTCAAATTCAGAGATTCGGGTCGGCACCATGTCTCTTGGTACCTCACTGGAAAGCTCCTTCCATTCTGAAAAGATGCCCCTGTGCTGTTCTTGTTCGTATTGTAACACCCTGGACTTCACGGTGCAGATGACGTCTGGGTTTATCAACTCCTTGCGATTTATGTGGTGCATTTTCTTGTAGAGCTTCAGGAAGCCTTTGCCACCACGAGCTGATTTGCAGCGAATCCGCGGCCTGTGGGGCTTTGTGCTCACGGTCCCGTGCGGCGACAGCCAGCCTCTAGAATATTCACCCTTAGCCTGCTCTTCACAGAGTAATGACACCATGCTCTCAGACTTTACCTGCTCCTCCTGAACCTCTTCGTAGTCGCTCTGTAGTAGATCATCGTAGCTGCGGGACTTCAGTTTCGGTGAGGTCCGCTCCTCTGTGCTGCTCCAAGCTTCTGCATTTTGTCGATTCAGCTGCCAGCCATTCTTGAACAGAACAGACCTTTTTGGGCTTGGTGTAATTACAACCAAAGGCTGGCTAAGGCGACTACTATAACCTAACTCAGGAGAGGAATTCTGGTTTTGCAGTACATAGCTAAGTGGGCATTGTCTGCTAATATCCCCACCTTTCAGATCCAGAGAGCAGCATGATGAAAAAGAGACAATTCCAGAATTAACTAGACATACAAGACAGTGTTTCAGTAGCATAAAATCAGTAAGAAAGGCAAAGAAGCAAGAAAAGATAGCATGAACATAATAACTTCATAATGTACATCACCATGTCTGCAAAGTACAGGCAGTAAGGTCCATAATATCCATTTCCATTGGGTTAAAGCCACTCCAATATGACTTAATGTTACACAAGGTATACCTATTGTTTTTCCTTTCACTCATAGCTACATTGGTCTTCAGTTTTTTATGTATAAAAATTGGGCTTATAAAGCAAAGGTGCTGATCTATAAGAGTTTTCTGCAAGCCCACCTCTGCCTCCTACCCTATCCAACCCAAAATCCCTGAGCATTCAGGAGGGGATAGTTCATAGCTTATTGGCTTAATATTTACTCTCTACTTTGTTACTATGAGCTCACTGATGTCTGGTTTAATCAAATTACAACTGTGCCATGTTTATGTAATTGTTAACAACATTTTCATGTTTGCAATATAGGCAACAAATATAATTATATTATTATTTAAAATTTGCCTTGCGTTAACTTTGTAATGAGATGAGTATGTTGTGCCCTCTAGTGGCTGTTTCATAGGTAATTCACTACCATATAAACTATCATAGTACAGTGGTTTAGCAGATCAGAAGGCACAGATTTATTAGAACAATCATTATTCTGATGGAATTTACTTACAATGTAAAGCTGACATTTTCTTTATGGCATTTGCTCTTTGAAAACTATTGGTTTTATCTCATTGCTATTTCAATTGCTGTGTGAACAATACTGTAATTAAATGATCACACTACTTTGCTATCTACAGGCAAAGAACAGATTATTGAAAGTTTAGTAAAAGTGACAGACTAAAGCTCTGACAGAAAATAAACAATGCTACACATGTGTATTCATTGGAAGAACAGCCCATAATTCCTAAACTTGTAGAATTCAATATTTTGTTTAAATGTTCAGATGCATTGCAATACTCAGTGGGTTAACATGTCTCACAAATAAACTCCAGTGCAGCTAAAAATTGATGAATTATATAGCTTTTCATACACACAAATGACGTACTGCAGCAACATTGAAAACTGCTGACCTTATGAGTAAATGGAAATTCCACTAATATCCAAATTATTAGTTCACAATTATCAGCATTTTCATTGGAAAACCTTGGCAATAATTCTGGCAAATTCGTTGGACTGTCTGAATAACAACTAGATTGGAAGACAAGTTCCATGCTATTTAGCTTCACAATATGGCAGAGGGTCCAAATGTTTCCACAAAAAGGCAGAAGAAGAATTATTTTGGCGGTATTCATATTCCTGACCCTTATTCTGTACAAGATGTAAGGGAGAAGACATCTCTCAAAGTAAAAGTAAACGCTGCCATATAAACCTCTCAGCTTTATTATTTCAAATTAAATTATTGAATATAGATGATTTCTAACTATCAGAAAATTATATTATCCACATGGAGTTCGTTAACAAAAATTCAGCTTTCTAATTTTTGCTCCAGCAGTGAAACCTAACCACTGAGTTTTCAGAGACAACGCTGTAAAATCTTACCTTGGTATTTCAAGCACAGGAGGATAAACGAGTTTCAACAGAATTGTTCACGTATTTGCATGGACAAAAATAAAACAGTTTTACTACAACTAATCTTGCCTCTGGAACTCTGTCTGAAAGGGAGGGTGGTGTAAACAGAAACACTGAAAGCTTTTGAAAGACAATACGATAGCTTCTAAAAAAATAAATTGGAGAGTTATTGGGAATAAGCAGGGGACTGAAATTGACTGGATCATTTCATTTGCTGAGAGCTGGCATAGACCTGAGTGGCCGAATGGTCTTCCCCTGTGCCACCCAATTCTATGAAGTCCACAGAGGCATTCTTGCTAAAGGTAGAATTAAAGGCAACCACATTTAACTCAGCAAGGGGCAAGAAAGCTCAGTCAATTCCCTGCTATATTTCCATCTTTTTAGTAAAAGCAACATATCATTCAGCAAAATGGCTAAAATATTTCAACTTGTTAACTCAAGCCACATTTTTTCTTTCAATTTAAGCCACCTGCATCTGCAGTTTTATTCCTTACCTTTAACTCTTGATGGTGAAGATGGTGAAGAATTGATTAAAGACCTCCTGGGTATTCCATGGAGATCAATGCTGTTCTTCTGCATAGTGTGATCACTCTGTGCTCTTTGATGGTTTACTGAAGGCTCAGACTTCCGTCTCTTTCTGTAGTCGCTTGCTGAATTTGTGCCACTAAACAACAAATTGAATCATCACTGTCAAACGAGTTTTTCTAATCTCACAGTGTCTCCTTAATTACACTTTTTTCTCAGCACAATGGCAGCAGAATAAAATACAGTAGAACAAACCTGCATTTGGCTTCTATTTCTATTTGGCTCCTTTGGCAACACATCACAGGAACCAGTCTCCTCTCTATGGACCTTCTATGATCTATACTATTCTCTGCCTCAGTAAAGCAGCCAGCATAATCAAAGACCCTACCTACAGCAAACATTCTTGCTCCTCTCCTCTCCCATCAGACAGAAAATACAAAAGCCCGAAAACAAGTACCACCAGGTTCAAGGACAGCTTCTGACATACCTCTGGATGATTGTAAATCCAGCACTGGACCCCCTGCAGTTTGCTTACCAACCACATATTGGAGCACAGATGCCATTATCCTCTTGCTTCAGTGGTCTTACACCCACCTGGATGAGCCAGGCAGCACTTTGAGAACTACAGTCCTGGATTTCTCCAGTGCTTTTAGCACCATATGACTTGCTTTACTCGGGAGTAAAGCTCATGGAGATGCAGGTGGATGCTCCATCAGTGTCCTGAGTACCACCTGTCCAGATGGTCACAGTATGTGAGATTGCAGAGCTGTGTATCAGATACTGTGGTTAGTAGCACAGGGGCACCTCAGGGGACTGCCCTGTCCCCTTTCCTGTTCACTGTCTACACCTCAACTTCAGATAAAACTTGGAGTCTTGCCACCTGCAGAAGTTTTCAGATGATTCAGCGGTTGTGGGCTGTATCAGCTGGGGTCAAGAGGCTAAGGTCGGAAGAGCAGTGGATAACTTTTTTGAGTGGTATGGGCCGGATCCCCTGCAGCTCAACATCACCAAGACAACGGAGTTGGTGGTGGACTTCAGGAAAGTGAAAACATCCTGCATTCTCACCTTCAAGCGATCAGATGTAGACGTCATCTAGGATTACAAATACCTGGGAACTCACCTGGACAAAAAAATGGAGTGGTCTAAAAATACTGTGGCTCTGTACAAGAAGGGACAGAGGAGGCTCTGGTCATTCAACGTCTGCAGTACTATGTTGCAGATGTTCTAAGACTCAGTGGTGGCCGGCATTCTGTTCTACACTGGTCTGCTGGGGCAACAGGGTGAGAGCAGCTGACGCCAAGAAGATCAATAAGCTTGCCAGGAAGGCTGGTTCTGGTCTGGGGGTGGAACTGGATTCCCTCGTGATTGTGTCTGAGAGGAGGATGCTGCCGAAATTACAGAGCATTATAAACAATCCTTCTCACCCTCTCCATGACATACTGGACAAACTACACCTTTAGTAATAGCAACACACACAAAATGCTGGTGGAACGCAGCAGGCCAGGCAGCATCTATAGGAAGAAGCACTGTTGATGTTTTGGACTGAGACGTCGACAGTGCTTCTCCCTATAGATGCTGCCTGGCCTGCTGTGTTCCACCAGCATTTTGTGTGTGTTGTTTGAATTTCCAGCATCTTCAGATTTCCTCATGTTTACCTTTAGTAACAGACTGATTTCATCAAGGTGCACCCCTGAACGCCACAGGAGATCCTTTCTTCCCGTGGCAATAAGACTCTACAACTCCTCCTCCTTAAGTATATAAGTACATGGTTTCATTGCACATCCGTATTTTGCACTATTACTTTTTAATGCATATTTTGGTTTTTTTGTACCTCAATGCTTATATTTTGTATTTTAAAGTATATATTTCTGACTGAGCAACCTTGCAACAATAATTCCCTTCTGGATAAATAAAGTTTTATCTTAACTTATCTTATACCTTATCTTATCCCACTGATAGCAGATTCTCGAACAGATCTCTTGTACAATAAGATAAACTCTTGGCCTCACAACCCATGATCTTGCACTTTATTCTTTACACTTTTTCGGTAGCTATTGCAATTTATTCTGTATTGTTATTGTTTTACCTTATCCTAGCTCAATGAACTGATGGATGATTTGATCTGTATAAACAGTATGCAAGACAAGCTGCATTTTGGCACATGTGACAATAATAAATCAATATTATTACCAATATTTACATCACAAACTCTTAACTTTGGAAGTCATTTGAGCTCAATTCATGAACAACGTGTAATATGACTTGACAATATAAGATATTTAACACCAGCCATCTGGTATTCAACTTCCAACTAATGCAAGGAGCATGTTGAAAAAAAAATGAGGAATTATAACATCACTTAGTGACTATTGATGTGGGAAAAGTTTTAATATCCATAATGAAGACAAAGTTTAGAGGGGCATTTAAAAACATAATGGTTGGTGGATAGAGCTGTAAACATTATTTTTGTTTTGAATGATATTCTCTTTAAATAAAGAAGAATGTATTGTACAGAATTTTTTTTGTATTCAAAAAAGATATCTTATAGAATTCTTGTAATAATTCAGGCATATGGTAGAGAGAAATATGCAGCAATGACAGAAACTGGACAAACATTAGGAAGCAAAGGATTGAACTTAAGGTACATTTTGCACTGGAGAAAGTTACAAGTAGCACATGAAAAGGAATCCTGGTAGGTCCACTTTTGCTTTCCATTCATATGTTTTTTTTCCTTTTGAGTTGTGCAGATAAAATCAAATTTATTGATGATGCAGAAGCTTATTTGCATAAATGAAGACTTTTGTTTTTAAAACTTCTTTCAGGAAATTTTGTTTATTTTTTAAATAAAATTGAAATACAGCTCAGAATAGGTCCTTCTGGCCCTTCAAGTTGTGCCGCCCAGCAATTCCCCGATTTAATCCTAGCCTAATCGAGGGACAATTTACAATGACCAACTAACCTACCAACTAGCACGTCTTTGGACTGTGGGAGGAAAAGCACATAGTCACGGAGAGAATGTATTAACTCCTTACAGGCAGCATTGAACCTGGGTCACTGGGACTGTAAAGAATTCTGCTAACCACTATGCTACCGTGACGCTCCGAAGGCCAACAAGCTCTTACAGATGGCAACATGATAATGAGTCAGATAATCTGTTACTGAGACATCAGTAGAGTTAAAAATGGAAGGAAAGGGAGGAATTTCTTTCATGTAATATTGAAACCACTCCCCACCACCACCATCCCCCCCACCACCGAGATGCCAGAAGGAGAAATTAAGTGACCTCTACAAGAGGTCCTACTGGGTGTCATGGCTTGAGGATGACAGACACAAGCAGGTTTTGAATCATTTAGCGTCTCCTTTTATGGAATATGTGGATGCATCTGAGGGCTATTCACAACCTTAAGGGAAGTGGAGACCAAGGCTCTGGATTCCAAGAGGAAACAGACAGTCCAGCACAAACACAAAGTAGGCTCAGGAAAATATGGTGCAATATATTTTGAGAAGAAAACATGTAATAGAAGTGTAGACTAAAATGTGAGGAATGGCTGAACGTGTGAGGAGCTGGCTCAAATAGATAAACTAATGCAGCAACAGCTTGCATTCTCTATCATGCAGCACATATAGCAAATATCATTATGCATTTCAGGAGACAAAGATTGGGCACTAAGCAATAGTCAGACAGTGGTCAAAAGCTTAGTCAAAGAGTTAAATCTCAAGGAGCACCTAGACATGGTAACCTTATTTGAGAATGAATTCTATGATAAAAGCCCATATAGTTCAAGGTCAGAGGGTCTACAATGAGTAAAATGATCCCGTTCGGGATCAGTTTTGAGTCTTCCTCACATTGAATAGCTTGTCAAACTTCTCTGGAGTAAACTTGCTCAAAATACTTCTGACTTTCCTGAAGAATATAGAAATGAAGGTGCAGATCAAGTCAGCACAATAAAGTAAAACTCATCATACTTGGGACTTTGCTAGTGCTCTACTAGCAGATTTTCTGGACTATTGGATGTTAATTCACCTACACAATTTTAATGCAAAAACGGAAGCTCTGGAAGAACTCAGCCAGTCAAGCAGCACGTATAATGATACACAAGTCAATATTTCTTCAGAACTCATCCAGAACTGACACAAGACATTAATGGTTTCTTACAGCATTTCTATTTTTGTCCCAGATTTCCGATTCTGCTGTCTTACATGTTCTGCATTTACTATTCTCCCTTTTTTAAAATATGCCTCACTCTATTATAGTAAATTTCCCAATGAACCTGCTATGTTTAAAGAGAGTATTATAAATAGGGCCTTGATTATTTAAAAAAGCATTAGAACTGGGGCCCCAGTGAATTAAATGCAATCATGGGAACTGGGACCCAGTGAATTAGAAGGAAGTGTAGAAACCAGGCTCCTGCTGAGTGAGAAGGGAGTGTGGGAACCAGGCTCCTGCTGAGTGAGAAGGGAGTGTGGGAACCAGGTTCCTGCTGAGTGAGAAGGGAGTGTGGGAACCAGGCTCCTGCTGAGTGAGAAGGGAGTGTGGGAACCAGACGCCTGCTGAGTGAGAAGGGAATGTGGGAACCAGGCTCCTGCTGAGTGAGAAGGGAGTGTGGGAACCGGGCCTCCGCTGAGTGAGAAGGGAGTGTGGGAACTGGGCCTCCTGCTGAGTGAGAAGGGAGTGTGGGAACCAGGCTCCTGCTGAGTGAGAAGGGAGTGTGGGAACCAGGCTCCTGCTGAGTGAGAAGGGAGTGTGGGAACTAGGCTCCTGCTGAGTGAGAAGGGAGTGTGGGAACTGGGCCACCGCTGAGTGAGAAGGGAGATAGGGAACCAGGCTCCTGCTGAGTGAGAAGGGAGTGTGGGAACCAGAATCCTGCTGAGTGAGAAGGGAGATAGGGAACTGGGCCTCCGCTGAGTGAGAAGGGAGTGTGGGAACCAGGCTCCGGCTGAGTGAGAAGGGAGTGTGGGAACCAGGCTCCTGCTGAGTGAGAAGGGAGTGTGGGAACCAGGCTCCTGCTGAGTGAGAAGGGAGTGTGGGAACCAGGCTCCTGCTGAGTGAGAAGGGAGTGTGGGAACCAGGCTCCTGCTGAGTGAGAAGGGAGTGTGGGAACCAGGCTCCTGCTGAGTGAGAAGGGAGTGTGGGAACCAGGCTCCTGCTGAGTGAGAAGGGAGTGTGGGAACCAGACCCCTGCTGAGTGAGAAGGGAGTGTGGGAAATGGGCCTCCGCTGAGTGAGAAGGGAGTGTGGGAACCAGGCTCCTGCTGAGTGAGAAGGGAGTGTGGGAACCAGGCTCCGGCTGAGTGAGAAGGGAGTGTGGGAACCGGGCCTCCGCTGAGTGAGAAGGGAGTGTGGGAACCAGGCTCCGGCTGAGTGAGAAGGGAGTGTGGGAACCGGGCTCCTGCTGAGTGAGAAGGGAGTGTGGGAACCAGGCTCCTGCTGAGTGAGAAGGGAGTGTGCGAACCAGGCTCCTGCTGAGTGAGAAGGGAGTGTGGGAACCAGGCTCCTGCTGAGTGAGAAGGGAGTGTGGGAACCAGGCTCCTGCTGAGTGAGAAGGGAGTGTGGGAACCAGGCTCCTGCTGAGTGAGAAGGGAGTGTGGGAACCAGGCTCCTGCTGAGTGAGAAGGGAGTGTGGGAACCAGGTTCCTGCTGAGTGAGAAGGGAGTGTGGGAACCAGGCTCCTGCTGAGTGAGAAGGGAGTGTGGGAACCAGACGCCTGCTGAGTGAGAAGGGAATGTGGGAACCAGGCTCCTGCTGAGTGAGAAGGGAGTGTGGGAACCGGGCCTCCGCTGAGTGAGAAGGGAGTGTGGGAACTGGGCCTCCTGCTGAGTGAGAAGGGAGTGTGGGAACCAGGCTCCTGCTGAGTGAGAAGGGAGTGTGGGAACCAGGCTCCTGCTGAGTGAGAAGGGAGTGTGGGAACTAGGCTCCTGCTGAGTGAGAAGGGAGTGTGGGAACTGGGCCACCGCTGAGTGAGAAGGGAGATAGGGAACCAGGCTCCTGCTGAGTGAGAAGGGAGTGTGGGAACCAGAATCCTGCTGAGTGAGAAGGGAGATAGGGAACCAGGCTCCTGCTGAGTGAGAAGGGAGTGTGGGAACTGGGCCTCCGCTGAGTGAGAAGGGAGTGTGGGAACCAGGCTCCGGCTGAGTGAGAAGGGAGTGTGGGAACCAGGCTCCTGCTGAGTGAGAAGGGAGTGTGGGAACCAGGCTCCTGCTGAGTGAGAAGGGAGTGTGGGAACCAGGCTCCTGCTGAGTGAGAAGGGAGTGTGGGAACCAGGCTCCTGCTGAGTGAGAAGGGAGTGTGGGAACCAGGCTCCTGCTGAGTGAGAAGGGAGTGTGGGAACCAGGCTCCTGCTGAGTGAGAAGGGAGTGTGGGAACCAGACCCCTGCTGAGTGAGAAGGGAGTGTGGGAACCAGGCTCCTGCTGAGTGAGAAGGGAGTGTAGGAACCAGGCTCCTGCTGAGTGAGAAGGGAGTGTGGGAACCAGGCTCCTGCTGAGTGAGAAGGGAGTGTGGGAACCAGGCTCCTGCTGAGTGAGAAGGGAGTGTGGGAAATGGGCCTCCGCTGAGTGAGAAGGGAGTGTGGGAACCAGGCTCCTGCTGAGTGAGAAGGGAGTGTGGGAACCAGGCTCCGGCTGAGTGAGAAGGGAGTGTGGGAACCGGGCCTCCGCTGAGTGAGAAGGGAGTGTGGGAACCAGGCTCCGGCTGAGTGAGAAGGGAGTGTGGGAACCGGGCTCCTGCTGAGTGAGAAGGGAGTGTGGGAACCAGGCTCCTGCTGAGTGAGAAGGGAGTGTGGGAACCAGGCTCCTGCTGAGTGAGAAGGGAGTGTGGGAACCAGGCTCCTGCTGAGTGAGAAGGGAGTGTGGGAACCAGGCTCCTGCTGAGTGAGAAGGGAGTGTGGGAACTGGGCCTCCGCTGAGTGAGAAGGGAGTGTGGGAACCAGACCCCTACTGAGTGAGAAGGGAGTGTGGGAACCAGGCTCCTGCTGAGTGAGAAGGGAGTGTAGGAACCAGGCACCTGCTGAGTGAGAAGGGAGTGTGGGAACCAGGCTCCTGCTGAGTGAGAAGGGAGTGTGGGAACCAGGCTCCTGCTGAGTGAGAAGGGAGTGTGGGAACTGGGCCTCCGCTGAGTGAGAAGGGAGTGTGGGAACCAGGCTCCTGCTGAGTGAGAAGGGAGTGTGGGAACTGGGCCTCCTGCTGAGTGAGAAGGGAGTGTGGGAACCAGGCTCCTGCTGAGTGAGAAGGGAGTGTAGGAACCAGGCTCCTGCTGAGTGAGAAGGGAGTGTGGGAACCAGGCTCCTGCTGAGTGAGAAGGGAGTGTGGGAACCAGGCTCCTGCTGAGTGAGAAGGGAGTGTGGGAACTGGGCCTCCGCTGAGTGAGAAGGGAGATAGGGAACCAGGCTCCTGCTGAGTGAGAAGGGAGTGTGGGAACCAGGCTCCTGCTGAGTGAGAAGGGAGATAGGGAACCAGGCTCCTGCTGAGTGAGAAGGGAGTGTGGGAACTGGGCCTCCGCTGAGTGAGAAGGGAGTGTGGGACCCAGGCTCCTGCTGAGTGAGAAGGGAGTGTGGGAACCAGGCTCCTGCTGAGTGAGAAGGGAGTGTGGGAACCAGGCTCCTGCTGAGTGAGAAGGGGGTGTGGGAACCAGGCTCCTGCTGAGTGAGAAGGGAGTGTGGGAATCAGGCTCCTGCTGAGTGAGAAGGGGGTGTGGGAACCAGGCTCCTGCTGAGTGAGAAGGGAGTGTGGGAACCAGGCTCCTGCTGAGTGAGAAGGGAGTGTAGGAACCAGGCTCCTGCTGAGTGAGAAGGGAGTGTGGGAACCAGGCTCCTGCTGAGTGAGAAGGGAGTGTGGGAACCAGGCTCCTGCTGAGTGAGAAGGGAGTGTGGGAACTGGGCCTCCGCTGAGTGAGAAGGGAGATAGGGAACCAGGCTCCTGCTGAGTGAGAAGGGAGTGTGGGAACCAGGCTCCTGCTGAGTGAGAAGGGAGATAGGGAACCAGGCTCCTGCTGAGTGAGAAGGGAGTGTGGGAACTGGGCCTCCGCTGAGTGAGAAGGGAGTGTGGGACCCAGGCTCCGGCTGAGTGAGAAGGGAGTGTGGGAACCAGGCTCCTGCTGAGTGAGAAGGGAGTGTGGGAACCAGGCTCCTGCTGAGTGAGAAGGGAGTGTGGGAACCAGGCTCCTGCTGAGTGAGAAGGGAGTGTGGGAACTGGGCCTCCGCTGAGTGAGAAGGGAGTGTGGGAACTGGGCCTCCGCTGAGTGAGAAGGGAGTGTGGGAACCAGGCTCCTGCTGAGTGAGAAGGGAGTGTGAAAAAGGGCCCCTGCTGAGTGAGAAGGGAGTGTGGGAACCAGGCTCCTGCTGAGTGAGAAGGGAGTGTGGGAACCAGGCTCCTGCTGAGTGAGAAGGGGGTGTGGGAACCAGGCTCCTGCTGAGTGAGAAGGGAGTGTGGGAATCAGGCTCCTGCTGAGTGAGAAGGGGGTGTGGGAACCAGGCTCCTGCTGAGTGAGAAGGGAGTGTGGGAACTGGGCCTCCGCTGAGTGAGAAGGGAGTGTGGGAACCAGGCTCCGGCTGAGTGAGAAGGGAGTGTGGGAACCAGGCTCCTGCTGAGTGAGAAGGGAGTGTGGGAACCAGGCTCCTGCTGAGTGAGAAGGGAGTGTGGGAACCGGGCCTCCACTGAGTGAGAAGGGAGTGTGGGAACCGGGCCTCCACTGAGTGAGAAGGGAGTGTGGGAACCGGGCCTCCACTGAGTGAGAAGGGAGTGTGGGAACCAGGCTCCTGCTGAGTGAGAAGGGATTGTGGGAACCGGGCCTCCACTGAGTGAGAAGGGAGTGTGGGAACCAGGCTCCTGCTGAGTGAGAAGGGAGTGTGGTAACCAGGCTCCTGCTGAGTGAGAAGGGAGTGTGGTAACCAGGCTCCTGCTGAGTGAGAAGGGAGTGTGGGAACCAGGCTCCTGCTGAGTGAGAAGGGAGTGTGGGAACCAGGCTCCTGCTGAGTGAGAAGGGAGTGTGGGAACCAGGCTCCTGCTGAGTGAGAAGGGAGTGTGGGAACCAGGCTCCTGCTGAGTGAGAAGGGAGTGTGGGAACTGGGCCTCCGCTGAGTGAGAAGGGAGTGTGGGAACCAGACCCCTACTGAGTGAGAAGGGAGTGTGGGAACCAGGCTCCTGCTGAGTGAGAAGGGAGTGTAGGAACCAGGCACCTGCTGAGTGAGAAGGGAGTGTGGGAACCAGGCTCCTGCTGAGTGAGAAGGGAGTGTGGGAACCAGGCTCCTGCTGAGTGAGAAGGGAGTGTGGGAACTGGGCCTCCGCTGAGTGAGAAGGGAGTGTGGGAACCAGGCTCCTGCTGAGTGAGAAGGGAGTGTGGGAACTGGGCCTCCTGCTGAGTGAGAAGGGAGTGTGGGAACCAGGCTCCTGCTGAGTGAGAAGGGAGTGTAGGAACCAGGCTCCTGCTGAGTGAGAAGGGAGTGTGGGAACCAGGCTCCTGCTGAGTGAGAAGGGAGTGTGGGAACCAGGCTCCTGCTGAGTGAGAAGGGAGTGTGGGAACTGGGCCTCCGCTGAGTGAGAAGGGAGATAGGGAACCAGGCTCCTGCTGAGTGAGAAGGGAGTGTGGGAACCAGGCTCCTGCTGAGTGAGAAGGGAGATAGGGAACCAGGCTCCTGCTGAGTGAGAAGGGAGTGTGGGAACTGGGCCTCCGCTGAGTGAGAAGGGAGTGTGGGACCCAGGCTCCTGCTGAGTGAGAAGGGAGTGTGGGAACCAGGCTCCTGCTGAGTGAGAAGGGAGTGTGGGAACCAGGCTCCTGCTGAGTGAGAAGGGGGTGTGGGAACCAGGCTCCTGCTGAGTGAGAAGGGAGTGTGGGAATCAGGCTCCTGCTGAGTGAGAAGGGGGTGTGGGAACCAGGCTCCTGCTGAGTGAGAAGGGAGTGTGGGAACCAGGCTCCTGCTGAGTGAGAAGGGAGTGTAGGAACCAGGCTCCTGCTGAGTGAGAAGGGAGTGTGGGAACCAGGCTCCTGCTGAGTGAGAAGGGAGTGTGGGAACCAGGCTCCTGCTGAGTGAGAAGGGAGTGTGGGAACTGGGCCTCCGCTGAGTGAGAAGGGAGATAGGGAACCAGGCTCCTGCTGAGTGAGAAGGGAGTGTGGGAACCAGGCTCCTGCTGAGTGAGAAGGGAGATAGGGAACCAGGCTCCTGCTGAGTGAGAAGGGAGTGTGGGAACTGGGCCTCCGCTGAGTGAGAAGGGAGTGTGGGACCCAGGCTCCGGCTGAGTGAGAAGGGTGTGTGGGAACCAGGCTCCTGCTGAGTGAGAAGGGAGTGTGGGAACCAGGCTCCTGCTGAGTGAGAAGGGAGTGTGGGAACCAGGCTCCTGCTGAGTGAGAAGGGAGTGTGGGAACTGGGCCTCCGCTGAGTGAGAAGGGAGTGTGGGAACTGGGCCTCCGCTGAGTGAGAAGGGAGTGTGGGAACCAGGCTCCTGCTGAGTGAGAAGGGAGTGTGAAAAAGGGCCCCTGCTGAGTGAGAAGGGAGTGTGGGAACCAGGCTCCTGCTGAGTGAGAAGGGAGTGTGGGAACCAGGCTCCTGCTGAGTGAGAAGGGGGTGTGGGAACCAGGCTCCTGCTGAGTGAGAAGGGAGTGTGGGAATCAGGCTCCTGCTGAGTGAGAAGGGGGTGTGGGAACCAGGCTCCTGCTGAGTGAGAAGGGAGTGTGGGAACTGGGCCTCCGCTGAGTGAGAAGGGAGTGTGGGAACCAGGCTCCGGCTGAGTGAGAAGGGAGTGTGGGAACCAGGCTCCTGCTGAGTGAGAAGGGAGTGTGGGAACCAGGCTCCTGCTGAGTGAGAAGGGAGTGTGGGAACCGGGCCTCCACTGAGTGAGAAGGGAGTGTGGGAACCGGGCCTCCACTGAGTGAGAAGGGAGTGTGGGAACCGGGCCTCCACTGAGTGAGAAGGGAGTGTGGGAACCAGGCTCCTGCTGAGTGAGAAGGGATTGTGGGAACCGGGCCTCCACTGAGTGAGAAGGGAGTGTGGGAACCAGGCTCCTGCTGAGTGAGAAGGGAGTGTGGTAACCAGGCTCCTGCTGAGTGAGAAGGGAGTGTGGTAACCAGGCTCCTGCTGAGTGAGAAGGGAGTGTGGGAACCAGGCTCCTGCTGAGTGAGAAGGGAGTGTGGGAACCGGGCCTCCACTGAGTGAGAAGGGAGTGTGGGAACCGGGCCTCCACTGAGTGAGAAGGGAGTGTCGGAACCAGACTCCTGCTGAGTGAGAAGGGAGTGTGGGAACTGGGCCTCCGCTGAGTGAAAAGGGAGTGTGGGAACTGGGCCTCCGCTGAGTGAGAAGGGAGTGTGGGAACTGGGCCTCCGCTGAGTGAGAAGGGAGTGTGGGAACCAGGCTCCTGCTGAGTGAGAAGGGAGTGTGGGAACTGGGCCTCCGCTGAGTGAGAAGGGAGTGTGGGAACCAGGCTCCTGCTGAGTGAGAAGGGAGTGTGGGAACCGGGCCTCCACTGAGTGAGAAGGGAGTGTGGGAACCGGGCCTCCACTGAGTGAGAAGGGAGTGTGGGAACCAGGCTCCGGCTGAGTGAGAAGGGAGTGTGGGAACCAGGCTCCTGCTGAGTGAGAAGGGAGTGTGGGAACCAGGCTCCTGCTGAGTGAGAAGGGAGTGTGGGAACCGGGCCTCCACTGAGTGAGAAGGGATTGTGGGAACCGGGCCTCCACTGAGTGAGAAGGGAGTGTGGGAACCAGGCTCCTGCTGAGTGAGAAGGGAGTTTGGGAACTGGGCCTCCGCTGAGTGAGAAGGGAGTGTGGGAACCAGGCTCCTGCTGAGTGAGAAGGGAGTGTGAAAAAGGGCCCCTGCTGAGTGAGAAGGGAGTGTGGGAACCAGGCTCCTGCTGAGTGAGAAGGGAGTGTGGGAACCAGGCTCCTGCTGAGTGAGAAGGGAGTGTGGGAACCAGGCTCCTGCTGAGTGAGAAGGGAGTGTGGGAACCAGGCTCCTGCTGAGTGAGAAGGGAGTGTGGGAACTGGGCCTCCGCTGAGTGAGAAGGGAGTGTGGGAACCAGGCTCCTGCTGAGTGAGAAGGGAGTGTGGGAACCAGGCTCCTGCTGAGTGAGAAGGGAGTGTGGGAACCAGGCTCCTGCTGAGTGGGAAGGGAGTGTGGGAACCAGGCTCCTGCTGAGTGAGAAGGGAGTGTGGGAACCAGGCTCCTGCTGAGTGAGAAGGGAGTGTGGGAACTGGGCCTCCGCTGAGTGAGAAGGGAGATAGGGAACCAGGCTCCTGCTGAGTGAGAAGGGAGTGTGGGAACCAGGCTCCTGCTGAGTGAGAAGGGAGATAGGGAACCAGGCTCCTGCTGAGTGAGAAGGGAGTGTGGGAACCAGGCTCCTGCTGAGTGAGAAGGGAGTGTGGGAACCAGACGCCTGCTGAGTGAGAAGGGAATGTGGGAACCAGGCTCCTGCTGAGTGAGAAGGGAGTGTGGGAACCGGGCCTCCGCTGAGTGAGAAGGGAGTGTGGGAACTGGGCCTCCTGCTGAGTGAGAAGGGAGTGTGGGAACCAGGCTCCTGCTGAGTGAGAAGGGAGTGTGGGAACCAGGCTCCTGCTGAGTGAGAAGGGAGTGTGGGAACCAGGCTCCTGCTGAGTGAGAAGGGAGTGTGGGAACTGGGCCACCGCTGAGTGAGAAGGGAGATAGGGAACCAGGCTCCTGCTGAGTGAGAAGGGAGTGTGGGAACCAGAATCCTGCTGAGTGAGAAGGGAGATAGGGAACCAGGCTCCTGCTGAGTGAGAAGGGAGTGTGGGAACTGGGCCTCCGCTGAGTGAGAAGGGAGTGTGGGAACCAGGCTCCGGCTGAGTGAGAAGGGAGTGTGGGAACCAGGCTCCTGCTGAGTGAGAAGGGAGTGTGGGAACCAGGCTCCTGCTGAGTGAGAAGGGAGTGTGGGAACCAGGCTCCTGCTGAGTGAGAAGGGAGTGTGGGAACCAGGCTCCTGCTGAGTGAGAAGGGAGTGTGGGAACCAGGCTCCTGCTGAGTGAGAAGGGAGTGTGGGAACCAGGCTCCTGCTGAGTGAGAAGGGAGTGTGGGAACCAGGCTCCTGCTGAGTGAGAAGGGAGTGTGGGAACCAGGCTCCTGCTGAGTGAGAAGGGAGTGTGGGAACCAGACCCCTGCTGAGTGAGAAGGGAGTGTGGGAACCAGGCTCCTGCTGAGTGAGAAGGGAGTGTAGGAACCAGGCTCCTGCTGAGTGAGAAGGGAGTGTGGGAACCAGGCTCCTGCTGAGTGAGAAGGGAGTGTGGGAACCAGGCTCCTGCTGAGTGAGAAGGGAGTGTGGGAAATGGGCCTCCGCTGAGTGAGAAGGGAGTGTGGGAACCAGGCTCCTGCTGAGTGAGAAGGGAGTGTGGTAACCAGGCTCCTGCTGAGTGAGAAGGGAGTGTGGGAACCAGGCTCCTGCTGAGTGAGAAGGGAGTGTGGGAACCAGGCTCCTGCTGAGTGAGAAGGGAGTGTGAAAAAGGGCCCCTGCTGAGTGAGAAGGGAGTGTGGGAACCAGGCTCCTGCTGAGTGAGAAGGGAGTGTGGGAACCAGGCTCCTGCTGAGTGAGAAGGGAGTGTGGGAACCAGGCTCCTGCTGAGTGAGAAGGGAGTGTGGGAACCAGGCCCTTGCTGAGTCAGAAGGGAGACAGTGAACCAGGCCTTTGCTGAGTGAGGGTGTGTGGGAACCAGGCCCCTGCTTAGTGAGAAGGGAGCACAGCAATCATCACTCAATGAGCCAAATGGAATTTTCAGTCAGGTAGCCGACAGTGTTTTACTGTACTGAAATAAAAATATAATGGTAGAAACACTCAGCAGACTAGACAGCTTCTCTGGAAAGAGGAACACTTGATGATGAAGATTCTCTGATTTGAAATGCTAGTTGTGCTCGTTTCTACAGATGCTACCCGACCAATTTGCAGAAACTGGAGTCACAATCTCAAAATAAAGTGTACGCAATTCAGAATGGAGATGCAAAGAATTTTTTCCACCCAAGGGGCTGTAGAGGCTTGGTTATCAAGTGTATTAAAAACAGAGATTGATAGAATTTAAGAGATAAAGAGAATTGACTAGTGGTTACTGCAGGAAAGGCAAATGTTATTTAGACGATTGCACAGGCATCTGTGCTAATAGCTTTACAGCACTGTATCACAAAATATTAAAATGAAGAAATTTTAAATTACTCTTTAGAAGATACAACTAACTACGTAATGATTCTGTCTCAAAGAATTAATGGGACTTCAGTGTGTTGATTCAGAAAAGAGTAACTAAATTCGGCAACAGTAAACCAATTAAATCACTAACATCTCTCACAATTTTTATAGCGATATATATTTAGATGATTAAAATCAGTTATTTTAGTTGAAATAATAAGGGAACATAAATAAGTGAACTGCTGCAGGTACATTAAAAACTTTCTATTTAGTTACTGAGACACAGTGTGGAAGGAGACATTGGAGACATGCCGTCCAGCTTTCCCCGATTTAATTGTTGCCAAACCACAGGTCAATTTGCAGTGACCAGTTAACCTACCCGTTAGTACGTCTTTGGACTGTGGGAGGAAACCAGAGCTCCAGAGAATGTACAAACTTCTTACAGGAAGCGGCATTTGAACCGGGGTTGCCTGTCCTGTACAGTGCTGTGCTAGCCAGTACATTATTGTGCCGCCCCTAAATTATGATTATTTGCTATTTATGTTAATTATGACCCCCACTAATTAATTTCCAAATCATTTAAAAGGGTATTAAAAACTATTATCTAATGAACACTCATGCCATGATGCTTAAAAATTAGATTCAATTACCTGGATTAATGTTACATTACACAATATTGATGGAAATAAAACCACTGTGCCACTTCTCTCTCCAGAACTGAAAAGTTCCACCCCAGGAAGAAATTCCAGTTAATTCATTCCTGCACCCTCTCTCATGCAACCACATCCTTACTACAATGTGGCAACCAGAGCTCTCTCAATACTCTAGTTATGGCTTAATCAATTTTTTTAAAGTTGTGTCAATTCATCCTTGTTAAAATTTTTTAAAATACTGCAGATGCCATAAATCTGAAATAATAAAAAACAAAATGCTGAAAACCTCTGCAGCTGAGGCAGCATCCATGGAAAGAGGAAACATTAGAGTTTCAAGTCAAAGAATCTTCAGAACTGAGAAAAGAGTTAATCAAGGTAGTAGAGGGCAACCTGTGAATAGAAATAGGGTGATACAATGTAGTCATCGAGGAGCAACCAAGCTCCTTGGCTGTGTAACATTACCAGCACATTACACAGATAAAGCAGCACACAAAACACTGGAGGAACTCAGCAGGCCAGGTAGCATCTAGGAAAATAGTACAGTCCACAGTTTGGGCCAAAAAGCTTCAGCAGGACTACTCCTTTATTACTACATTAATCATCAGCAGTTTTATTTATCTCTATTCAGAGATACAGTGTTGAAGAGACTCTTCCAGCCCAGTGAGCCATACCGCCCAGCAACCCATCTATTTAACCCTTGCCTGAACAGAGGACAATTTACAATGATCAATTAACCTATTAATCGGTAGGTCTTTAGAATGTGGGATGACTGGTGGCGTAGTGGCATCAGCGCCAGACTTCTGAGCGAAGGCTCCCGAGTTCGAATTGTGATGAGATCCTAAGGTTTATTCATTATGGACTGTGCCTTTAAAAAGAGAGAGAGTGTGTGCACCATTAATTCAGAGAGAGCGAGCACCCAGCAGCTCATGAGTCGCTATGGTGACGGAAGGGCGGAGCTCTAAAATGGACGGCTGGCGTTTGGCCTGTTTGGGATATATACAAGGTCAGCTGGCTTATCAGACAGACACATGGAAGACACACAGAAGAAACAGACACTGGATGAGCTTTGAGTGCCCACGAAAGGGTGGGTTTTGCTTGCAGTGTGAAAAAGGGGGTGACTGGTGGAAAGATATCGGTGTGTCTAACCCTTGCCTGGGTTGATAGCTTTACCACATGAAGATGGTACCCTTTTGTGTGGTCACAGACGGTGACTTTAACAGGACTTCGGAGTACAATGGAAAGATTGGCGGCATCGGCTTACTTGGAAAACAAATCACCTCTCCCTCTCCTCAATTCTACTCAACTCAATATCACAAACTGAACTGACTTCATTCCTATACCATCGTAAGACTGTATCATTTACCACCTAAGCGTGAAGAAGTTTGGGGTTTTATATTAACACACATGTATGCATAAACTCTGCTAACCTGTTTGATTTATCTGGTTTAATGTTACTATATTACGTAGATACTAATAAATAGTGTTTTGTTAATAGCAAAACCAGACTCCAGGTATGTTCCATTTCTGCTGGTTCTTTTAACCTGTTATGGGGTACGTAACAAAATCCAGCCGGCTCCCTTGCACGCTTTCCATCCGCGCTGGGTTGAGCATCGAGCTAGGAACTTGGCCTCATAAAAACAAGAAAGCTGGCTAAAAAAAAAACGGCGTCCCGATGACTCCACTTGGAGGAGTTAAGGGCTTTCTTCTTTCTTCTTCTTTAGAATGTGGAATGAAACCAGAGTACCGAAAAGGAACTCACAAATTCCAATACTGAATATTGAAAGGCCCAGGTGGTGTGGGCATTCAGAGGATGCTTCCAAAAGTGGGAGAGTCTCGGACTAGAGGAACAGCCTCAGAATGGAAAGGTGCCACTTTAGAACCGAGATGAGGAGGAATTTCTTTAGCCAGAGGGTTGTGAATCTGTGAAATCCATTGCCACAGACAGCTATAGAAGCCCATGTCATTTGGTATAAAGCAGAGGTTGATAGTCAGGGCATCAAAGGTTATAGGGAGAAGGCAGAAGAATATGGTTGAGAAGGAAAATAAATCAGCCATAATCGAATGGTAGAGCAGACTCAATGTGCCAAATGGCCTTATTTTGCTCCTGTGCCATAAGTTCATTATTCTGCTCTATTGGAAAAATTCCTTTTTATCTATCCATTGCCTTCCCCCACCTTCTCTGCTAACAACATTAACTTTTTTTTCCAGTTATGATGACGGCTCTTTGGCCTGAAATTTTAACCATATTTCTTTCTACAGACAAGCTGAATGTGCCTGAGCTTTCCCAACATATGCTGATTTTACTGCTGGCTTTTATACTTTATAGTCAATAGACATAGGAAAACAGATCCTTCTTATGGGATTAAGCTATATTATAAAACTGGGTACATATGCATAATCTGAAGGAAAAACTAAAGACCCTCCCCAATATCATTTAAGAAATAAAGCATGCTTCATTTTTAATACTTGGATTCCTGATAAAAAATGTAGCTTTAATATAATTTTATTATGTATGAATAACAACATATTAATGCAATACAATGTCTGAAGATCTATGAATAACCATAGAACCATATAGCAAGGAAACAGATCCTTTGCTTCACTGCGTCTGTGCCGTCCATCAAGTATGCACCTACTGTTCTCTCTTGTAAAAATTGTGTATAATTTATGTTTTCTTGTGAATGTTGTTTATCTGATGTTATGTGTCTGTGATGCTGTTGCAAGTAGGTTTTTCATTGCACCTGCAATAAACTCAATTTTGACTTTACTCCATTGTGCCCTAGCCAGCATTTTAAATAGTCATTTCATAACCTCCTTACTGTCATGTTCTGTCTCAGTTAATGATGACAGTACCCTATGCCACCTTTATTACTTTATCCACCTTCAGAGGACTATTAAAATTTAACCACGTTGGAAGGACTAGAGTCACAAGACAGGTTTAGATTGAGATATTTGGTGAATCAACTATATTGTAACAAAATTATGATTTATTATTAATTGAATTTAAACTCCTTAGCTGCAGTAGTTTGATTTCAATTTTCATTTTTAGAATCTTTTTGTTGGTACATAATCTTCTACAGCTATAAAACAATACAAAACTTCAACAAATTAATATGTATACAATTAATAAAGCTGAAGAAAAAAAACTGATCGTAATATTTAAAAATGGAAAAAAAATTTGTATATAAGGAAAAGAAGGAAAATAAAAGAACCCCGTCTAACTAAGAAAAAAAACCCCACTGACTACAAAAAAAGGGGGAAAAACCCATTAGGAATCAACCACCTGGAGCAATACGTCTTACCACCATCTATATATATATATAAAGAAAAAGAGTCATCAACCGCCAATTCATATTTATTTAAAAAAAAATTGGAAGGAAACCATATAAAATAATTTAAATTAAATGATAGTATTTGGCAAAAGAGCCCCATCTTCTCTCAAAATTGAATTGGGGATCAAAAGTTCTACTTCTAATTTTTTCCAAACTGAGACATAACATTACTTGAGAAAACCATTCAATTAATGTAGGGGCAGAAGTATCTTTCCATTTTAATAAAATAGCCCTTCTTGCCAGTAATGTAAGAAATGCAATTACATGTTGATCTGAAGATGAAATAATCTGAGTAAGATGAGGAACTATTCCAAATAGAACAGTCAGTCTATTAGGTTGTAAATTAATTTTCAGAGTTTTAGAAATTGTAGAAAATAAAAATTTCTAAAACGATTTTAATGAAGAACATGACCAGAACATATGTGACAAAATACCGGTAGCTACTTCAGTTTTACACCTATCGCAGTAGTTGTCTATACTAGGAAATATTTTAGATAGTCTCTCCTTTGTTAAATAATAATGGTGAACAATTTTAAATTGAATTAAACAGTGATTCGCACGTATAGAAGAAGAATTTACATTTTTCAAAACTCGAAGCCAATCTTCATTAACAAAGGAGTAGTTTGATTTCTAGTCATTTCTCGATTGATTGCCAGTTGATACTGTTATGGTGACTTAACTTTTATGCCACCCTTCCAAGAAGTATAAAATAACATCATCTACTGAAGCTTACCTGTTTGGTCTGTCCAATGTCCTTTCTAATGCTGGATTGTAAAACGAAGTCTGCAAGACAGCCAGTTGTAAAGACAGGATTAGAATGGCATCAAAAGATCAGACGTCACTGCAAAGCCAACCCTATGCATCTGTTATTCCCAGTGGTTTAGAAGGCAAACGTAAAGTTAGATTAATATACACACTTGTAATACATATCACACAAAACACAAACAACAAATGGCTCTCATGGCATAAAATTCTACTTAACCTTAAACTGCCAAGCAGGGTGACTGTGAGATGTCAAATAATTTTAATATCACCCCATTATTCATCATCCAAACTGGAAAATCTTTATTAATGCAAGTGAAAAATGATTGTAAGTTTCTGGTTTGTGACCTTGTCCACATCCTGTTGTCAACAACTATTCATGTTGACACATTTCTAGTAACATTTGACAGAATCACAATGCCCAACGTCATGAACGGTCATTATAAATATATCTATCCATTGTCTTAACAGTTTCTAGCTAAGTATTAACGAACTGTTAGACTTTGAACATTGAAGAACTGTGGAGGGAATGTATATGCCAGGTTTATCAATAAGCCTAGTATTTATAATACTTAAATTAATATGAGGGATTTCAACAAAAAAAAAGCAAATCCAACAAACTTGGTTAAATAATACTTTTTTTGTAAGAGCTCACAAAGGTAGTGAAAATGGGAATTAGTAGACACAGCCTTTCTGAACTTAAAAAAGGCCTTTCATAAAAGACCTCATTCCAGTTGTAAGCACAAGATACCAACTCGTGCTATTAATTGAAAAATTGTTGCGGTCTATAGTGAAGGTCACAGAGTCACACTGCTATAATTATACATCAGAGACACAGGCCCTTTGGCTCAACTTGACCATGCTGACCCAGCTGCCTTCCTCATTTACCTACAACTGGTTTACATCCCTCCAAAATGTTCTTATTCATGGAATTGTTCAAACTTCTTTCAACATAATTGCACCCCCTTCCTTCACTTCCTTTGGTAACAAGTTCCACATACCGCGACACCTTCTGTGTGAAAAAACAAGCCTTTAGGTTTCCTTTAATTTTTCCCTCTCACTTTAACCTATGCTCACTAATTTTAGATTCCCCTACCCTTGGAAAAAGTCTGTGATAGTCCATGAATAGCAGAGATTCTGGAAATGCTGGAACTACACACACACACACACACACACACACTCTCACACAGAGTTTCAGCCCAAAATGTCAACTGTTTATTCCCCTCCATAGATGCTGTCTGATGTGCTGAGTTTCTCCAGCATTTTGTGTGATGATTCATTTTATCTGCGCTTCTCATGATTTTATAATCTTCAATAAGGTCACCTCTCAGCCTCCTTTACTCCACTGAAAGCAGTCTCTCCTCTTAACTCAAGCACTCCATTTCTGACAACATTTTTCCAAATCTTTTCTGCACCCTCTCTGGCTAATTCACACCCTTCCTGTAGTATGACGGCCAGAAATATTGCAGGCGCAGTCTCACTAACATCTTAAACAGTGGTACATGACTCAATGCTCAATCTGATGACAGAAATGAGCCATATACCATAAATGCTGGAGAAATTCAGCAAGTTAAGCAGCATCTATAGAGGGGAATAAGTAGTTGATATTTCAGGCTGAGACACTTCATCAGGGCCGAAAATGAAGGGGGAAAGAAGCAGAATAAGAAGGTGGGGAGGGGAAAGAGTACGAGCTGGCAGGTGATGGGTGAGACCAGGTGAGAGGAAAAGTGGGTGGTTGGGGGGTGTATGAAGGGAGATGCTGGAAGAAGATAGGTGGAAGAAGTAAAGGGTTGAAGAAGGAATCTGACAGTGAACCATGTGAGAAAGGGCAGTAGGAGGAGCACGGAACCAGAGGGAGGTGATGGGCAGGTGAAAGGAGAAGGGGTAACAGGGTAATCAGAATAGAGAATGGAAAAAGGAAGAAAGAAAGAAATGGCTAATTTCTCCCCCCTCCTTAAATTATGACTTTCAACACTGAAGAGAACAAGAGATGTTCTACATCAAGTTGCACAATGTCATGATCTGGAAGGTACAATGATATCATTGCTATTCAACGCAGATTGAAGAAGTACCTCCCCATCTGCAAAATGGAATACTTTTACTGGAATGACTGAAGTTGCTCAGGAAGGAGGCACATCACCACCTTCTCAGATGATTAAACGGGAGCAAAAAAGTACTAGCCTTGATCATGAAAACTGAATACATGAACAAAAATTTAGTTATTATGATAGAATTTTCCATCTTACTCAAGTTTTAAGTGAAAAAATGGAGCAGCAAAGTTAGATATTAAATGTAAAATGGTTGGTTGGTGATGTATCAAACGTAGTCCTGTAATTTCATTTTCCCCAGTGCAAAAACGTAAAGTTCAAAGTTAAAACTAAATTTAATATCAAAGTACATATACATCATCATATACATCGCTGAGATTCATTTTCTTTCTGACATACGCAGCAAGTCCAAAAAACACAACAGAATCAATGAGGAACACACCCAACAGGAGGGACAGCAGCTGATGTGCAAAAGACAAAAATCTATGCAAATACTAAAGGGGAAAAATAAATAAGCAATAAATACTGAGAACATGAGATGAAGTCCTTGAAAATGAGTCCTTAGGTTATGGGAACAGTTCAGTGATTGGGTAGCTGAAGTTAGTGAAGTTATCCCCGGTTCAAGAACCTGATGGTTGAGTGGTAATAACTGTTCCTGAACCTGATGGTACAAGTCCTGAGGCTCCTGTACCTTCTTTTTGATGGTAGCAACGAGAAGAAAACATGATCTGGTCGGTGGGGTTCTTTGTTTATGGATGCTATAGGGCTCCATGTAGATGTGCTCAATGGTGGGGAGGGCTTTACCCATAATGGACTGGGCTGTGTCCACTACTTTTTTAAGGATTTTCCGTTCAAGGGCATTGTTCTTTCCATACCAGGCTGTGATGTAACCAGTCAACAGACATTCATCATACATCTCTCAAAGTTTGTCAAAGTTTTAGCTGTAATGCTAAATCTTCACAAACTTCTAAGGAATTACAGGTGCTGCTGTGCTTTCTTCATAATGGCATCCAGTGCTGGACAATTCCTCTGAAATAATAACACTGAGGAATTTAAAATTGCTGACCCTCTCCACCTCTGATCCCTCAATGAGGACTGGTTCATGGATCTCTGGCTTCCTCCTCCTGCAGTCAATAATCCGTTGTTTTGTCTTGCTGACACTGAGTGACAGGCTGCTGTTGCAGCCCCACTCAGCTGTATTTTCAATCTCCCTCCTATGTGCTGAGGATATAACTTAAGAAACACAATACCTAGAATCAACACCAGACCAGAGAAGAATAAGCCACCCACTTCATAGATTGTTACAAATCAGTCTAGTGCTTATCAATAGATCCAGAAGTGAGAGAACACTGAGACACATTTCACTTCCAGGACAGGATCTATGAAATACTGAGATTTATTAGGTCCAGAAATTCCTGTAAGTCAAGAATGCCCGCCAGTTGCTCCACTGCATCCCTGCCGCTGCTCACTCTCCCCCACCTGCTTGGATAGTGGCTTGGTCTTTAAAGCCAATTCTGAACTGAACAGTATGAGGACCCTGTACTTTAAATGGAAAGCCTGATTCACTGCGTGGCTTTGACACCTAGCTGAGCCAACCCCAAGGCTAAACATTCACAAACAATAAAACAAAATATTTAATATTAATCATACTACTTCAATATTTAAAATATAACAAAAAACTAACATATTTGCTTAACAGTGCATGACCTGAAATTCAGCTCTGTCCTTCACAAATGCATTCAACTGCATTGAGTTACTGCAGTTGTAGCCCATCTAACCTGGCACAAGTTCAGCAGGTAGATTTTGCAGTGTAACTGCTGAAAAACTGAGTAAGTTAGAACGCTGCTATAACTTCGGAGAACAATTTTGATAAAGCTAAAGGATCTTTTTGGAATTCCAGAAAGGAATCCACTCACATGTTTAAGGCCTCAGAACTTTGTCAGCAACACAGAGAAAATGTAAACCAACAGTTAATCCTTCGGCAACAAACATTAAATGCTGGCGGAACTCAGCGGTCAGGCAACATCTATTTTTTGGGTCAACTTTTTGGGCCAAGACCCTTCGTCGGGACTCATTAATCTTTGTTGTTATTGTCTGTTTTCAAGCAATGAAGCAGGAATGAACAGATTTCCACTTCTGATGTCCTCAGGAGGATTTTAAGGTCAATTAACTGCTTTCAAACAGCAGCAAACTATTTCCTTTGTTTTGTTCATGTTAATCAAGCTAAATGAATGTTGAATGCAGTTCAGGTAAATTGGGGACAATTCTTTCCCCTTTTTCAAATAGTACTATGGGATCTTTTACATCCAACAGACTGGCAGATAGAGGTACAAGAGACTGTAGGTGTTGGACTATGGAGCAACAATCTGCTGGAGCAACTCAGCAGTTTGAGCACCATCTGTGGGAAGAAGGATGCTGTCAATGTTTGGGTCTAAACACTGCTTCGGGAAAGCCAGGTGGTTTTGTTCAGTAGGACATCCAACAAGACAGCACACCTTTGAGCAACATACAAACTGCTGGAGGAACTTAGCAAGCCCAGCAGCATCTTTGGGAAAGAGTAAACAGTCAACATTTTGGGCCAAGACCCTTCATCAGGAATGGAAATAAATGTGAAAAGTCAGAGTAAGAGTGTGGAGGAGGGAAGGGAGATGTATATCTTTGACACTTCACAGAGTAAGTATATGAGTCAGCATAGAGTAAGTTCTCATTCAAGGCTCTGAAGGACAATCTCAGTAGATAATCTTCAGGCTCAAACAAAGGTTGCAAACCAATTCCAGATCTCATTTTTGAGCAGTTATACCTAACCAAAAACCTTGGGGGAATTAGCGATGCCAGTGTTACGCACAGAACCTGCACAAAGGTTAGCAATCTTGGGGCCAGAGTTGCAAAGGAAGCAACATAAAGAGAGTAAACACAAGAGATTCTGCAGATTCTGGAAGCCTCAAGCAACACACACAAAATACTGGAGGAAGTCAGCAAGTCAGATAGCATCTATGGAGGGAAATAAAAAGTCTATGTTTCGGCTAATATCCTTCATCAAAAGAGAGTAGTTCTCTCTCTACCACTACCAATGCACTTACACCCAGAAACAACAGAGTCAGATAGAAGCCAAACCAATGGGGAAAAACATTGATTTAACACATCCCTGCTTCTTTATCTCCATAGATATTGTCAGTTTTTTCTGTTTTATTTTACTTTCAGCATCTGTGAAAGCTTGCATTTTCACTTAGACCAGGGATTTTTGAATCAACTGGCTCAATACTCATTGTTGTCGGACTGTAACAAAGTACTACTGGCACATTTTGTACTCTCGCATGATTAAAACATTGCTCTTCAAATTTGGCACGGTTTACTCTATAGTATGAAAGTTAATTCAATTTCAATTTACAATGAATGGAACTGCATTACCAATCTGTCATCTGACACGGGATTCAGGATTTTAATTTAATGCTGGCAGCATCTACATTACTGTGAGAATGTGCCAAAGATTTTTCTCAAGTATTAAAGTGTGCCAGCTGAACAATGAAGTCAGGTGTCAGATATATCTCAATACACCCTGCAACAAGGTAATAACAGAATAGAGGACTTTGCATAAACCGGAAAAGTTCACGCCAAGTTGTTTTATAGTTGGATCCATGGATAACCAACTTTTTTGCAGTGTAAGAAGTGGTTGTTTTTGCAAGAGTCAATTTAACTTAACAAGAGCAGGTGGAGGTGACAGAAAGGGTAAGGTGGATGGGTGGCAGAAGTGGAAGAAGGGTATGCATGTTTGATATCCACTTTACTTACCTCTTGTTCTAACTTGCGAGCTTATAAGCACTTGAGGCTTTCCGAAAGCGTCAGGGTAGAAGGAAGAAAAATTAGGTCTCCTTTAACTCTGCCTCTGGTCTAACCAACCATTACCATCAGTAGAGATTCAAGTAGTTTCTGGTTACCGTTTTCAAACAATTCTCTTACTGGAACTGTAAGAGGAATTGCCTTTAGAAGATTGGCAAATTGGCACAAAGGAAAATCAGAAAGAAAGGGAAGTCTACCCTAATCAACCAACATGGCATAGAGCATAGAACATAGAATAGTACTGCACAGTACAGGCCCTTCAGCCCAAAATGTTGCGCTGACTTTTTTTTTAACCTACTCCAAGTTCAATCTAACCCATCCTCCCAGATAGCCCTCCATTTTTCTTTCATCCATGTGCCTATCTGTTTGTTGTACAATCACACTCTAACTGGGAAGTAAATAATAGCCATAGGGGAAAACACCAGTCAGTATTCAAATGGAAGGAATATTTTGACTGAAAATTTATTTTTCTGGACTATATTTATTGCTAGTTAAAACATTCCTTCAATTGGGAATGATCTGTACTGTAGACCTCTGGGATGCATGGACTTCGGCAAATGCTTGATTGCCAGAATGATGACAAGCATGGCAGCTCTTCCCTCTCTCCTGAATGAGATGTTTTTACATGGATTTCCAGGTGACAATGGATTAGATTCAAAATTGTACCTCTGCATTTGATGCAAAGCTGTAAGGTCAGCAACTTATCTCCTCACCATTTGACTCCTTCCCACGTGGTAGAGAGCAAAGTTTCCAACATAAAAGTGAAAAGAAAATCAAAGAACATCATTGCCAAGGTTGTCCTAAAAAATTAACTTGCATTAAATGGTGCCTCCTCACAACCTCAGAAAAATGCAGATTCTTAACTAATGTCATGCTTCTGGACATTAAGTGTTCTGCAGGCAGAAATGGCAGCAAATAAAATGATCAATTCACATCCATGTTTGACTGAAGGACCTGACTGGTCAAGACTTTAATAGTTTGATTCCTTGACTAGTCTTTTATGTCCAATGCAGCAGGCATTGCAAAATAGTTTAACACTTCTGTTTCTTCACTCCAATAAAAACATTTGAAGGATGGGCAATGATTCTCTCCTAATGGAGGACTCAACATTTCGTTAATAGCAATTCCTTGGATCAAAAGATAGTTAGGGTCCCACAAGACAATTCCAAGTTAAACTCTGAAGAGGGATTAGTTCTTATGGGCCTGATTTTATATACACAAACCTGGTGCAAGATAGTTAAAACAACAGAAACACTTATCCCTTTCAATCCCGCTGCATTTCTGCTGTTATCCCAAGATTAATGAAACCTGCAGAAAGGAAGCAAGTTGTATGTGGATCGGGTCTGCTGAGATCAGAGAACTTGACTTGTATTGCAAACCTAGTCCCATGTAAGGGAAAAAGCACTGGTAATTTCACTATGCCCACACAATTAAGTACATGACAGATCACTTCCTGAATCCCTGATTACCTACAGGCTGCTGTCCTCCCTCACATCATCACTCATGCCCCAGCCCACTTCCTTGACACTGAGAAGCAAATCTCACAATACTAGTTTTCAAGCAGTTCCCTAGCAGATCACTCTGGCTGGGTGTCACACAGAAAAACTGGACATCTAAATAAGCTCTTTCAAATCACATTGGCAGGATCATCACATCCCTAGCCTTACCAGGCTGGTTACTTTGTACTAAACCAAATTTATTATCAAAGTACACTGATTGAGAGGTGGAAATCGGACAGAAAGCAAAGCATGAAAATGAACAGATACTTTCCTCGTTGGCAAGTTGTGATGACCCAGCTACTACAAAATTAGTGCGTGGACCTCAGCTGGACACAAACTATATCAAAAATTTGGACTAAATGTTATATTTCCAAGTTAGCCAATTACACCAATCTGGGGTATTTGTACAAATGCTTTAAGGCAATATGCATAAGGGAAAAAGTTGAATTTCCCCATGGGGATGAATAAAGTATCTATCTATCTAATGAATGGACAGAAACATACCAATAAGAACATAATGTAGAAAAATGTGAGGTCAACAACACTGGTGAAGAGTAAAGCAGTGTATTTGTTAACCAGTGAGAGACTGAGTTTATGAGATGTGGGTGTCTTTGTACAAAGAAACACACAGGTGCAGTCAGCAATGAGGAAGACATATTGTATATCCGCATACAAAAAGGAAGATTTGGTTAGCTGCAGTCTTGTGTACAGTTGAGGTCCTAAGAAAGGATGTTCTTGCTATAAAGGGAGTGCAGTGAGAATTCAATTAACTGATCATGAATGATGAGTGCATTCTTTAAGAGCAGGTTGAGTGGATTGGGACTGTATGTCGAAGAGTTTAGAAGAATGAGTGAAGATACCACTAAAACCTATAAAACTGTTTTCCCTAAGAAGCCTATTTACCAGGCCACACAGTTGTGAATAAGGGGTAGGCCATTTAGGCTGTTTTACAAGGAAATATTACTTTGACAGAAAGTGATCCACGTGGTATTGAATCACCTGGACAGCACAAATACCTATGTCAGGGTGCTGTTTGTTGACCACAGCTCAGTGTTTAACACTATCATTCCTACAGTTCTAATCGAAAAGCTCCAGAACCTGGACCTCTGTACTCCTACTGCAACTAGACTCTCAACTTCATAACCGGAAGTCCACAATCTGCGCAGACTGGAAATAACAGCTCCACCCTGCTGACAGTCAACACTAGTGCACCTCAGGGATGTGTGTATAGCCCACTGCTCTACTCTCTTTAGACCCAGGACTATATGGCACGGCACAACTCAAACACCATTCATAAATTTGCTGATGATATAACGATTGTTGGCACAATCTCAGATGTTGTTGAGAGGGCGTACAGGAGCGAGATATACCAGCTAGTTGAGTGATGCCACAGCAACAGCCAACTCAACATCAGTAAGACCAAAGAACTCATTGTGGACTTCAGAAACGGTGAAATGAGGGAACACACACCAGTCCTCACAGGGGGATCAGAAGTGGAGAGAGAGCAATTTCAAGTTCTTGGGTGTTGGTAGTGCAGGCTCGAAGGGCCGAATGGTCTACTTCTGCACCTATTGTCTATTGTCTATAAAATCTCTTGAGAACCTAATTTGGTCCCAACATACCAATGCAGCTATTAAAAAAGGCAAGCCAGTGGCTATATTTCATAAGGAGTTTGAGGAGATTTGGTACGTCACCAAGAACACTTGCAAATTTCTACAGATGTATTGCGAAGAGCTTTTTAACTGGCTGCATCACTATCCGGGGGAGGGGGGGGTGGTATTACACAGGATCAGATTAAGCTGCAGAGAGTTGTAAAATTAGACAGTTCCATCATGGGCACTAGCTTCTGTAGTATCCAAGAAATCTTCAAGGACTGGTGCCTCAAAAAGGCAGCATCCATCTTTAAGGATCTCCACCACCCAGGACATGCTCAGGAAGAAGGTAGAGAAGCCTGAAGGTATACAATCAATGAGTGAGAGTAAAGAATCAGCCATGATCTTACTGACCTATGAAGCAGGCACACCAGGCTGAATAGTTGACTAATGCTTGCATTTGTTATGCCATCAGCAGAGCAGACTCAACATGCGGATGACACACTTCTGGTCCTATTCCTTAGGGTCTTATAACTGCTCTCAGAGACTGGAGTGAACCTCAGCAAGTGCGTAAAATATAGGAACAGAATTAGTTCATTAAGCCCATCAAATCTGCCCACTATTCCATCATTGCTGATTAGTTTTTTTTTTATCCCTCTTGACCCCATTCTCCTGCCTTCTCCCCGTAACCTTTGACACTTTCATTAATCAAGACCCCATCAACCTCCACTTTAAATATATTGGACTGAATGCCCCTTTGTGAGGGATTGTGGAGAATCAGAAGAATCCTGATGCAGTGAATCAGAAACTGGGGTTAGGAGAATGGGGCTCCCTCTCAGTCATGGGAAAGAACCTAGTCAGCAAGTCCAAGTCATTGTGTGGAGGAGGTGTGGCCCAACCCTACTCCTGTGGCTCTAATCATGTCAGCCATGGTCATATGATTGAAAAGGGATTCTCTTCACCTAAACACGATGTACAAATCTCCACAGAAAGGGGTAAAAATATATCCAACGTGGCCTTATTCTGAAGGTGATCTTTGTACGTGGCTACTTCAAGCTGTGCTAAGACCCAGGGTATACAAATAGTAATGAGCTGTGATTCTCTCTGCCTCACCATTGCAGAGATGAAGCCAGCCATCTGCTGGAATATTCAAGTCAGTTGGTCCACAACATGCTGTTCCTTGAAGGAAATTTTATGCAGAAGAACAGTCTTGACCAAAAGCCAATCAGACACCGTCTGCTTCAGGATGTGCTGAACCTGCCTGTAGGTCAGCTTTCTGTTAAAATCACTTGGCAGAATGCCTCATCTGCATAACTTGCAAACAATCTTGGATCATGCTGAGAAGGGCCCTTGCTGTCAGGTTTTCACGCTCAGTGGAGTCTCTGTCGCTGCTGGCTGCCACTGAGGGGTCATCCATCTGCTTCAGGATAGTGCGCTTGTTGAAGAAATTTATGGAGGGATGCAATTGAAGTTACCTCAAGCAGATGGTGAAAGACATATTTTGGTGTGCCTGAAACTTGCCATTTTTCCAGTGCATAACCACATTCCAAGGTCCAGACTACATGTTGAAGGACACACTAGAGTGTGCTGTGGTCACAGCAAGAGCTCTGTGGGGAAAGACCATAGGTTAAAACCTTCCTGCAAATGCACTCGAAGGGCCCTATACACTCTCCAACTTGTTGCTCTTAGAGCATACATGAATGAAAAATTGATACTATGTTGATACAGTATATTAATCTTGTATTAGGATGATATGACATGTATGTGAATGTATAACTTTATGTATTTTCACTGAGTAAATTATATTCATGGGAAAAAATTTGCTTTTTTGTGAATTATATATAACCATACAATAATTACAGCACGGAAACAGGCCATCTCAGCCCTTCTAGTCTAGAACGATTACTTTCACCTAGTCCCACTGACCTGCACTCTGTCCATAACCCTGCATTCCTTTCCTGTCCATATACCTATCCAATTTTACTTTAAATGACAATACCAAACCTGCCTCTACCACTTCTACTGGAAGCTCGTTCCACACAGCTACCACTCTCTGAGTAAAGAAATTCCCCCTCATGTTACCCTTAAACTTTTGCCTAACTCTCAACTCATGTCCTCTTGTTTGAATCTCCCCTACTCTCAATGGAAAAAGCCTATCCACGTCAACTCGATCTATCCCCCTCATTATTTTAAATACCTCTATCAAGTCCCCCCTCAACCTTCTACGCTCCAAAGAATAAAGACCTAACTTGTTCAATCTTTCCCTGTAACTTAGGTGCTGAAACCCAAGTAACATTCTAGTAAATCTTCTCTATACTCTCTCTATTTTGTTGACATCTTTCCTATAATTCGGTGACCAGAACTGTACACAATACTCCAAATTCGGCCTTGTACAATTTTAACATTACATCCCAACTCCTATTCTCAATTCTCTGATTTATAAAGGCCGACATACCAAAAGCTTTCTTCACCACCCTATCCACATGAGATTCCACCTTCAGGGAACTATGCACCATTATTCCTAGATCACTCTGTTCTACTGCATTCTTCAATGCCCTACCATTTACCATGTATGTCCTATTTGGATTATTCCTACCAAAATGTAGCACCTCACACTTATCAGCAAAACTCCATCTGCCATCTTTCAGCCCACTCTTCTAACTGGCCTAAATCTCTCTGCAAACTTTGAAAACCTACTTCATTATCCACAACTCCACCTACCTTAGTATCATCTGCATACTTACTAATCCAATTTACCACCCCATCATCCTGATCATTAATATATATGACAAACAACATTGGACCCAGTACAGATTCCTGAGGCACACCACTAGTCACTGGCCTCCAACCTGACAAACAGTTATCCACCACTACTTTCTGGCATCTTCCATCCAGCCACTGTTGAATCCATTTTACTACTTCAATATTAATACCTAACGATTGAACCTTCCTAACTAACCTTCCATGTGGATCCTTGTCAAAGGCCTTACTGAAGTCCATATAGACAACATCCACTGCTTTACCCTCATTAACTTTCCTTGTAACCTCTTCAAAAAATTCAATAAGATTTGTCAAACATGACCTTCCACGCACAAATTCATGTTGACTGTTCCTAATCAGACTTTGTCTATCCAGATAATTATATATACCATCTCTAAAAATACTTTCCATTAATTTACCCACCACTGATGTTAAACTGACAGGCCTATAATTGCTAGGTTTACTCTTAGAACCCTTTTTAAACAATGGAACCACATGAGCAATACGCCAATCCTCTGGCACCATCCCCGTTTCTAATGACATTTGAAATATTTCTGTCAGAGCCCCTGCTATTTCTACACTAACTTCCCTCAAGGTCCTAGGGAATATCCTGTCAGGACCTGGAGTTTTATTCACTTTTATATTCCTTAAAAGCGCCAGTACTTCCTCCTCTTTAATCATCATAGTTTCCATAACTTCCCTACTTGTTTCCCTTACCTTACACAATTCAATAGCCTTCTCCTTAGTGAATAACTCAAGTATTTGAAAAAAAAAACATCTAGGTTCATTAAAATTATTAGAAAAAACCTTGCACACGCCTTAAGTATTTGACCATCAGTATGAACATTTGTAATTTGCAGCAGCAATAAATGACAGAAAACATTCAACCAAAGTGAGAATGCAAGGACATTAGTTAACTAAAAATCATATGTTCTGCAGGTCATGTTATTAGTCATTACAATTATGATTCTAAAAACTATAACAGCAGAGTATAGTGCGTTGATGATAAAGAATCAGTAGTTACCTTCATGCTTTCAGGCGAAATATGGGGAGAACTTTCTGGCAGATAATCCAAGAGCTTTTTAGGAGGCTGATGGCAACACAGGCAGAGGTGAAGAGGTGTGGAGCAAAGCCAAATGGCATCAGGGGGACACGACATATGGAAAAGTTGACATGGTTAGATAGGTCAGGTGAATTTGACAGATTATAAACACAGAAATGCCAACAGAATGAGAATGAAGGTTGGAAGTGATGAACATACTACGCAAGGATACAGTAAAAGTGGCAGATGAAATTTTATAAATGGGGATTATTCCACTGGCCAAATGAGGTACACAGTATAGATGTCTTTGGTTGAAGTAATTGGTTAGGAAATTGCATTAATTAATGGCAAGCTTTATCAGATCATGTGAACATGAATAATGAAAGAAGTGCCCAAGGCATTTGAGATTATTAGTAAATTCAATGTTGGGTATTGTATTGCAGCCATAGATAGTGCTGCAATTTAATTATTTATAATCTGTTCTGTTCCCATGACAACTCCTATTAGTTGGCAATCATGGAGTAGATCCAAACAAAATCATTTCAAATATTCAGACACAGACAAGAGAGTAATCAGTGGAGCTTCTGCCTCCCAGTTTATAACATTATTTTTTATTTTACTTCAATTTAGAGATACAGCTTGGAATAGGCCTTTCTTGCCCCTTGAGCCTCACCACCCAAGCAATCCCTGACAACCTCCAATTTAGCCATGGCCTAATCACAGGACAATTTACAATGACCAGTTAATCCATTAATCAATACGTCCTTGGACTGTGAGGAAATCAAGGCAACCAGAGAAAACCCATGCATTCCATGGGGAGAACATACAAACTCCTTACAGAGGATGCCAGGAGTGAACCTTGAACTCCAGTGTCCCGAGTTGTAATAGCGTTGTTCTAACTGCTACGCTACTGTGGAGTCCCATAAATATAGAAAAGACTTTGAACCTACTTTATATTGATTATAAATTAGGGATTTACATTAACACAACAATCAGTCTTTAAAAAGCGCATACAATCTGCCACTTTGCAATGAATAAGAATTTTAAGTAACTACTTATGAAATGTTGGTCACATCATGCTAGGCCTCACTTACCGGGCATCCAAACTCCAGCTCTGAAAAGAATTTATACCAAGGCTCGTTTTCTAAATCTATTTCATCTGGGTTTATTCGCCCACTCTGAAGCAGAAGGTGAAAGGTGGGAGAAAAAGGAAAGGAAAAGGAGAACTAAACAAAATGAACGGGAATGTTAAATCACAACAATTTAAACCTCGGCATACAGGAACAAAATGTGAATCAAAACCAAATTAGGGTTAAAATAATAAGGGGTTAAATTATGCCATTTTGTTGTGAATTTTTTAATATGGTAATTTCTCTTTTAAACACACACAATCACATATTTCATTTTGGACAGCTATTATTCAGTATTGGTTTGTACCAATGCTGAAATTCTGTTTCTCTCCACCGAAGCAGTGGATGCTGACTGCCAAACAAAATGGAGCATAGCTCATTCCCAAAAATGTTCTGGGAATCTCGGACTGTTCACAAGCAGGCAGCAGATGGCAGCAAACACCAAGGACAGACTAACTCACTTTCAAGCAGATGACATGAAAAGCCTATCAGACAGCCCAATGGAATTACTGATGAATTTTGTTGAAATATGCAACCAACAAATTACCAACACATGTTCAGTGGGTTGAGGGCAACGAATTATCATGCAACAATGGAAGCTATGGTATATATTCACAACTTGCAACTTATTTGCAAAAGTAGTGGATACAGCCCAGTCCATCACAGGAAAAGCCCTCCCCACTATTAAGCACATCTACAAGGACCACTACCACAAGAAAGCAGCATCCATCAAGGACCCCCACTATCCAAGCCATGCTTTCTTTTTGCTGCTGACATTGAGGAGGAGGTACAGAAGCCTGAGGTCCCACACCACCAGGGTCAGGAACAGTTATTACTCTTCAACCATTAGTCTCCTAGTCCAACGTGGATAACAGTCTAGTATGGAGGGGCTACTGCACAGGACTGAAAGAAGCTGAAGAAGGTTGTAAATCTAGTCAGCTCCATCTTGGGCACTAGCCTACAAAGTACCTAGGACATCTTTAGGAAGTGGTGTCTCAGAAAGGCAGTGTCCATTATTAAGGACCTCCAGCACCCAGGGCATGCACTTTTCTCACTGTTACCATCAAGTAGAAGATACAGAAGCCTGAAGGCACACACTCAGCGATTCAGGAACAGCTTCTTCCCCTCTGCCATCCGATTCCTAAATGGACACTACCTCACTTTTTAAAAAAATATACAGTATTTCTGTTTTTGCACATTAAAAAAAATCTATTCAATACATGTAATTGATTTACTTGTTTATTTATTATTTTTTTCTCTCTCTGCTAGATTATGTATTGCATTGAACAGTTGCTGCTAAGATAACAAATTTCATGTCATAGAAACCTAATCATAATCACAGAAACCTGATTCTGATTCCGGGAATCATTCTCGTGAAACTTCTCTGAACCCTCTCCAATGTCAGTATATCCTTTTGAAAATAAGGAGCCCAAAACTGCACACAATATCCCAAGTGTGGTCTCACGAGTGCCTTATAGAGCCTCAGTATCACATCCCTAGTCTTATATTCTATACCTCTAGAAATGAATGCCAACATTGCAATCGCCTTCTTCACCCGACTCAACCTGGAGGTTAACCTTTAGGGTCCCAAGTCCCTTTACATCTCTGCATCTTGAATCCTCTCCCCATCTAAATAATAGTCTGCCCATTTATTTCTTCCACCAAAGTGCATGACCATATACTTTCCAGCATTGTATTTCATTTGCCACATCTTTGCCCATTCCCCTAAACAATCCAAGTCTCTCTGCAGGTTCTCTGTTTCCTCAACACTACCAGTTCCTCCACCTATCTTTGTATCATTGGTAAATTTAGCCACAAATCCATTAATCCCATAGTCCAAACCATTGACCTACATCGTAAAAAGCAGTGGTCCTAATACTGAACACTGTGGAACTCCACTGGTAACCAGCAGCCAGCCAGAACAGGATCCCTTTATTCCCACTCTCTTTTTTTCTGCTGATCAGCCAATGCTCTACCCATGCTAGTAATTTTCCTGTAATTCCATGGGCTCTTATCTTGTCAAGCAGCCTCATGTGCGGCACCTTGTCAAAGGCCATCTAAAAATCCAAGTACACATCTACTACATCTTCTTTGTCTACCCTGCTTGCAATTTCCTCAAATTGCAGTAAGTTAGTAAGGCAGGATTTTCCTTTTAGGAAACCATGCTGGCTTTGGCCTATCTTTTCATGTGCCTCCAGGTATTCCGTAATCTCATCCCTAACAATCGATTCCAACAACTTCCCAACCACTGATGTCAGGCTAATGGTTCTATAGTTTTCTTTCTGCTGCCCCCCATCCTTCTTAAGTGCTGGAGGAACTCAGCAGGTCAGGCAACATCTATGAGAAAGTGTAACTGGTCAACGTTTCATGCTGAGACCCTTCATCTGTACTGGAAAGAAAGGGGGAAAGGGGAAAGAAGTCAGAATAAAAAGCTGGGGGGAGGGAAGGAAGTACACGGCAGCCGGTGATAATGAAACCAGAAGAGGGGAAGGGGATGAGGTTGGAAGTTGATTGGTGCAGGAGATAATGGCTGGAGAAGGGGGAATCTGATACGAGAGGTCAGAAGACCATGGAAGGAAGGGGAGGAGCACCAGAAGGTGATGGGCTGGTAAGAAGAGAAGTATGAGAGGGAAACATGAATGGTGAAAGAGAGGAGGTGGGGGGTAATTACCAGAAGTTCAAGTAATCGATGTTCATGCCATCAGATTGAAGGTTATCCACATGTAATTAAGGTGTTGTTCCTCCAACATGAGTGTGGCCTCATTGCGGCAGTAGGGGAGGCCATGGACTGACATGTCGGAATGGGAATGAGACGTAGAATTGAAATGGGTGGCCACCGGGAAATCCCGTTTTTTGAGGAGCATGGAATGAAGATACTCAATGAAGTGGTCTTCTAATCTCTGTTGGTTCTCATCAATATACAGGAGGCCACACCAGCATCAGATACAGTTGATGACCCCAGCAGACTCATGGGTGAATCGTTGCCTCACCTGGAGGAACTGTTTGGAGTCCCGAATGGTAGTGAGGAAGAAGGCCTGGGGCAAGTGTAGCAGGAGAGATGTGGTGGGATCCTGTTGGAGATGACGGAAGTTACAGAGAAATATGTGTTGGATGTAGAGGCTTATGAAGTGGTAGGTGAAGACAAGCGGAACACTATCCCTTGTGTGGCAGTGGGAAGATGGAGTGAGGGTAGATGTGGGTTACATGGAAGTTTTGATGGTGGAGGAAGGGAAGCTCCTTTCTTTGAAGGAGAACATCTCAATTATTCTAGAATGAAAAGCCTCATCCTGAAAACAGATGCTGTGGAGACAGAGGAACAGAGAAAAGGTAATGGCATTTTTAAGTCACAGAGAGGGAAGAGATATAGTCAAAATCAGCAAATTTGTTTCATGGTAGCAGACTTCTCTTGTCATTACTGATACTCTGTCAAAGAGGCATTGATACAGAGACTTGGAGATGTGTACTTTTCATTCTTCACCCTCTCTCATCTTTCTACCACCAACTTCCCAAATAGGAGGAGAATACTGCATTGGTGTACATGATACAAACTTGGCAAAAGAACAATCTGTCAGAGGAAATCTACAGAGTTGAGCAGCATCTATGGTGGCGCGGTGGGAAGAAGGAATTGTTAATTTTTAGTCAAAACTCTGTGTTAGAATTGATGCAGGGTTTTAACCGCAAACATCCACTATTCCTTCACATCCCCCCCCCCCCCCCCCCACCAACATGAATGCTGCCCTACCCACTGAGTTCGTCCAACAGATTGTTTGTTTCCCACATCTGCAGACTGTAAGATAACCTTCTGTTTGCAAATTTGGCAGCACAAGAGCTAAGTGGAATGCTCAACATTTGTTAATTTGTTCTTTTTTAAAATTATATCTAGATCTGCTCATATCTCTTTCACGATGTACAGACAGCCCAAGTGGTACGTAGAAAGCGTAGTTATTTTTATAAATTAGGAAAAATGGAAGCCATATTAACCTAGTTAGACCCACATGTAGAAACATGAGTGACATATTCAGCTGTCTATAGAAAGATTGAGAGATGACATACTAACATGTCAATGAAGAAGAGGTTTCTTAGCCTCTCAAGTGTGCTTTATTATTCAACAGAATCATGACATCACTGGCCAAGCTAACATTTATTGTCTATTCCTAAATGTCTAAGAGAAAACTGTGGAGAGCCAATTTCTTGAACTGCTGCTGTTGATCTGGTGAAACATAGAAACATAGAAAATAGGTGCAGGAGTAGGCCATTCGGCCCTTCGAGCCTGCACTGCCATTCAGTATGATCATGGCTGATCATCCAACTCAGAACCCTGTACCTGCTTTCTCTCCATACCCCCGATCCCTTTAGCCGCAAGGGCCATATCTAACTTCCTCTTAAATATAGCCAATGAACCAGCCTCAACTGTTTCCTGTGGCAGAGAATTGCACAGATTCACCACTCTCAGTGTGAAGAAGTTTTTCCTCATCTCGGTCCTAAAAGGCTTCCCCTTTATCCTTAAACTGTGACCCCTTGTTCTGGACTTCCCCAACATCGGAAACAATCTTCCTGCATCTAGTATGTCCAATCCCTTTAGAATTTTATACATTTCAATAAGATCCCCCCTCAATCTTCTAAATTCCAGTGAGTATAAGCCAAGTCGATCCAGTCTTTCTTCATATGAAAGTCCTGCCATCCCAGGAATCAATCTGGTGAACCATCTTTGTACTCCCTCTATGGCAAGAATGTCTTTCCTCAGATTAGGGGACCAAAACTGCACACAATACTCTAGGTGTAGTCTCACCAAGGCCTTGTACAACTGCAGTAGAACCTCCCTGCTTCTGTATTCAAATCCTTTTACTATGAATGCCAACATACCATTTGCCTTTTTCACCGCCTGCTGTACCTGCATGCCCACCTTCAATGACTGGTGTACAATGACACCCAGGTCTCGTTGCACCTCCCCTTTTCCTAATCGGCCACCATTCAGATAATAATCTGTTTTCCTGTTCTTGCAACCAAAGTGGATAACCTCACATTTATCCACATTAAATTGCATCTGCCATGAATTTGCCCACTCACCTAACCTATCCAAGTCATCCTGCATCCTCTTAGCATCCTCCTCACAGCTAACACCGCCACCCAGCTTTGTGTCATCCGCAAACTTGGAGATGCTGCATTTAATTTCCTCGTCTAAATCATTAATATATATTGTAAACAACTGGGATCCCAGCACTGAGCCTTGTGGTACCCCACTAGTCACTGCCTGCCATTCTGAAAAGGTCCCGTTTACTCCCACTCTTTGCTTCCTGTCTGCCAACCAATTCTCTATCCACATCAATACCATACCCCCAATACCATGTGCTTTAACTTTGCACACTAATCTCCTGTGTGGGACCTTGTCAAAAGTCTTTTGAAAATCTAAATATACCACATCCACTGGCTCTCCCTTAACTCTACTAGTTACATCTTCAAAAAATTCTGTAAGATTCGTCAGACATGATTTTCCTTTCACAAATCCATGCTGACTTTGTCCGGTGATTTCACCTCTTTCCAAATATGCTGTTATCACATCTTTGATAACTGGCTCTAGCATTTTCCCCACCACCAATGTTAGACTAACCGGTCTACAATTCCCCGGTTTTTCTCTCCCTCCTTTTTTAAAAAGTGGGGTTACATTAGCCACCCTCCAATCCTCAGGAACTAATCCAGAATCTAAGGAGTTTTGAAAAATTATCACTAATGCATCCACTATTTCTTGGGCTACTTCCTTAAACACTCTGGGATGCAGACCATCTGGTCCTGGGGATTTATCCCCACCAACATCCTTCAATTTACCTAACACCACTTCCCTACTAACATGTATTTCCCTCAGTTCCTCCATCTCACTAGACCCTCGGTCCCCTACTATACCCAGAAGATTATTTATGTCCTCCTTAGTGAAGACAGAACCAAAGTAGTTATTCAATTGGTCTGCCATGTCCTTGTTCCCTATGATTAATTCACCTGTTTCTGACTGTAAGGGACCTACATTTGTCTTGACCAATCTTTTTCTTTTCATATATCTATAAAGCTTCTACAGTCAGTTTTTATGTTCCCTGCCAGCTTTCTCTCATAATCTTTTTTCCCTCTCCTAATTAAGCCCTTTGTCTTCCTCTGCTGGACTCTGAATTTCTCCCAGTCCTCAGGTGTGCTGCTTTTTCTGGCTAATTTATATGTTTCTTCTTTGGACTTGATACTATCCCTAATTTCCCTTGTCAGCCATGGGTGCACTACCTTCCCTTGTTTATTCTTTTGCCAATCTGGGATGAATAATTGTTGTAGTTCATCCATGCGATTTTTAAATGCTTGCCATTGCATATCCACCGTCAAACCTTTTAAGTATCATTTGCCAGTCTATCTTAGCTGATTCATGACTCATACCTTCAAAGTTACCCTTCTTTAAGTTCAGAACCTTTGTTTCTGAATTAACTATGTCACTCTCTAACTTAATGAAGAATTCCACCATATTATGGTCACTCTTACCCAAGGGGCCTCGCACGACAAGATTGCTAACTAACCCTTCCTCATTGCTCAATACCCATTCTAGAATGGCCTGCTCTCTAGTTGGTTCCTCGACATGTTGGTTCAGAAAACCATCCCGCATGCATTCCAAGAAATCCTCTTCCTCAGCACCCTTACCAATTTGGTTCACCCAATCTATATGTAGATTGAAGTCACCCATTATAACTGCTGTTCCTTTATTGCACATATTTCTAATTTCCTGTTTAATGCCATTCCCAACCTCACTACTACTGTTAGGTGGCCTGTATACAATACCCACCAGCGTTTTCTGCCCCTTAGTGTTATGCAGCTCTACCCATATCGATTCCACATCCTCCAGGCTAATGTCCTTCCTTTCTATTGTGTTAATCTCCGCTCTAACCACCAATGCTACCCCACCTCCTTTTTTTTCCTGTCTATCCCTCCTGAATATTGAATATCCCTGGTTGTTGAGCTCCCATTCTTGGTCACCCTGGAGCCATGTCTCTGTGATCCCAACTATATCGTATTCATGAATAACTATCTGCACATTCAATTCATCCACCTTGTTACGAATGCTCCTCACATTGACGCACAAAGCCTTCAGGCTTGTTTTTACAACACGCTTAGCCCTAATACAATTATGTTGAAAAGTGGCCCTTTTTGCTTTTTGCCCTGGATTTGCCTGCCTGCCACTTTTACTTTTCACCTTACTACTTTTTGCTTCTTCCCTCATTTTACACCCCTCTGTCTCTCTGCACTTGTTCCCATCCCCCTGCCACATTAGTTTAAATCCTCCTGAACAGCAGTAGCAAACGCTTCCCCTAGGACATTGGTTCCAGTCCAGCCCAGGTGCAGACCATCCTGTTTATACCGGTCCCACCTCCCCCAGAACTGGTTCCAATGCCCCAGAAATTTGAATCCCTCCCCCTTGCACCATTTTCAAGCCATGTATTCATCTGAAATATCCTCCTATTTCTACTCTGACTAGCACGTGGCACTGGTAGTAATCCAGAGATTATTACCTTTGTGGTCTTACTTTTTAGCTTATCTCCTAATCCCGTGTAGGACCTCATCCCGTTTTTTACCTATATCGTTGGTACCTATGTGCACGATGACCACTGGCTGTTCACCCTCCCTCTCCAGAATGTCCTGCAGCCGCTCAGAGACATCCTTGACCCTTGCACCAGGGAGGCAACATACCATCCTGGAGTCTCGTTTGCGGCCGCAGAAATGCTGATCAATTCCCCTTACAATTGAATCCCCTATCACTATAGCTCTCCCACTCCTTTTCCTTCCCTCCTGTGCCGCAGAGCCACCCATGGTGCCATGAACTTGGCTGCTGCTGCCTTCCCCTGATGAGACATCTCCCCCAACAGCATCCAAAACAGTATATCTGTTTAGGAGGGAGATGACCTCAGGGGACTCCTGCACTACCTGCCTATTGCTACGCTGTCTAGTGGCCACCCCTTCCCTTTCTGCCTGTGTAGCCTTTACCTGCGGTGTGGCCAACTCACTGAATGTGCTATTCACGACTTTCTCAGCATCGCGGATGTTCCAGTATGAATCCAATCGCAGCTCTAGACGCTCAATGCGGTCTGCCAGAAGCTGCAGTTGAACACACTTCCTGCACACATAGTCATCAGGGACACTGGAAGTATCCCTGATTTCCCACATGCTGCAGGATGAACAAACCACGGGGCCAATCTCAGCTGCCATGACCTACCCAATACTTGCCACAACTTTTGAAATGCTCTCCTTTTAAAGGAACTTACCTGGCTTTACCTCACTTGGGGTGAAGCTCGTCCTCAGCCTCTGCTCATCAAAGCCTCTCGAGACAAAGACTTCCTACTCTGTCCCCCTCTACTCCGTCTGCGGCTACAACATCGCCCGCTCCGGCTAACTATTCTCTTTAAATACTCCAGCTGCCTCACGGTCCGACTTACACGTGCTTGCGCAGTCGTGCCCCCGTTAAACTGCCGAAGAAAATTACCTACTTCTACAAACTGCTCTCTTTAAATACTCCCGCTGCCTCACGGTCCGACTTACACATGCTTGCGCAGTCGTGCCCCCGTTAAACTGCCAAAGAAAATCTTCAGTGAAGGTCTTTAGTGGTGCTATAGGGCTGGACCTTCCAGGATTAAGACCCTAAATGAATGAATATAATGTATGTCCAAGTCAAGATGGAGAGGAACCTGAAGCCAGCATTATTCTTCTGCACCAGTTAGCCTTGACCTTCTGGTGGTGGAGGTTCAAGTTAGGTAGCTGATGTCAGTGTAATCTGGTTGAAAAATAGCACTGCATTTTGTGGATGGCACAGCAATGGGAACATTTAGTGTGGTTGATGTGAACCCAATTGGACTGTCGATTGTGGAAGGTGTCAATCTTCTGTAGAGTTGCTGATGCCACACAACTGTCCAGGCAAATGGAGGGTTTTAAAACTCCTTATTTATGGTGGAAAGAATTGGGTTGTCAAGAGTTGAGTCACCTGCCACAGTATACCCAGTCTTTCATCTGCTATAGCAGTATAGTTTCTGGTCAGTGGTGACCTGGAGGATGTTAATGATGGAGAACCCAGGGATGGTCATGTCAACTGAACTCTTTCAACTGTGGAACCGTTCCTACGGATTTAAAGGGTAACAAATGTAATCCCACCATTAAAAAAAGGGGAAAACTAAAACAGAAAACTGCAGATGACTAACCAAATATCAGCAGTGCGAGAATCTTGGAATCTATTATAAAGGAGGTAATTGTAGAACACCTGGAAAGCACTAACAGAAGTAGACAAAACCAGCATGAACTGATAATAGAGGACCCTGCTTAACAAACCACTTGCATTTTTCTTTGAAGATACATTATAGTTGAGGAAGAACCAATGGATGTGATGAACTTGATCAAGTTCCACATAAGAGGTTGATAAGGAAAAATTAAAGCACATGGAACTTGGGGTAATTTGACTTTCATGCCTGGTGATACATGGTAACTGCTATCTACTAGACGACTGAATGAGCTACATACATGAAAGAAGTTGTTTCCTCTTTCCTAGTTATCTTTCCTCTTGTTTCTAGTACTGATTAAGTGTCAAGGATCTGAAACTGTTTCACTTTCTACAGATACTGCCTATCCTGTTGAATGTTCCAGCACCTTCTCTTTTTGTTTTACCTGTGGTTAATTCAACCACACTGGTGATCACATATCATTTAGACATCTCCTGCAGAAAACTAATGCATAGAACATTGAACTGTACAGCAGATATTCCTCCAATCTCATGGGCGCATCTAAGAGTCTCTTAAGTATCTCTATCAATTCTGCTTCCACAATCAACCCTGGCAGCACATTCCAGGCACCCACCACACTGTAACAACAAACCTCCTTTGAAATTCACCCCCTTCTGCTTCAATGCATGACTTCTAGTACAAGACATCTTGGCCCTGGGAAAAAGATGCCAGCTCTTTACTCCATCTATGTCTCTCATAATCTTCCAACAGATCTCCCCTCAGCCTCTACTGCTCCAAAGAACCATAGCCAGTCCTGCCTCTCCCCCATAGCACCTGCTTTCTAATCCAGGCAGCATCCTGGTAAACATTTTTTGCACCGTCTGCAAAACCACCTCAACTTTCTGAAAACAGGCCAAACTGAATTGAATGCAAATTTTCAGCTGTAACCTTAACAGTTTTATAAAGCTTGACTCTTGAACTCAGTGCCTCCACAAAAAAAGGCAGGCACACCACACACCTTTAATACCCCATCAAACAGGGAGCTATAGTCTAGGATCTCAAGTTCCCTCTGAACATCAATGCTAGTAACAGTCCTGCATTAACTGTATATTGTCCCTTTACATTTTATCATCCAAAATGCAACAACCCATGCTTTGTCAGATTTTCCACCCATATCTGCAGCTTTATCCTTAGGTAAACTTCTCCATAATCCACACCACCACCAATCTTGGTATCGTCTGTGAACTTACTGATCAATCCATCCACATATACACCTTACAAATAATGGAGCTCCCAGTAGTGATCTCTGTGGGGCACTTCTCATCAGCTCTAGAATTCCAGCATTGACTAGTTCACATCGACTACTGTCCTCTGAATCTTACCAAAGCAAATTCTGAATCCAAATGACCAAGACCTCATGGGTGTCATGCATCATATATTCTGAATGAGCCTATTATGAGGGGCACCTTGTCCAACATCTTAGTAAAATCCATATAGACAACTTCCACATCTCTACCTTCATCACCTCCATGAAAAACTCAGTAAGACATGACCTGCTCCACTCAGAGCAACGTTGACTGTCACTAATGCACAAATATGCATCCTTAATGCTACATTAGTTATCCTGAAACAGTGTTTGCTTCAATTGAGAAAGCCTCAATTAACTATAATACCATAAGACATAGGAGCAGAATTAGGCCATTCGGCCCATTGAGTCTGCTCTGTCATTCAATCATGGCTGATCTTTCTTTTTCTCCTCCTCAACTTCAGTTCCTAGCCTTCTCCCTTTAACCTTTGATGCCATGTCAAATCAAAAACCCATCAATCACTGCCTTAAATACACCTAGTGACCTGGCCTCCATAGCGGCACGTGGCAACAAGTTCCACAAATTCACCACCCTTTGGCTAAAGAAATTTCTCCACATCTCTGCTTTGAAAGGGCACCCCTCTATCCTGAGGCTGTGCCATTTTGTCCTAGACTCTCCCACCATGGGAAATATCCTTTCCACATCTACTCTGTCCAGTCCAGCCCTTCCGACATCCGAAAGGTTTCAATGAATCCCCCCTCATCCTTCTGAATTCCAGTGAGTACGGACACAGAGCCATCAAACGTTCCTCGTATGATAACCTTTTCATTCCTGGAATCATCTTTATGAACCTCCTCTGGACCCTCTCCAATGCCAGCACATCTCTTCTAAGATAGGGGCCCAAAACTGTTCACAATACTCAACAATGCCTTATAAAGCCTCAGCATCACATCCATGCTCTTGTATTCTAGACCTCTTGAAATGAATGCTAACATGGCATTTGCCTTCCTCAGCACTGACTCAACCTGCAAGTTAACCTTCAGGGTGTTCTGCCCAAAGACTCCCAAATCCCTCTGCATCTCAGATTCCTGGATTTTCTGCCCGTTTAGAAAATAGTCCGCACATTTATTTCTACTACCAAAGTCCACAGAAACATAGAAACATTGAAAACCTAAAGCACAATACAGGTCCTTGCCCACAAAGTTGTACTGAACACGTCCTTACCTTAGAAATTACCTAGGGTTACCCACAGCCCTCTATTTTTCCAAGTTCCATGTACCTATCCAGGAGTCTCTTAAGGAGTCCCTATCATAACCACCTCCACCACCATCGCTGGCAGCCTATTCCACGTACTCACCACTCCCAGCGTAAAAAAACTTACCCCTGACATCTCCTCTGTACCTACTTCCAAGCACCTTAAAACTGTGCCCTCTTGTGCTAGCCTTTTCAGCTTTGGGAAAAAGCTTCTGACTATCCACACAATCAATGCCTCTCATCATCTTATACACCTCTATCAGGTCACCTTTCATCTTCAGTTGCTCCAAGGAGAAAAGGCCGAATTCATTCAACCTATTCTCAAAAGGCAAGCTCCACAATCCAGGCAACATCCTTGTAAATATCCTCTGCACCCTTTCTATGGGTTCCACATCCTTCCTGTAGTGAGGCAACCAGAACTGAGCACAGTATTCCAAGTGGGTTCTGACCAGGGTCCTATACAGCTGCAACATTACCTCTTGGCTCCTAAATTCAATTCCAAGATTGATGAAAGCCAATACACTGTATGCCTTCTTAACCACAGAGTCAACCTGCGCAGCTGCTTTGAGTGTCCTATGGACTTGGACCCCAAGATCCCTCTGATCCTCCACACTGCCAAGAGTTTTACTATTAATACTATATTCTACCATCATATTTGACCTACCAGAATGAACCACCTCACACTTATCTGGGTTGAACTCCATCTGCCACTTCTCAGCCCAGTTTTGCATCTTATCAATGTCCTGCTGTAACCTCTGACAGCCCTCCACACTATCCACAACACCCCCAACCTTTGTCATCAGCAAATTTACTAACCCATCCCTCCACTTCCTCATCCAGGTCATTTATAAAACTCATGAAGAGTAGGGGTCCCAGAACAGATCCCTGAGGCACTCCACTCGTGACCAATGTCCATGCAGAATATGACCCATTTACAACCACTCTTTGCCTTCTGTGGGCAAGCCAGCTCTGGATCCACAAAGCAATGTCCCCTTGGATCCCATGCCTCCTTACTTTCTTAATAAGCCTTGCATGAGGTACCTTGTCAAATGTCTTGCTGAAATCCATATACTCTACATCTACTGCTCTACCTTCATCAATATGTTTAGTCACCTCCTCAAAAATTTCAATCAGGCTCGTAAGGCACAACCTACCTTTAACAAAGCCATGCTGACTATTCCTAATCATATTATCCCTCTCCAAATGTTCATAAATCCTGCCTCTCAGGATCTTCTCCATCAACTTACCAACCACTGAAGTAAGACTCACTGGTGTATAATTCCCTGGGCTATCTCTACTCCCTTTCTTGAACAAGGGAACAACATCCACAACCCTCCAATCCTCCAGAACCTCTCCCATCCCCATTGATGTTGCAAAGATCAACACCAGAGGCTCAGCAATCTCCTCCCTCACCTCCCACAGTAGCCTGGGGTACACCTCATCCAGTCCCGGTGATTTATCCAATTTGATGCTTTCCAAAAGCTCCAGCACATCCTTTTCCTTAATATCTACATGCTCATGACCATGCATTTTCCAACATTGTGTTTCATTTGCTATTTTATTGCCCATTCTCTGAATCTGTCTAAATCCTTCTGCATCCTAGCTGTTTCCTCAACACTACCTGCCTCTCCACCAACCAAGAAGAATGATGTTCAATTAAGACCAACTGAAATGAATATACTGAAACAAAATGCAATTTAAAACTTGAAGAGTATGGAAAGCTTGGGCACTAACTTAGACTGTGTGATCATGGTGTTATGTTAGTACAGTAATGTACAAATTGCCTGAAACAGAACAAACGTATTAAATCTATGAGGAATATGCTGACAAAGCATGGTACTTGAAACAAGAAAGGTAAAACACTCATTAAGAGATTGAGAGAAAGAAGAAGAGAATATTCTAAAGACCACATCACTGAAGCAAGTGATTTTTGTGACAGAATCTGGACAATTAGTGTGGTGGACCCATTCAAGGAGTACCTCAGGCTGCAAGAAAAGTAAGTGAAAAAGATAATGATAAGGAGCAGCTCAATCTGCAATAGAAGAAAAAGTGCTAGTAATGAATAAAACATAAAATATATTTCCCAAGGACAAGAGTAAAGTAACTCAGGAAATTGGTAATGTAAGATCAAAAAGCAAAAGTGTATGAAGTATGGAGGTGAGAGAAAGTTCAAACAAGGAGGAAAGGCGCCTGCAGTGAACAGGTCATGATGGGAGGAAAAGAGACTGAAGTCACTTAGAGGTATTTCAAGGAGCACACTCTGACTAATGTCTTTGTTAATATTGCTTCTTTGCACAGATTGCAACTTACTTAATAAATCTGTCATATATACAACCAAGACAAGTTTATTCCTTTGGGTGATATAGTCATGAACAATCCTCTAAAATAAATCAAAAGTAACATAAAACAATGAATTTTAAATCGTACAAATATCCCGGGAGAGAAAGCAACTGACTGTTAATGCATATAAATAGAAAAAACTGAGCCTCCAATAGAGTGTCAAAATGAAGATCAAATCTTTGAATGTTATAACAGCTCTGTGCACAAGGATTTATTCCTTCATTACGGTGCAGAACTTTTGTTTGTGCTTTCTTCTGTGTTTGCTGAAGGGTAAGAAGATCTGTCAGCAGAGAATCACTAACACCCACTTGTGTTACAGCATCAATCATTACAATGTGGCAGCTCAAAAAGAAGTAGAAATTTGCAGTGCAGTGCTCAGAGATTTTCCACAAAATGATAGTTGGAGACAGAAGTAATAGTCTGAGAAGCATTGTAAAATTGCAAGATATCAGATGAATAAAATAATACTGACAAAATAATGATTGGCATTGAAATCCCGAGTGTCACTGATGAGCTTCAGATAAGAATTATTTCCATTGTGTTAAACAAAGGCATTGGACAATTAAATCTGTTATGCAGAAAGATGGAATATATTCAGCTCATATTCTTTTTAAATCAATTACCTTTGTTGATTAGAGCTGTGATTATCTATTAGGAAATGTAAGTTCTGACACAGGGCAAAATGGTGATATGTATGCATACATTTCTGTGTACATGCAGTCAAACTGTCCAGAACAGAGTCATAAAACACTATAGCATAGAAACAAACCCTTTGGCCCATCTCGTCCATACCAAATTATTAATTAGTCAAGTCCCTTTAACCTGCACCCAGACAATAGCCCTTCATACCTGTCGCATCCATGTCTCTACCCAAACTTCTCTTAAATGTTGAAATCAAACAACATCCACCACTTGTGCTGGCAGCTTGTTCCACACTCTCACCACTCTCTGGGTGAAGAAGTTTCCCCCTCGTGGTCACTTAAATATTTCACCTTACACCCTTAAACCATGACCCCCAGTTTTAGTTTCACCCAACCTCAGTGAAAAAAGCCTGCTTGCATTTACCCTATCTGCACCCCTCATAATTTTGAATACCTCTATCAAATCTCCCCTCAATTGTCTGCATTCTGGGGAATAAGTCCTAACCTATTCAACCTTTCTCTCTAACTCAGGTCATTAAGTCCTAGCATCATCCTTGTAAATTTTCTCTGCACTCTTTCAATCTTATTTACAGCTTTCCTGTAGCTAGGTGAGCAAAACTACAAACAATACTCCAAATTAGGCCCACAAACATCTTATACAGTGCCTATAAAAAGTATTCAACACCATCCCCCACCCCCCGGAAGTTTTCACATTTTATTGTTTTACAACATTCAATCACAGGAGATTTTATTTGGCTTTTTTGACACTGATCAACAGAAAAAGACTCTTGTGTCAAAGTGAAAATAGATTTTGACAAAGTGATCTAAATTAATTACAAATATATAACAGAAAAATAATTGATTGCATGAAATATTCACCCCCCCCCCACCTTTAATATGACATACCAAATAATCACTGGTGCAGTCAATTGGTTTTAGAAGTCACATAATTAGTTAAATGGAGATCACTGTGTGTAGGCAAGGTGTTTCAATTGATAGTACTAAAAATACACCTGTATCTGGAAGGTCCAACTGCTGGTGAGTCAGTACCCTGGCAAAAACGATATCATGAAGACAAAAGAACACTCCAAGCAACTCCGCAAAAAGGTTATTGAAGAGCACAAGTCAAGAGATGGATACAAGAAAATTTACAAGTCACTGTATATCCCTTGGAGCACAGTCCAAGAAACGGAAAGAATATGGCACACCTCTAAATCTGCCTAGAGCAGGCCATCCTCAAAACCTGAGTGACCGTGAAAGAAGGGGACTAGTGAGGGAGGCCACCAAGAGACCTATGCCAACTCTGGAGGAGTTACAAGCTTCAGCGGCTGAGATAGGAGAGCCTGCGTATAAAACAACTGTTGCCCAGGTGCTTCACCAGTCACAGCTTTATGGAGAGTGGCAAAGAGAAAGCCACTGTTGGAAAAAAAAACTTACATGAAATCTCAGCTAGAGTTTGCCAGAAGGCTTGTGGGAAACTTTGAAGTCAGCTGGAAGAAGGTTCTATGGTCTGATGAAACCAAAATTAAGCTATTTGGCCATTAGACTAAAGGCTATGTTCGGTGTAAGCCAAACAAAACACATCATCAAAAATACACCTTCCCTACCATGAGGCATGGAGGTGGCTTCGTCATGCTGTGGGATGCTTCACTGCAGCAGGTCCTGGAAGGATTGTGAAGGTAGAGGATAAATGAATGTAGTAAATACAGGGAAATCCTAGAGGAAAGCCTGCTGCAGTTTGCAAGAGAACTGCAACTTGGGAAAAGATTTGTTTTCCAGCAAGACAATGGCCCCAAGCATAAAGCCAAAGTTACACAGGAATGGTTTAAAAACAAAGTTAATGTCCTGAAGTGGCCAAGTCAGAGTCCAGACCTCAATCCAATTGAGAATTTGTGGTAGGACTTGAAAACAGCTGTTTACTCATGATCCCCAGGCAATCTGACAGAGCCTGAGCAGTTTTATAAAGAATGGGGATAAATTGCAGTGTCCGGATGTGCAAAGCTGATAGAGACCAATCCATACAGACTTAAAGCTGTAATTGCTGCCAAAGGTATATCTACTGACTTGCAATCAATTATTTTGTGTTTTATAGTTGTAATTAATTTAGATCAGTTTGTAAAAACCTGTTTTCACTTTGACACAAGAATCTTTTTCTGTTGATCAGTGTCAAAAGCCAAATTAAATCCACTGTGATTTAATGTTGCGAAACAATAAAACATGAACATTTTCAAAACTTCTTATATGTACTGTACATTTTGAACATAACATCCCAACATAATATCCTGTACTCAATACGTTGATTTATGAAGGCCAGTGTTCCAAAAGCTTTCTTTATGATGCTACCTACCTATGACACCTCTTTCAAGGAATTATGCATCTTTACTCCCAGATCCCTCTGTTCTATCTCAGTCTTCAGTGCTCACCACGCAAGACCTAACCTGGTTGTCCTCCCAAAGTGCAACATCTCACACTTGTCTGCATTAAATTCCATCTGCTATTCTTCAGCCCATATTTCCAGCTGGTCTGGATCCCACCATAAGTTTTGATAATCTTCCTTGCTATCCAGTTGTCATCTGCTAATTTGTTGATCCAGTTTGCCACATTATCATCCAGATCACTGAAAGGGATAACAAACAATAATGGATCCAATACTGTTCTCTGCAGTGCTCCACTAGTCACAGGCTTCCAGTCAGAGACACAAGCACATACTACCACATCCTGCAAAGCCAATGTTCAATTCACTACCTTGTATTGAATTTCAAATGACTGAACCTTCTTGATCAATCTGCCACGTGGGACCTTGTCAAAGGCTTTGCTAAAGTCCATGTAGATAATATCCACTGCCTTGCTTTCATGAACTTTCCTGGTAACTTCCTTGAAAAACTAGGAGATTAGTTACACATAACCTACCATGCACAATCAGTCCTTATCTATCCAAATACTCATATATCCGGTCCCTTAGAAAACCTTCCAATAATTTTCCCACTACTGATGTCAAGCTCACCAGCCTTTCATTTCCTGGCTTATTTTTAGAACCTTTTTTTAAACAACGGCACAACGCAGAGTTATCCTCCAATCCTCCAGCACCTCAACCCAGCGACGGATGTTTTAAATATCTCTACTGGGGCCTCTGTAATTTCCATGGAACACCTTGTCAGGCCCTGGGGACTATCCACTTTAATTTTCCTCAAGACAGCAAACACCTCTTCCTCTGTACTCTGCATACAGTCCATGACATCACTGATACTTGGCTCACTTCTATTGACACTGTATCTGTCTAAAATACAGATGCAAAAAAATCCATTTAAGTTCCTCATTTCCTTCAGTCTATGAAGCAGACAAAACAATTAAAGCAGCTGAATTCCATGCAGTTTGCATCTTAAAACCATTTATTGGTAATAACTGGGCATAATATTCCCATATTTACATAAACCAGTGAAACAATATATTAAGGAGTGCTCACAATTCAAGTCAGAAATACTAGCTCTCAGACTTTTGGTATGAAGAATATCAATGCATTATGGGATATTGCACAGAGAGTGTAACGCAACAGCACATCTGTGGAGGATACCAACAAAGATCTCTAATTTGATAATGTTTATGCTTCCAAATGAGAGGGGTTTAGATTAGCATGTAATCCTTAGTAATCTAGGACTGGCCCACACTATAACAAGGACTTATCAAGGACTTCACACTGACTATAGAACACTGACTTCTATACATAGAAATCACCTTGCAATAAATCATTGGTGATCAAAACATCCAGGCAATCCTCCTTATTCCAATGATGTATGGATAACAATATCCAACTCTAAAGTATAAGCATTCAGCCCTTTATTGAGAGATATGAGGGCATTCTTCTTTACAATTGCTTCATCTTATCTTGGAGCAGGTTATTTTCTGGATCCATTGTACAAATGTACTCTTCCATTTTTTTTATTGAATTCCTCTTCACTGATAGTTACAGGTGTGACACCGATTTTCCATTTCTTTGTAGAGTGTTAAAAGAAAGAGAAGCAGCCTTTTGCAAACATCTTCACGTCTGCATTGGCATTCAAAAGATATTAAGCATACCTTATGCAGGTAACATGCATCCATGACCGAGCATTTAAAAGGAGAATAAGAAACATCAGCCTATTTCAGATAACTGCTACTAGTAGTAAGTTCATTCATTGGTGCACCATTTAGGTTTCAATAGTGTTACCATCCCAAACTCAGGGATCACCACAGACTGACTGCAACAATTACTGCTCTTGAAGAGCAATCACACAGAGAATACTTTAGATACAAGTTGCTCACAGCAACTCACAACATACTACATTTTTGCACGAGTATATTTAGAGGCAATTCTTCGCAGTTGCCAAAGACTCGATCATTTTTAAGGTTGTTGATGTGGGTGGTAAGTGCTTTTCATCTGCATTAGAGAAATCATCGATAATTTCATTGCTAATTTTTCCAGAGGAATGAATGAATTGTGAGTAATATACACAGTTTCATTCTCCTCTGAAATACAGATGGACATTATTTCTAGAAAATGGCCCGTAGATTTACTTGCTGAGATGGAGATGCACTCTTCTATGATAATGGAAACCACAAATCAAGTAAATCCACAAACAACTGAATTTTAGTCTCTCTGCTCAGCTTGTGCTCATTCCAAGCTGATTATCGAAGAAATTATCTAACCAATAAATCCTTCTGTTTAAATGCTTATTGAGTCACAGAATTGTACAGCACAGAAACAAGATCCTTGTCCCTCCATGTCCATGCTGACTTTTTTACCCACCTGCACTAATCCTATGTGCCTACATTAGGACCATGTATTCTTCCAGGCCTTGCCTACTTGTGCATCTAAATTATTTGCTTAACTTTCTGCCTTATTTTGTTGACATGGCTGTTTCATGATTTCCCTCAAGATCAGCAATCGTTGTAACTATACAGTTAAAGGTGTGTATTAATTCTCTATTGTAAATTTATAGCAGATGATTTCAATTGATGCACACATGGTCAAAGCCCTTCAATTATCTGGTTCTTCAATCAACCTGTACAACTCTGATCACCACTTCATAAAACAACACCATGAGCACTTTGATCATTTAGCACTACAATGGATTTCATCTTTTTTGTTCCAATTGTGTAGTTTCTTGTATAATTTATACTTAATTCATGTTTTTTTCTTGTGAATGATGAGTTTCTAATGCTATGTACTAATGATGCTGCTGCTGCAGTTTTTCATTGCACCTATGCAGAGAAGTACTTGTGCATTCCCTTTCCTCACCAATCCTGATGAAGGGTTTCACTCCTTTCCATAAATGCTGCCTGACCTGCTGAGTTCCTCCGGTATTTTGTATGTGTTACTCTACATGACTTTGACCTGGCAATTTCCAGTTCTACTTTCCATTTCTAAATTATGTTTTTGTTTTGAACTTAATTTTGGTGAATAGTTATTGTTCAATTGAATTGATTTACCTAAATCATTTAAGATTTTTAAGAAGCACTCATCTGCAAAACCAGAGAATGCTCAAGCATGACCCACTGGCATACAATACATCCATACAATATTGGATTCACTTTAAGACAATATGGATACAAATATTTGTTTAGAATTAACTGGTGATATAGCAAATCCAAATCAAATGAACTAACTGACCCTGTCCAGATGAAATCAGACCAAAAATTTTAAAACAGGTAACTTACAGCCAAGATAGCAAATGCAACTGAGAGTAGCAGGAAAAAAAACTGGCAACACCATTGAGCAGGAAAGTAGCATTCAGCATTAAGGACTCCTACCACACGTCATGCTCGCTTCTTGCTGCTGCCATCAGGAAGATGGTACAGGAGCCTCAGGATCCATACCACTAGGAACAGTTGTTACTCCTCAACCATCAGTCTCTTGAACCAGAGGGAATAACTTCACTCACCCCATTACTGAGTTGTTCCCACAACCTATGGAATCACGGTCAAGGATTCTTCATCTCATGTTCTCAATATTTATTGCTTATCTATCAATTTATTTATTTTCTCTTTTGTATTTGCACAATTCATTGTCTTTTGAACATTGGGTACTTATCTGTCCTGTTGGGTGTGGTCTTTCATTGATTTTGTGTTTTTTGGACTTGCTGAGTATTCAGAGCTTTACATAGCTACTTGTTGCATGTCCTCCCTAATGAAGTAATGCTAGATTACTAATAATACAACTCTGTTGTTACTATTGAATGCATCAAAGCAGATGCAGACAATGGATCAGACTGCTTTCCCTGAAGGCATTCAGCTACTGTGTTCAAAGAAATGTGAGCTGTGCTCTGAGAGCCATTTGCTTCCATACATAATAACTGGCTGTCATCTTGCATCCTTCCCATGGACTGAAAAGAGTGTCATATAATATCAATATTTAAAATAGGCAAAAAGAGAAGAGTAGAAAGCTAAAGACCAAATAGCTTGACTTTGGTAATAGATTAGTTACTGGAAGTCACCACCATGAACAAGTAAAACAGCTTAGAAATTGCAGCATAATATCGGAAATATTTTGTCTGAGAAATCTAGTAAATTATAACATTAGTAAGTATTGATGTCGATCATCAGTCTTTTGGCCAGTGTTTTGTTTGACTTTAGAAACTGTTCATTTTGGAAGTGAAGGATATTGTATAAAATGTGAACAAATTATTGAAATCCGCAGTACAAAAGGATCTGAGAGTCTGGAATTGAGAGGGATTTGTACATGAAACACATGAATCACGTGCAGTAAGTGACAGAGAAGACCAGTTGGATACTGAACTTTATTTCAGGGCAGTAGGTGTATAAAAAAAACTGGGAAGCTTCTCCACATTTGTGAAAAACACTGAGACTACATCGAATCATCAACAATTTTGACCTACATATTGAAGGAAATACATTATTTCCAATGGAGATAGTTCTAAGGAAGTTCAATAGGATGACTAAAGTATGGAGGGATTGTCCGACAAGGTCAACCAGATTTGGATTTCAATTCACTGAAGTTGAAAAAATGAGAGACAATCTTATTGAAATATGAAGAACAAAGAAGATTGGGTAACATTGCACCATTGCAGAAGTTGTGATCTTAACAGCAGGGACATCTGGAATCACTGCATTTCTCTGTCTCAAACGTACTCTCTTCCTTCAATTTCTAAGATTCAAATGTAAATAAATCCAATTGTGCAGTTGGCACTTTTCTATGTGCTTGGATAGTTGCAATTTACTTTCTAGAGACTAATAACTTTCAAAAAGGATAAAAACCAGAGGAGAAAAAGAATCAGCAAAATAATGATAACTGTCATATTTGCCATTGTCATCTTATTGAAACATGAGAAACCAAAGAGAATGTGTTAGGCAGAATGCGTAACTGTGCCATTGCAGAGGTTATGCAGTGGGAACTGCCATCTCCTAAAAAAAAGAGCACTGGTAAAAAGAAAAATCTGCGTCTGTGCTCCATTATTCTGCCTCAGGTTTTCTCATTACCTACGTTTGTGTGATATAATCTCTGCAAGCTCCCTTGGATGGTTCAGAAATTTATGATTTTTTGCAGCTTTGATGTTGCACATAGACGTATTGGTGCTTGTTTAAATTAAGGTTAGATGCCTTATTCTGTTTTAGGAAGAAAGTGCAGAAAGTGCATCAATTCCTCAGTAATTTTGCTATAATATCAGGTTATTAAGCAGCATGTACAACATGCACTGCAGCACCCTCCTGCTGTTGTTCACACGTCAGTGCCAGATAAGCATCACATCTGATGAACAAACATGATAATCTTATGGTGTGATGGTTATTAAAATGAAATTCTCAATCATACCAGAGCCCTTCTATAAATAGTTTTATGCTGTGATTCACGTAGATGGTGCATTTAGCAAATTAATCATGGAGACACAAGAGACTACAGATGCTGAAATCTAGAGAGCTAATAATCTGCTGGACAAAGTCCACAGGTCAAACAGCATCTGTGGGAGAAGAGAAACTGTTCACATTTTGTACCAGGATAATCGTGATGCAGGGTTTTGACCCAAAACATTGTGAATTCCTCCTTCCTCCCCATAACTGCTGGTCAACCAGCTGTGTTACTCCAACAAGACTGTTAATGGTTAACTAACCGATCAACCTGATTTCACTCATTTTCATTCTCATGACATATCCAACATTCGTTCTTTGTTGATGATACATCCGACATGTATACAATTTTAAAATAAATATAATATTTCATGCTTTATAGATAGCACACATGATACATATTGTGGTGAACTAGATATACCTGTCTGACTGCTCCTGTGGCTCCTCCCAAGACCCTGCTGACTACCCCTGTGGCTCCTCCCACAGACCCCTGTATAAAGGCGACTGTGGCCTGCTGCTCTCCCTCATTTCCCCAGATATACAGCTAAGCAACAACACAGCAATTCTGTTCTGGAGGATCATGCTGATAAAGACTTCTCAAGTCATTATTTCGAAAATAATGATAAGCTATTTTCTCAAATGTTATTTGGTTTTGGCGCCATTTTGAAATCTTATTTTCTACCTGCATCTTAATAACTGTGAAGGAAGAAAATGATAATAATGCAATTACTAACTACCAGTTTCTGTTTCAAACATCTTTCAAAACTGCTTTTAATTTTAACCCTGACAAGGAAATGTGCAAAGTATTTGAGATGGAAAAGCAAAGCGCAACTCTTGCTCCAGGGCAATGGTTTAGTACCACAGTTCATTTTGTAGGTATGTTTTAATAGGAATTTTTAATAAAAAGGTTTTGGTAGATTAAATGCATCAATTAGCACTGGTTCATCATACCATAAATTATGTAAAAATACTGGACCAAGATGCTCCTTAAGTGTGTTACACTGCAAAGAATCACTCACCATGTTAGATCAGTGCTACACCGTCATACTTGTACATGCCACGTACAACCCAATTTTGCACCGCCTTAAAAAAAATAATAAAATAAAAACACAAAATGCTGGCAGAACTCAGCAGGCCAGACAGCATCTATGGGAGGAGGTAGTGACGACGTTTTGGGTCGAAACCCTTCATCAGGAGTGAAGTAACATGGGATGGTCGGGGGGGGGGGGGATAAGAAGTGGGGGGAGGGATGAAGTAGAGAGCTGGGAAGTGATAGGCTGGAGGGAAATGGGCTAGGGGCAAGTTGGAGAATTATGAGAAATAAAAGAGAAAGAAAGGTAGGGCTGGGGGGAGATTATAGTGAGGGGGGAAAGAGAAAGAGAACCAGACTAAAATAATAGATAGGGATGGGGGTAAGGGGGGGGCGGGGGTATCAATGGAGGTCTGTGAGTTGGATGTTCATGCCGGCAGGTAGGAGGCTACCTAGGTGGGCCATAAGGTATTGTTCCATTGATCTGCCCCCCCCCCCCCTTACCCCCATTCCGATCTATTCCTGCTTGCATGGGGATCTAATTGAAACCTACCAAATGTTGAAAGGACTAAGTAAGGTGGATATGGAGAGGATATGTTTTCTATGGTAGAGGTATCCAACACCAGAGGGTACAGCCTCAAAATTGAGTGGTGACCTTTTAGAACAGAAGTATCAAGGACTTTTTTTTAGCCAAAGAGTGTTGAATCTATGGAATGCTCTGCCAGACTGTGGTGGAGGCCAAATCCATGGGCATATTCAAAGTGGAAGTTGATAGATTCCTGATTGGTCAAGTCATCTCAAGGGATATGATGAGAGGGCAGGTGTATGGGGCTGAATGAGATCCAGGATCAGCCATAATGAAATGGCGGAGTGCACTCAATGGGTTGAATGGCCTAATTCTGCTCCATGTCTCCCATTATATAATTTAGCCATCTTCAGAGCCCAAATGTATGTCAGGTTTATGAGCTGCACAGATGTGGAATCACAGAATGGCCATTATACAGAAAAAAATCAGCATGAATCACAATGGAAAAGGGCAGAAGCTTTGGTTTCACAGCAGTAGTAGGCACAAAAGCTCTCATATTCAGTTAAATTCTGGACAGATAGGGTAAAGATTCAGAATTGATAAGAAAGACACTGGTACTGTGAGGAATAATTAAGATCTCTGAAATCCCCAATTCAGTCTTATTCTGACTTCAGAGCCTTTTTCACTGCAGAATGTTATTCTAATTCTGAAGTAACAAACTGAAGAAAATATTCTTCAGTAAACTGAAAATGATATATTGAATCTCACAGGACTTAATTAAATTAAAAAAAACCTGACAACTAGGTTGAGAAGAAAATTACGACATTAAAAAGTACATCTATAGTTCAAGCTTGTTCACTAATCCTATATTTCAGCTTATACCTGCAAAACTAAGGACCACAATACTTTAGTTACAGGACAAAGCAGCCCAATCAGTCTGGTAATGGTAATGTGTCTTTTATCACTATATATCCTGCAAGAAATGGGAATGTCCTAATAATAATGAACTGGATTACTTACATAATGAAATGTATTATTATATAACTGCACCACAGCTCCTATAACTGATGTTTGCTGCAGCAACTTCAGCTCACACCATTTGGCCTTCTGAAAACTCTACCACACAACTATCCTGATAAAGGGTCTTGGCCCAAAATGTTGACTATTTAATACCTTTCTATAGATGCTGCCTGACCAGCTGAGTTCCTCCAGCAGTTTGTGTGTTACCACCTAGAACTCCTCTTCCTCCTGCAGCTGTATCTGAAATAGACTCTTTTTATACAGATTTTGATATCAAATAAAGTGCAGAAGGTATGATCCTTTAGGCATCTGGAAAACTCAGTCACTGTATCTACAGTGGAAAACACTATGGTTATATCATTAAACCCGGTTTGAAATCAGATTTAGTATACAACACAGAAAACTGGGCAGTACCTTAAATGAGATTTTTTAAAATATGCATACTATGAACATTTAGAATGAATAGTTATGTGGCAACAAAGATCACGTGCACAGCTTAGAGGATCAGTGCTCATAATAGTCCTCCAAAGCATTGTATGGTCAACCACATCTATTATCTCACCATGGCTACTTTTGCTAGGTATCATTCTAAATTAGTACTCCCATGCTGAATGTCTGATATCTGTTCAAATACTTATCACCCAATGCTGCAGCATATGGTCTCACATATATTCTCATTGTGCACAACTTTGGCCCTTCACAAGTCATATTTATTGCTTGCAGCTTCGATGGGCATATTGTTTCACTGACATGTATATGTAAATGAGTGGCAATTTTCTGCATTCATTTACAGAAAGCAGTAAGCAATGCAAGAGACCAGATTTTAATTCTCCCTAATTATTTCTGGAATACATGACATGACAAGGAAGGTAAAAGAGGTGAGGGATTTGCATCACAGATAAGGAACCATGTCATCTCTACACTAGGGGAGTGTGTCTTGGAGGGCTAATCCAGTGGTCATATGAATAGAACTCAAGAATGAGAAAGGGGCAATCACTATGACAGGGTTATATAGTAAGTATCCTCATAGTGATAAAGGAATCAATGTCCTCTGGTGTTTGTAATGATTTGGATTAAAAAATTAGGTGGCCTGATTAGTACGTTTGCAGAAGGCATAATTGGTAAAATTATGGATCATATGGAAGGTTGTCAGAAGACTAGTTGAATTGAATTGACTTTATTTCTTACGTCCTTCACATACATGAGGAGTAAAAATCTTTACGTTACATCTCCGTCTAAATGTGCAATGATAGTAATTTATAATAAATAGAATAGTCAATGTAATATAGCGTACACTCAGATCAGTGTGAGTTCATCAGTCTGATGGCCTGGTGGAAGAAGCGGTCCCGGAGCCTGTTGGTTCTGGCTATTATACTGCAGTACTGCTTCCTGGATGGTAGCAGTTGGATTAGTGGAAAATTTGGACAGACAAAATAGCGGTTGAGTTGAATCCAGAAAAGTGTGAGATGCTGCATTTTGGGTGGTCAAATGCAAAAGAGAAATACATAGTACACGGCAGGACTCTCGGGAACATTGATGCACATAGAAATCTTGGATTAGGAGTGCATAGTTCCCTGAAAGTGCCAACATGTGGATAGGTAAAGAAGGCAAACGGCATGCTTGTCTTCAGTGATTGGGATACTGAATATAAACATTGGGGAGTCATGTTGTAGTTATAAAACAGTTGGTTAGGTCACATCTGGAGTATTGTGTGCAGGTGTAGGCAAATTTGGAGAGGATGTAGAAGACATTCACAAACATTTTCTCTGGATTAGAGGGTATTAACTACAAGGAGAGATTGAATAAACTTGGAATGCTTTCTTTGGAGTATTATAGGCTGAGGGGTCACTTGATAGAAATTAATAAAATTATCTGAATCATAGATAGGAGAGAGTCATTTTCCCAGAGTGGAAATGTCAAGTACTAGTGTGCATAGTTTTAAGGTGAGAGGAGGTGTGAGGCAATTGTTTTTAAACACAGAGAGTGGAATGTATCTGGAATGAACCGGCCAGAAAGCCCTTTTCAATTCAGTAATATCCCACGATCAAATGGAAGGGTGGTTTGGTTTTTGAGAGAGGGACTTCCTCCCTGTCCACCTCCCCAGACTTGTGCTATGTAATTTTTGTATGTAAAAAAAAATCTTCAAACAGTTTACCATTCAACAGTTTGCTTCATTGCAGCAAAAATACCTGTACTATGGAACAAGAGAAATTTGTTCTGAAACAAGGATCTTACCGGCCGCTCATGCTCCAGGATAGATGACTTTCCAGGTTCATATTCAAAAATGCTTCTAGGCTCAGCACGGTATTTGCGTGTATCAACTTTCCTATCAGGAGGATCCCAATCATTCCTACAAATTAAGGAAAAATCCATAATTTTATATGCACTTTATTACTGGTAACATTATTCACAACTAACCTGCATGGGAAAGGGTCTGAGTCTCCCAGACCTTAACAAGTACTCAATACATTAAGTTCTTACAGACATGCAAAGTACTCACATGGTTGAAGTAGGAATAATATATTGCTAATATAGTTAGAACACCTTCTGGCTGAGATTAAGTCCACAAATGCCAATATCCCAGTGGCAGATAAAAAAGACTCTGGCGTTAAGTTAGTGTTCCATGAATGCATACATGAGAGAAAATAAGAACCTAACCAAATCATGGCAGGAAAAGGTGCATTTCATTAAATAACATGACTGAAGAAGTTAATCAGTAATAATTATGGAGGAAGTACATCGTAACCTGCAATGAAATTAAATGATTTCAGAGAAATTTGAAATGTGAAGATATTTTGCTGACATCTTGACAGCATCATAATGCTGGTGTGATGTCATGGTTAGATCCTGACTGGTCAAGGGCTATAGCAATATCCCTAAATGGAGCTAAAATGAAAAAAAAACAATCAAATGTAAATGCGGTATTGAGTCACACAAAATATTCATTGATTGATAGCGTGTGGGAGGATGGGGGGAGAGAGAGAGGGGAGAGAGAGAGAGAAACAGAGACAGAGAGAGAAAGTGAGAGACAGGCATACAGGGAGACAGAGAGAGAGAGAGAGACAGAGACAGACAGAGCCCGGTGAGTTGGCAAGTGGATGGGTTTGTGTGCAAGTGGATAGTAGAGTTAAAATGACATGCAACTGGAAATTTGAGATGGATATTTGGACAGAGCATAAGCACTCTGCAAAACAGTCACCTTGTTAATGCTTGGCTTCTCCAATGCAGAGGAGGCCACATTGTGAGCACCAAATGATCAGGTTAGAAGAGCTTCAGATGTACCTTTGCTTCATCTAGAAGGATTATATAGGTCCCTGATTGATGAGAGAGAAGGTGAAGGCGCAAGTGTTACACGCACTATGATCGTACTGAACAGGGAAGGAATGGGTGGACCAGAGAGTCACGAAGAATACCCTTGCACTTGCTATTCTTTTGCTACACAGAACACACAGAACACTAGAGGAACTCAGCAGGTCAGGCTGTATCCATGGGAAAGAATCAACAGTCAACACTTTGGGCCAAGACCCTTCTTCAGGACTAAGAAAGAAGGGGAAAGACACCAGAATAAAAAATTGGGGAGGGGGGAGGTAAACAGGTGAGCTGGAAGGTGATAGGTGAAGACAGGTGGGTGGGAATAGTCAAGGGCTGGACAATACAAGATAGGAGGGGAGAGTGGACAATACAGGAACGGGAAGGAGGAAAGGATCCAGGAGAAAATAATAGGCAGGTGGGAAGAAGTGAAAGGTCACAGTGGGGAACTGGGTGGGGGGAGAAACTTTGTTCACCAGAAGGAGAAACTGATATTCATGCCATCAGGTTGGAGGGAACCCAGGTGGAATATAAGGTGTTGCTCCTCCACCCCGAGGATGGCCTCATCTTGGCACAAAAGGAGGCCATGGATTAACACATCGGAACAGGATTGGGAAGCAGAATTAAAATGTTTGGCCACTGGGATGATGCAGAAGTGCTCAATGAAGTGGTCCCCTCGTTTATGATGGGAGGCCACATTGGGAGTGCCAGATGCAAAAGATGACCCCAATAGGTTCGCAGGTGACCTTTTGCCTCACCTGGAACAACTGTTTGGGGCCCTGAATTTAAGTGAGGGAGGAGGTGTAAGGGCAGGTGTAGCACTTAGGCCATTCTGCAGGGATAAGTGCCAGGAGGGATGAATGAACAAGGGAATCACAGAGAGAACGATCCCTGTGGAAAGCGAAGGGGGAAGGGAGGAGGTAAAGATATGTTTAGTGGTACGGTCCGTTTGGAGATGGTAGAAATTATGGAGGACAATGTGTTAGACGGTGAGGCTGGTGGGGTGATAGGGAAGTACAAGATGGGCTCATCATTATTATGGCAGCGGGAAGATAGGGTGAGTGCAGATTACGAGAAATTGAGAAGATGCAGGAGAGGGCAGCATCAATATTAGAGGGAGAGAAATCCTGTTCTTTAAAGAAGGAATGGAAAGTTGCATCCTGGGAACAGATGTGGAGGAGGCAAAGAAACTAAGAAAAGGGAATAGCATTTTTTTACAGGAGATAGGGTAAGAAGAGATATAGTCAAGATAACCATGGAAATCAGTAGGTTTATAAAAGATGTCGGTTGATGGAGATAGAAGGATCAAGAAAGGCGAGGGAGGTGTCAGAAATGGACCAAGGTGGAAGTTAGAGACAAAGTTGATAAAACTGACAAGCTCAGCTTGGGTGCACGAAGCGTGCCAAAGCAGTCATCAGTGGAAGAGTTGGGTGGTATATCCAGGAAAGGCTTCGAATATAGACTTTTCTATATAGCTGAAGAGGCAGACATAGCTTGGGCCCATGCGAGTGTCCATGACTACCCCTCGAGTTTAGAGAAAGTGGGTGAAGCTGAAGGTAAAATTGTTCAGGGTGAGGACCAGTTCTGCCAGATGGAGGAGGGTGGCCATTGGGAGGGATCATCAGGAAAGAAGACTAGGGCTTTGAAGCTTTACTTAAGGGGGACAGAAGTGTATAGGGACTGAACACCCATGGTCCACAGAATTGAAAGTTACTGAGGAGATCATCCCTTAACCCATTGCCTTCCTTACCTAGTTCCATTATCCCTTCCCCATCTGTTCTCTAGAGAAAGCTGAAACAGGTAGTGAAAACATGTGTCATGGTGGGATCACATTGAAGATGCCTGTGGAGAAGGGGTGAGAGCAGACATGTGGGAACTGAAGGAAATTTATGTGAGGGGTCCATCAATATTGACAACTAATGATAAGCCAACCAAGAACCTATTAGTTGACACCACATAAGCCCTCACCAACACCTCCTCCATTCCTTATAGACAGAAGAGAGGTAGAATGTCACCTTTCCCTGATCCTCAGATTTCACCCACCAGCCTCTGCAACAAACATATCATCCTTGACCATTTCCACCTGCTCCAATACGATCCCACAAGTCTCTTTCCTCTCCCTTCTCTTCCCTCCTTTCTGCAGGGACCATTCTCTTTTGAACTCCCTGGTCTACTCAAACCTCCCCACCCATCCCTTACAATCACAGGAGGTGTAACACTCATCCCCTTCACCTTACCAGTGAACTAAAGAACCCTTTTAATTGAAACTGATGTTCACTTGCACCTCTTCCAACTTGGCCTACTGCATTCAATGCTCACAATATGGCTTCTTCTATGTTGGTTAATCAAAGCATAGGCAAGTTAACCACTTCGCAGATCGCCTGCATTCTGTCTGCAAAAGCCATGTTGAAGGTCCAACTGCATATCATTTTAATTCTTCTTCCCACTCCCATACCAATGCAAATTGGAACATCTGCTATCCCGCTTGGGTATCATACAATCTAACGATATGATGTGAATTTTACAATTTCAGATAACCCACACACTCTATTTTTCTCCTCACATACTCACCTTTAGATTGAGCTTTTTTAAATTCTCCCTTTGCATACCTTTTCACATTGGGTTTCAATATTACTTACCAGCCTCCTTCTCACCCATCAGGCACTGCTGCCATATACTGACAATCTTTGTTCTTCCCCCTCAGTCTCGATGCAGGATCTTGACCTGAAATGTTGGCTAGAACTTCTGCCCCCACAGATGCTGCTTGAACTGCTGATATGCTGTGCTGGTGCTGGAATGCATGGTGACACTTGCAGGCTGCCTGCAGCACACCCCTCTTTGTGTTGATTGTTAACACAATTATGCATTTAACTATCACCATATTTCAATATATACCTGATAAAAAAAACTTGAATCTTTAATTCTTCTGCATTCTGTATTTTGAGAGCCAGTGAGAGGTAAAGTTCTAAATGTTTGATTACGTGCCTTTCACATGAGAGGGATCTGGGAATATAGCACTTTCCAGTGTCACCAGTATGGTCAGATGGAGCAATTGAAGTTGTTACAACTTTGGTGTGATGCCAATACAGGAGACCACCAGAAAACAGTTTTTGTAAGCGACAACATAAGTTAAGTTTCAAGCCTTGATCTCAGCTAATCCTCTTTAAGGGGTGGACAAGAGGTTAAATGAGGAATCATTTCTCCACCCACCATATTTCTGACAGCTACAATACAGAAGGAGTAATCTATGCCAGTAGCTTCAATGTCAAAGGCAGAAATCAAGCTAAAAGGGCAAATACAGTTCTGTTAAGAGTTGATTATTTGATCATGAACTTGGGGGGGTCAGGGGGCACTCTCTCGCCAGCTCTCACTGGACTAGAAAGAGCAGGAGTCTTTTCCATAATCCATTTCAGTCCTTGGTCTTCACTACTCTGATCAAATAGAAATGCCAGCAGTCTCCTGCTATTCAATTAGGGATTTGCACTCCCACCAGTTCACTCACCTACCCTATCCTACACTGCTGCTCTCAACATACATGTGTCAAGGAAGCTCATCATTCCTGACAGATGGGGAACTTCTTGTGCTTCTAGAAACTGAAGCAACCACCCAAAGAAGCTTCAATGCGTTTTTCTCTCTGGATGCATGTGCTCAAATTTCACTCCCGCCCCAGTTAAAGAGCAAGGAAAATCTACAGAAGATGCTCACATTCTTGTAACAGATTTGTTCCATCATGACTCTGTTCCACTCCACTCCACTGAATGAACTCATTATAAATTTCAACCAGATTATGGTAACTTAAATATTGGAAACTTGATACTGGTAAATGACATCAGAAAACTATTGCAGCAAATAACAAACTTCTTAATTAATTTTTCAAGTCAATGATCTCTTGCATAATTTATCTATCATTCTTCAAATAATTTGGAATGTACGACTGCTTTTTAAATACATACTTTTCAGCGAAACCTGCTTCTCGAGATCTTGGTTGTGAAGGTGGGGGAACAGGTGGAGGTGGCGGTAAAGGAGCAGACTCCTTGTAGAATTCGACACCATTGTCAGAGATGCTCTTTGTTAAAGGTCTGTAAGTATGTGTCTTGGGAGGAGGATGCGCCTGAACAGAGGTGAATGAGCTGTAATGATCTGGTGTAAAACAATGAAAGAAGATTATTTTCATCTTCAGCAGATAATAATATGTCTATCCAGAATAAGTTTTGTAAATAATCTACAAATGGGCACGCAGACTAAAAAAACAATTTGTATCCTGATACACCTCCAAAGATATTGGTCAAAAAATTTCTGGCTGTTTCTAGTCTGAATTCACTAAACCAATGGAATAATGTCATTAAATGGGGGGTCCTTGTACTTCTGAAGTTGTTACTGTGGAAGAGAAGGATGATGAAGGACTATTACAACTTACAGCAATGTAATAAGCAATGACAGAAATCAGCCTTCTGCTATACATGGTAAAGGCACAGTGCAGTAATGCATGCACATTCAACTCTGCCAGTTTCACCAACCTTAGGAATATCTTCTTTCCCTTCGCCATCAGATTTTTGAATGGCCAATGAACCAACCCGTGAACATCACCTCACTAGCTTTGTTCTCTTTTTGCACTACTCATTTTATATACACACACACACACACACACACACACACACACACACACACACACACACACACACACACACACACACACACACACACACACACACACACACACACACACACACACACACACACACACACACACACACACACACACACACACACACACACACACACACACACACAAAATCAGAATCAGGTTTAATTTCACTGGCATAATGTCGTGAAATTTGTTAACTTAGTGGCAGCAGTAGAATACAATACATGATATATAGAAAAAAGAATAAATAAATCAATTACAGTAAGTATATGTGTATATTAAATAGTTAAATTGAAAATAGTGCAGAAACAGAAATAATATTAAAAAGTGAGGTAGTGTTCATGAGTGAGGTAATCAAGTGAGGTAGTGTCCATTTAGCAGTTGGATGGCAGATGGGAAGAAGCTGTTCCTGAATTGCTGTGTATGCCTTCAAGCTCTGCTTCCTTCCTGACGGTAACATTGAGAGGAGGGCAAGCTTGGGCGATGGGGGTGCTTACTAATGGACGCTACCTTTCTGATGCACCGCTCCTTGATGATGTCTTGGATACTACAGAGGCTAGTACCCAAATGGAGCTAATCAATTTTACAACTTTCTGTAGCTTCTTTCAATCCTGTGCAGTAGCCCCCACCCATACCAGGCAGTGATGTCCGAATGCTCTCCGAATCTGTAGAAGTTTGAGAGTTTTAGGTGACAAACCAAATCTCCTCAAATTGCTAATGAAATATAGCAACTGTCTTGCCTTCTTTATAGCTGCTTCGACAGATTGGTACCAGATTAGATCTTCAGTGATCGTGACACTCGAGAACTTGAAATTTCATGGTCTCCACTTCTGATCCCTCTATGAGAATTGGTTCGTGTTCCCTCGCCTTACCCTTCCTGAAGTTCACAATCATGTCTCTGGTATTACTGACATTGAGTACAATGTTGTTGCTACAACACCACTCAATTAACTGGTATATCTTGCTCCTGTCTCCATCTGAGATTCTACCAACAATGGTTGTAGCATCAGCAAATTTATAGATGGCATTTGAGCTATACCTAACCACAGTCATGGGATTGGAGACAGTAGAGCAATGGGCTAAGCACACATCCCTGAGGTGTACCAGTGTTGAGTATCAGTGAGGAGGAGATATTATTACCAATCCGTACAGATTGTGGTCTTCCAGTAGGAAGTCAAGGGTCCAACTGCAAAGAGAAGTACAGCGGCCCAGGTTCTGTAGCTTATCCATCAGGACTGTGGGAATGATAGTGTTAAATACTGGGTTACAGTCAACAAACAGCATCCTGACATAGATGTTTGTATTGTCCAGGTGATCTAAGGCTGTGTGAAGTGCCATTGAGTTTGCACCTTCTGTAGACCTATTGTAGCATTAGGCAAAATGCAGTGGGTCCAGATCCTTGCCGAGGCAAGAGTTAATTCTAGCCGTGACCAACCTCTCAAAACATTTCATCACTGTAGACGCAAGTGCTACTGGATGATAGTCATTAAGGCAGCTCACATATATATTATATGGTGCGCTTTATCATTGCTACTTAAATTAACCCCAAATGCATTAGTCATGTGAAGTGTGCAATAATGCATGCAGCAAAAGAGACCAGGAAGGACCATTTTTTATTGCTATTCTCAGCTGGAGCAGGGGTGGTTAGAAAAGATCAGTGAATGTTTATGGATGAAATAGATTAGGGAGCAGGGGCTTCCTTTTGGCTGCTGCTGGGAAGTGCACATCAAGAAAAGATGTTTTTTGACCATTTTTACATTGTCAAGTGAATCAGGGAACCATGGTCATTTGAAGGGTGGCTGCTTCTTTGGAGTAAAGGTAAGTTACCAGATACTGTGGAACCTTACCAAATTACTGCAGCAAAGCAGTAAATGGGATAAGAACTAAGTTTCAGAGCAAAAACCATCACTGCAGGATAGAGGAAGAGTGCATCAAAACTATGGTTTGATACCACTTCAGACAACATTTCTAACTGCCACAGTGTTGAGATAGCAGTTGTACTGCAAGTTTATTGCAGTTTAAATCCTTCTTTAATCTCAGAAACTCACATTAGTCTCTTCATATCAGAACATCTTTACTGCATTATTTTCATTCTTCCATTGCTTGGGAGGTCAAAGTAAGACAAAGTTCCAGTGGCTGATGGTTTGTGATGCTTGCCTATACCCATGAGCAATCAACTGCAGTGGGAGTGTTCAAATTTCACATAAGTATTTTCTAGTGCCAATCCCTCTGCACTAGAATCAAAGCTGTATCAGTGATGAAAGGACCAGTGTGCAAGGTTACTGAGCTACCTGATTACTGGATTGCCAATACTGTGCAATTAGAGCATGAATGGACAACTCAAAGATGAGTTTTTATACAATGAGCACAGAGAATTGAAAACCCTGTTTTTCTTTAAATATCCTTTTCAGCTCTGAAAAATAATAAATTGTAATACTTTTAAGAAAAGGTATTGTAATTTTGGGCAGGGCATTTTTCCACCCAGGACAGAAAAGTCCTCTTTTAATTCTCCTCTATTCCTTCTAAGCATATCTAAGCTGCAGACTAGCAATGTAAGATTTTATGACTATATGTCATTATCAGCATGACGTATTGCACAATTGGATTCTCAATTGAGATATTACATTCTTCTATGTATGAATTTGCTAAAAGCATTCATTGAAAAAAGCAGCATACAGTCACTCTCTACAGTAGCAACTATTCCAGGAACAATTTGTGACTCAACACTAGATAGACAACAGTGAAGGTAAAATATGCAATTATATCTTTCTTGGCTCTAGGGTGTCCACTGTGGGACAAATCATCCTGGTTCCAATGCTCATCTTCACAATGCACCATTTGAGTCAATAAGATCTGATTGACCTTGTGTGCATCAAGCAATTTTGCTTTATCTCCAGTTATAAGCATTTGCAAATTTTCACTTTCACAACCTTACAGATTTTGTTGCCAATATCTCATTTTTTCCTCAGTAAAACTGTACATTTGGTGATGGAAAAGCAGAGACTAAAAAAAAATTATGCAGAAAAACATCCAGTTAGCAAAAATATTTAATGGTTTTCCTTAGATTCCAGAATACTTTCAGTAATAATATAAAAATCTTTATTTATTCTGGTTTAATATAGTATTAACATATGTTGAAATCTTTAAAAAAAACTACTATTGATTTCTACTTGTTATTAATTAATCTTAAATCTTTAAAACTAGTTAAAGAAATTAATTGACTCCGGAATAGTAATTATTAGTGAGCAATGTCATTGATGTGGAGGGACTTGTAGAGAGGACCATGTCCAGCAGTTTGTGGTGTTAGGCTTGATTAAAGCTTGTGCCATAAAAGGAACATGTTTAGTGCAAAATCAATGAAAGGCAGATAAGTAATGAGAGTCTGTTGGACAAAGAATATTAGACATGTCACATTTACATATATGTTGAATAGGACAGTGTGATCCAATTGGAACAGCAGATTGTGAGTTCAATTTGAGACCTAAAAGCATAACATAAAATTCTTACCAGGATAAACATATGCATATGTGGCATTGAATGCATCTGTATCATCATCTGTTAAAAAAATAAAAAGGAATGTTGAATATGATTTACTGCCAGCCACCAGCACTGAAGGAACTGGACCAACAGTTGCACTTTCATTCTTATGAGACTGACCATGTTTCATATTTCTGCATCTTCTTAAGCTGACTGCGCTTCTGAGTAGGGGAACCCGCCCTTGGAGAATGAATTATCAAAAACGCCTATCCACTCTTTCTGAATTACTGTACATTGTGTCTATAACTCCTCTTTGGCCAAATGCATTCCAGCATGGTATTTTGAACATCAATGCATAATTTATTAACCTACAGTATCAGCTCATTTGACATTAACAGTAGGGGAAATGCTAGTATTTCTTATTTAGGAGCTTGGAGGAAAGAACTTGGAAACTAAAGACAGGGCAGGATCATCAGGGAGTGAGAGCCAGTGTCATGCAGACAGTAACAGGCCCCTGAGCTTAATGTATCTGCTCTGACCATCAAGCACCTATCTGCACAAATCCACTTGTTTTATTCTGACAGACCAATCAACTCCCTACTTGCCATCCACCTACACTGCAGGGAATTTACAGAAGTCAATAAACTTACCAACCAGCATGTCTTTGAAAACAGAGCATTAAGTGGAAAGTCATGCTGTGAGGAAGAACTTGCAAACTCCACACACAAGGTCATGATTGAACCCAGGTCACTAGAGTTCTGAAGCAGCAATGTGGCATTAAGGCATCCAAATTCATGAAAGCATAACTATGCTCAACAAATTTGTTTTCTTTTAAGCTGCAAATAGCAGAATAAGTAGGAGGAAATAATACATGCGATGCAGTTCCACTTTTGGAAAGTCTTTGAAAAGTTGCCATATAGGTATAGGTATCTATACCTATAGGTATACCTATACCTAGTAAGATAGGTATGTCTTACTCCCAATATCACATACTCTGATTTTAAAGAAAATGGTATTGGAAGTAACACATTCAAGTGAATTGATCATCATTCAGAAAACAGAGTAGGAATAAATTGGTCTCAGAAATATACAGGTGCAAAGGAGGTTCACTTACTGAATATTTTCAAGACAGTTTAACAGATTATGTTTAAAATTTGGGGACAGCGCAGGGAGGTGACTCTGACTAAGGTCATCTGTGATGTTATTTAATAGTGGAGCAGATTCTGGGGCTATTCCTGCTTCTAATTCACATTCTCAAGTTCTTCCTTTAACATAAAACAGAAAATGTACTATTTCTCATGGTTCAATCAAGCATGGAACATAGCAAGCTTCAAACTATAACAAACGTGTAAAACAACAATGCAATAAAATGAAAGCAAATTTGAACATACAGGTGCATACTGCATGGTAACATAACAATGCCTCCCTGAAGGAATTCTATAATAAGGAACTTGGTTGTTTCAAATCAATTTTACAATCAGCACATCACCCAGCCAATTATCCCATAAAGTATTATGGAATACATAAAAGAATAGTTCATGTTCTCGATTATGCTAATTTTCTGATGGCTGTGGCAGATGTGCTTTACCTCCAAGAATTGCCAGAGAAGGATTCTCTCTTACAAATTAAAGGGCTGGATCAGTTTGTAAAATAGGCTTGTGGAAAAGTTTTGAAGGAAAGGAAAATTAGTGTTCAATTCATTGCAGTAGAAGACTGACTTCTCAGAAGACCAAAGAACTTCACGAAAGAGCATAATTAAGAAGCTGGTTCCAATCTTGCCCAGTATCCAGCATTCTACTTTGGTAAGGGCAAGATAATAAGCACAGGGTCACTCACTCACAGCTGGTGTCCATTGTTTAGTTTGAAAATAAACTTGATATAACAGCTGTTGCCACTTTATTTTGAGCATCTGAAAGCCCTAAAAAAAATTGGCCAATAAAATTTTCTGATACTGAGTGAAATGGAATGATCCTTTGGATAGAAAATACTGCATAATTACAAAGGAAAAGGCTAACTGGAGGTTTGCTTCAGTGAATTTATTTTAAAGCTCATGAATACATGACGGTTAGCTCCATAGAAGTAAAAATGACTTGTCATTAAAAAATGCTTTCCAACAGATTTTCATTCTACTGCTGAGCGATATTTAAATCTGACAATAAAGTTTAGAAATGACTGCAGCAATTTTGATTTATCATCAGGCCAAAACAAGATGACAGCTACTTGGCAGTCTAATTCATACATTAGAAATATACTGTATAAAGGATTGACTTGCATCACTGCAACGTTACTAACTTGGTCTTTGCTTCATCCTCTCTAGTTGTTGCCAGCATTCATTCAAGTGTACAAATTCTAGATTCAACTACTTCAATATCCAGTCATCTATTTTCCATCCTTAGCAAAATTAACATAATAAAAACTCAAGTGCAGTCACTGATTTTGCAACAAATTCTGTCTGTTCCACATTCCTGTCCTTACTGGCTTTTGGTTGCCAGAACATTAAAGTTTGCGTCCTTATGTTTAAGTCCATTCATAGCCTCATATTTATCTTTCCAACCTTCCCCAATGTTAACTTCTCAGTCTCCCCGAATTTTTGCCACTATTTGGCACTTTACAACTTTTGTTTTCGAATTTTCTCCGATTAACTCCCCCAACCCCCCCCCCCCCCCCCCCCATAAACAACCATCATCTTTCAATCAGTCTCCAAGAATAACCTTCTCGTTATCTCACTTCATTTCTACCTATTGGACTTGGTATCCATTTTTAACTTGCGTCTCTGTGAGACATCATGGAAAATATATTGAAAGTAAGAGTTGATAAAGAAATACAAAATGATTATTTAGAAATGTGCCGCAGAACCAGAACACAGAGGTTCACCAACTGATTTCAAAAAGTAGATTCATTAAATCAACTTCAATTTTGAATGTACCTGGCTTGTGCACCATATGTATTTGCTTGAACATTGTCTTGTACCAATCTTTGGGTCGGTCCACTGTCTAGATTAAAAATAAAAGTTTGAATTAGTTGCCAAATATTGATGGATACTCCCAATTACTTTCTTTATTCTGCTCACAAAATTCAGTGGACATTTGCTTTTCTACACAAGATTTCTTTTTCCAATTATCTGATCCTATATGCTTTGCATTGAACACACTTGAAGAATTGTCGATGAACTGTATATAGTGATGGATGAAGCTCAGAGAGCGGGCAAGCTGTGACAATGCTTCATATCATGAGTATTGAAAGTTCTGAGCTGCATAGGGAAATCTGGTCACCTACAAAATAGCTCCTACTCATGTATAGGCATCTTCATTGCCCCATTCAGAATAGTCAAATATTGAGGTTTACCCAGGATGCAAAAGTGAAAGCAGTGATGGATTAGGGTATAATTCCTGTCCCCAAAGATCCAAGTGATTAGATTGGTGCAGACAGTCTAATTCCTGGTTGGTACCTAAAATATTTGCAGCTGATATTTCAGGCAATGCAAGATGACCTCAATGCCCCTGGGCTAAGGAATGGGAATTAATCACCAAGCATGGCTGCTGTAAGCAACACTGCACAATATGACTCCACAATCAGACTGTGATATATTCTATGACCAAATAACCTGCTGGAGCTCACATGTTGAGGCTCAGAGATAAATGGTTGGTTCACAAAATGATAAAATGTAACAAAAATTTAATTTGAATTTATTATGCTGTCAAGTTAAATACAATGAAAATAAAATGACTTAATTAAAAATACATCTCAAGTTATTAGAACATAACAATCTCTTTCCTTCCATAAATTCATATATTATTTCCTCAAATTTGGAAAGATTTATTACTTTTAAATTTTGTTGATAGTGTTCCATTCATCCTGCTTCAATAAATACGGTTATTTATTGTATTCATTTTGCAGAGCAGGAATCTGATTGCTTGTTTCTAAGTATGACAAAACTATGTGAACAGAAATTTCTTATTTGCTCAATTGTCAGTAAACTCATTCATAAACATTCTCAACTCAACACATTCCCCTCATACTCAATTAGTTCCCCTCTCTTTAATATTCTTGAAGGCTATGATGGAAATGTTTACACTTTGCAATCAGCTTCATTTTCCATTTGTGACTTTTATTTGTGGTTAGCTAACTAGATTTCTCCTAATCCATACTTGAATAGACGAACCTTTATAATCGTGAAGACCTGAACTAAATTACCTTTCAACCTTGCCAATTTTGTTGAATACAAATAATTTTTCAGATCTCTTTAGTGTCGTAACCCTTCAGTCCTTGCAAAGCATTGTACTGCATTCATTATTAATGTAGCTTGATTTCCCTAGCTATATATATATTTCAACTCTCATCTCCTTCTACATATTGTATTGAGTAGCCCAATAACTGATTCACTGCTCACATCTAAACTTACCTGTTCCAGATTTGTAAGACAAACCTGATTAGCCAAATGTAATTAGATAATGTAGATGGGCACTGCCTACAACATCCATTGAACAACCAAGCCTTGTCCTCAGCATTGATGCTATTCTAAGCCATATTGTGTTCGATTGACCAGAGATGAATTTTGAGATAAAAGTCAGTGTCTGTATTGACACTTCAATCTTCATTGAAGTATTTTTTTCATAAATGGCCAACTTAAATAAGAAGTGACAAGAAAAGCTATGACGACAGGCAAGCACAAACCACCAATTAATAACTAGGGTGAACTCCGGGTGAACTGCAAGTCTTCCTCTGAAAATAGTTGTTCAACTCTGAAATAGATACTGTTTTGTTAAATGTAGGGATATTGTTTCACACTTTGAACCAAACATCAAACTAACAATAGTTGTCCAAGTTGAATGCAATAATACAAAAATGTGTTGTATGCATCCTGACCATGACTGTGGAATAAACACTTGTGTATTTAATATTTCAGCAATATTTGAGCAATCTTGTAAATATATTGTTGATTAAGCATTCTTGTTTACTTAAATAATTCATTACAGGTTTTTAACACACACACCCACCCACCCTTTGCTTAAGATAAACACAAACTAAGACTCACATCTCTCAGCTCTCTTGTTTTCCTTTGAATTACTTTAATGTTGTGAAGTTAGAAAATATATCAGTATCAGTCTGCTGGATTTAGGTATGCTCTGATAGTACTCGGGACAATCACAGTCCAGTTGCTGGCAAATGTGAGACAAAGACACAAAGCTGCCTGTGATTTAATATTAAGCCTGGATGAACATGCTTTCATAATACTTCAATATTTATTTATTTTTTTTATTTAGAGATAGTGTGGAACAGGCCCTTCTGGCCTAACGAGCCCCACTGCCCAGAAACCCATCTATTTAACCCTAGCTTAATCGCAAAACAATCTAAATTGACCAATTAACCTAACCCAGTATGTCTTTGGAATGTGGGAGGAAACTGGAGCACTGAGAAAACTGATGCATTCACAGAGAAGACGTACAAACTTTTTACTTACGTACCCACCGATGTAAGCAGAAGTAAGTTAAGGATCGGAATCTGAACAGACTGCCTCGGGAAACTTTTCTCTCAACTCAGTCAATTACGCGTAAACCATTTAGAAAGTTTTGAAAAGGACAAGAGATGGCTACAAGGAATATAAATAGATTGAGTGGGCAAAGATGAGGCAAATGAAGTGTCATGTGGGAAAATGTGAAACTTCCATTTTGGCAGGAAAGGGTTAGGATAAATTTAAAGAAAAGAACGATTACAGACAGACATACTTTATTGATCCCGAGGGAAAATGGGTTTCGTTACAGCCGCACCAATCAAGAATAGTGAAGAAATATAGCAATATAAAACCATAAATAATTAAATAAAAATAAGTTAATCATGCCAAGTGAAAATAAGTCCAGGACCAGCCTATTGGCTCAGGATGTCTGACACTCCGAGGGAGGAGTTGTAAAGTTTGATGTCCACAGGTAGGAATGACTTCCTAGGACGCTCAGTGTTACATCTCGGTAGAATGAGTCTCTGGCTGAATGTAGTCCTGTGCCTAACCAGTACATTACCTTTATTTGTCACATGTACATTGAAACATACAATGAAATGTGTTGTTCTATGTTAACGATGAACACTGCCTGAGGTTTGTGCTGGTGCAGCCCACAATTGTTGCTATGTGCCTGATACCAACACAGCATGCCTACAACTCACTAGTCCTCACCAACGATCTTTGGAAAGTGGGAGGAAAGGGGAGCACCCTGGAGGGAACCTATGCAGCCACTCAGAGATCGTACAAACTCCTTACAGACAGCGGCGGGAATCGAACCCTGATTGGTGATCACTGATGCTACGCAACTGAGCCACCCTTGAAACGTTATCCAATTGGTGAGAAATTGCAGAGTTCTAAGGTGCAGAGGGACCCAGATTTCTTCATGCATGACTTACAAACTACAAACCCAAGAAATAATTAGAAAAACTAACAGAACGTTAGCTTTATTCTTGGGGTGGTGGGGGGGGGGGGGGGGGTTGAATACATAAATAGGGAGGTTAAACTTCTATTGTATGGTGTATTGGTGAGACAGTGTCTGAAGTACTGTGAAAATATTGATCACTCTTTTCAATGAAATATTTAATGCATTAGAAGATGAATAATAAACTTTACTAGATAACTCAACCTGGAATTGAGAGGTTGTATCATGTGGAAAAATTGGACAGATTGGGCACATAATAATTTGAAGTTAGAAGAGTATAGAAGATCCCCAGGGGTCTTGACAGTGTGCATATGAAGAGGATGCTATCACCTGTGAAAGAATCTAGAAATAATGGTCACTATATTAAAATTAGTTGTTGCTTATTTAAGAAAGAGATGATACAAAGGTTTTTTTAAATGACAATTAAGTCTTTGAAAAATTCTTCCTCGAAGATCAATGAAAGCAGAATGTTCAAGAATATATGTACAGCAGAGAATATTCTTACAGCAAATTATTGATATGCTATGTAAGGAGAAGAAAGGTTACCGTAGGTAGAGACATGTTTATTTGTTTTGTGTTAGTAATTGATGTAAAGATGTTCTTTTATACACACAGCAGGTATTTGTGTAGAAACACTTATGAAGGAAATATAAAATCTCCTGCACCTGGTTCACAGCAAATCCTCATCTACTTGAAGGGTGTATCTTTCAAAAGACAAGAAACCACAATTTTTTTTCCTTTTTTATATCACAAAGAAAGCTTACGGGCTTATGCAGTTTCTTATGGATACTTGGCTCAGAATGTTAAGTGTTCCAAATAAAGCATTTAACTTAATTGCAGTGTATTTACCATCATCCAGATCTGACTGAGGAGTGTACGGATAGGACACCAGTGATCCAATCTGCACATACCCTAGATTGTGACAGTGAGAGAATGTAAAACCTCTGATGATTTCAATTGCCAAGAACAATCATGGTCATGACCATGATCACCCACGTCATATGGCATGGCACATAATGATGATGTTGACAATGATGATATCAGCGACAGTTTTTGAAAACTGTCCAATGCCTAAAACCCTTTTGATTACAGAAGAAGGTGCTTTGCCAAGATTATATTTTGTTTTTTTTAATCTGTATTGAATCAAAGCTAATTTAAAAATTAGAAGTGGAAAAGAAGGGATAAATTAATGTCAGCTTTACATTAACAGGCAATATAACAGTTTTAAGTCCAAGGAAGTTTCTCAGTCTGGAATTAAACTTTGCAGTCTTATCCTAATTTTACTCATTAACAAGACATCTGGCATCTGATAATTCAATTGTGTGCCTAAAGGAACTGTTACTACTGATATCAGAGGTACTATAATGATAGGAATAAATATTTGGTGCCAACATAGAGCAAGATGATTGTGGTGTAGGAAACAGATCTCCCATGAGTCATAATAGTCCAAGACAGGTGCTTTGATATTCAGGCAATATTTTGTTAAATAATGGAGAAGTAGAACTGGAACATTTATTAAATTATTGCAAGATAATGGCAATAAGTATAGCAATATTACAGAAAGGTCAGAGATAAAAAGAAATGACAGGAAGATTCACTGATGGAACTATTAAATGTGTTAATTTATTACAAATAAAAATCACTAACTTGTCACTAACTAACTAAAAACTTGTTGAATATGTTTTACTTTAATAGGAGATGCTGTAATCATGAGCTACTTTAATATAACACCTCTTAAAACTGGCAATAACAACCATTTGGACTCAAGTCAGAGTGTGCAGAGTCAGAGGAGGTGTAACAGAGTAGCAAGCTAATTACAACACAGAAAATAATAAAGTCAAGGTTAAGGCTAGTGACCCAGACCACACATATTGGTGCTGAAAGCCCTGGTGATTACAATTTGTACCAACAATTTTGATCCTGAAATTGAAAGTATAATTTTTAAATTTGCAAATGACAACAAATTTGAATCAGGAATAGAAGGAAGTATTTAAATAAAATACAAAAAGGAATTAATTTTTTGCAGATGGATGAGCAATGGAAAATAGTTTCAAGATAAATAAAATTTGAAGCAGTGGATTTGGCAGGAAGGAGAAAGAGGATTTATGGTGCTTGGATAATAGGACTTAGTAATAACATAAAAGACCCCAAGGGATGTAGGTATTAAACACACAAACCACTTAAAGTAACAATGCAGGTTAATTGGGCCATTAAAAAAGGAAACAAAGAATTGAGATTGATTCCTAGAAAAGAAGCGCAGCAACCGCATTGACTTTTTATGAATCCTCAGTTACACCACATTTGAAGTTCTAAAAGCGGTAATAATATGATAAAGAAAACTTAACAATATAGAACAAAAAGCAAAATAGATTCACAAGGATGATAGGACCATAAGATAGAAGAGCAGAATTAAGCCATGTAGTCCATCCATTCTGCTCCTCCATTTCATCATGGCCAATCCAATTGTCCTCTCAGCTCCAATGTCCTGCCTTTTCCCCGCATCCCCTCATGTCCTGACTAATCAAGAATCTATTACCCTCTACCTTAAATAAAGACTTGGCCTCCACAGCTGCCTGCGGCAAAGAATTTCACAGATGCACTATTCTCTAGTTAAAGAGATTCCTCCTCATCTCAGTTCTAAAAGGATGCCCCTCTATTCTGAGGCTGTGTCCTCTGGCCTTAGAGTCTCCCACCACAGGATTATATCGTCTCCACGTCCACTGTGTCAAGGCCTTTCACCATTCGACAGGTTTCAATGTCACTCCTCATTCTTCCAAGTTCAAGTGAATACAGATCCAGATATCAAACACTCTTCATATGATAATTTTGACAGATGGAGATTGAAGGGAAATGTGAGGTTATCCATCTTTGCAGAAAGAGTGTAAAAGAGAGAAAGCAGATGAGTGACTAAATGGAAAGTGATCACAAAAAATCTGTGAAATAGAAGATGAAATAGAGATGGGATGAAGGTATAACAAGTAATTAGGAAAAGTAATTGACTGATTTGTTTTATTACAAAGGAGATGGAATGTATAAGGTGAGAAATGTTACAGCTGTACAGGACAGTGATAGACCCTCACCTGCATATTTCCGTACAATTGTGGTATGATTAATTGACGCAAATATACTAGTTATGAAAGTGAAGAAAAAAGACAAGATTTCATTAGGTTGATTCTAGGCCAATAGGATTGCCTTACAGCACAAAGCTGCACGGATTTCAATTCAATTCAAATTTAATTGTCATTCAACCATACATGAATACTCATGAATACAGCCAAACAAGACAGCATTACTGTGGGGTCAAGGTGCAAAACGCAGTACCAACAGTCACACACAGCACAAAGCGCACATAGCACTTATAAGATAGAAAGATCCAGCCACTCTTAGCACTACCAATTCTGCAGACCACCGCAATAGAGCTTGTCTTCTGCCAAGTGAACACTGGGGGCAGCACCGACTCCAGTGGACACCACGCCACACCAACCCCAGTGGAGCGCACTGACTCTGACACCTCTCTCGCCTGGTGGCTGTAAACACTTGAGGCATAACCCTCGCACAAACAAGATAGCAAATGAACATTGGATATCAGTAATACAATCGTGTGAAGTATATATGTATATAATCCAGACTGTTCTGCTGAGGAAATACTGGGGGGAGGGGGAAAAACAGCACCAACTCCAGCCCCCAGTGGAGTGTACCAGCTCTGATGCCTTTCCCCTCACGGCTCCAAACAAGCAACCCCATGACTTGAGGCCCCGAGTCCCACTGAATGCCACAGAAATCTGCAATTGACCACAATACAGCTCATCTTCCACCAAGCGAACACTGGGGGGAGGGCAGCACCGACTACAGCCTGGATGCCACACCAGACTGCCCTCAGTGGAGTGCGCCAGCTATGATGCCTCTCCTTTGGTGACTGTAAACAGTTGACACTGTGGCTTGAGGCCTTGTCCTCACCATGACCAAGGCCATGCAGCAACCACGCCATCAGACTGCCAATAAATCACCAAACTGAACTTCCAGCATACCACATTAACAATGTCCAAAAAGGACCTTGCAATCACAAGAAAAAGGACCAAGATGGTCACTAGCCGTTAGGCTGTAAGCTTCCTTCGACTCAAGCAGCAGCAGGCTGCACAGCTCCTTCATTTTCTCCAGCAGCAAGCAACTCACTGATGGGAGTAGTTCAAGCTGTTAATGTTCAGCAGGATCTTGCAATCATTAAAAATACATTGGAATATGACAGTAGCACCTCTTGTTGACCCCTTAGAAGCTGCTACAATTGGACACGCCGCCAGAATCAGAGTATTGAAAAATAAAAGTTAATCTGTGAAATACAAGCTTCTGATGGGTTTGGCAGGTACACGCTGAGAAGATATTTCCTCTTCTTGAGTGATCTAGAATGAGGGGGCACATTTGAAGACCATGTGGTTAGCCATTTAAGAGGTGAGGAGATATTTCTGTCAGAGGACTGTGAAACATTGAAGCTCCTCACCCAAGAATTACTGAATACATTTAAGATCAAAATGGGTAGATATTAGTCTGTTGATGGAGTCCAAGGTTACGGGAAACAGACAGGGAAGTGGAACTGAGGGCGAGATTAGATCATTAATCATTTTACTGAATTGGACATCAGACTGTAAAAACTAAGTGACCCACCTGGTATTGTGCTCTTCTTAACAAATGGCTTGAGAGCATGAATGAATGAATTGATCATCTGATACAGGGATTCCCAACCTGGTGTCCACAGATTCCTCTCCCCCCTCAGTTAGTGACAGGGGTCTATGCATAAATAAAGTTGGTAACCCCTGCTCTAATAGAAGCTGCGTGCTTCTAAAAGTTGGTTCTTTTGATGTAAGTGGGGCCAAATTTTTATGATATTCCATGCTTAGTGCAATCAACTATGCAGACTTGTGGAACTGAAAAATGGACGTCATAACACTAAGATGGTCTCCAATGATTTCAGCAAGTTTTTTTTATTATCTATTTTGACTGATTTATGGAGAATTGGATTTTAATGCAAACCTTATTCATTCATTATTCCTTGTGACTACAAATGGACTAAGATACACCTGATGAAGAAATCTGAAGAAATAATTAGAAAGAACTGAAAGCAAAAGAAGAGGAGGCAAATGATGAATTTGTTCCTACCGTTCTTATGGCTATAGGTATTCCAGATTCATCAACTGGGCCAATTCCTGCATAATGTGGTGCCTTAATTACAGTTACTTTCTTTTCCTCTTCTGATGTTCTATAAACTGGCTCTATGCTCATTATATCTGCACCAGGAGACTTGCTTTGCTGAGATATACTTAGGTTTTCTGTGGGGAAAGAAAAAAATGAAGTAATGTAAGAAACAAATCCTTTACACTCTCAATTAGATGCATCTTTTAGTGATGCAGTAAACCAAACAAACTTTTCCCATTGTCCGGTTCACTAGAGGATGCTTGTCTTTTCCTGCTTCAATTACCTTAGCTTAAAATTACCAGGAAAATTCTTGCTTCTCGTAAAATTTGAAAATGAATTTAATATCCATTTCATAATTATTGCAGCAAAACTAGCTCAAATTCAATTTCATCTTGGGATTCAAATTGAAACTCTGGAAGTATCCATTCACTGCATCTGCTGTTGTCTCATTCTTTCTAGCACTTCCCTAGCACGTTAAGATAAACATATTTATTTTGATATATACTGAAATGGGGGGTGGTGTTACTATATTTCACTTAATTGACAGGTGTTTAGCATTTTCAGATTTTGCCCTCAATTAAGCTATCTGGATTTCTATTCTCATGAATACTTGAAATATGGATCAAAGGAAACTATCCAGTCATAGTCTTTCTGGAAAAAGATGGACCACACAGTATATGCACATAAGAAGATTGTGATAAATGTGGATGGTTTCTTGTTGAATGAGGACTCAACTATTGCTATGAATATGGCATGCCAAAGACCTGTTTTTGGGTTCTGTGATTCTAAAGCCTCAAAAGGCTTTATAGTCAGACTCCATAGCCAGAGTGAAAAATTCTAATAGCCCAACATACTTAATGTGCTGTGATCTTCTCCAATGTCATAAAGAAACAAGGAAACAATGTAAAAGAGACTGATTCCATATTCCCTTGGAGAAGGCCATTTGACTCATCGAACCGTGTTAGCTGTGAGGATACCCCTTCTGTCCTGTAAGCCCACTTGGTTCCCTGTAATCTTCTCTCTTATACATGCCTATTAACCTTTACACCAGCTCCATCCCAAGGATTCTTTTACCAGCTACCTGAACTAGAAAAAAGTTAAAGCACATAATTCACATAATAACCAGAATGCCTTCAGGTCATGAAGTCCTACAGCACAGAAGGCCTGTTGGCACTCCAAGGCCACACCAACCCTCAAGATGTGAAAATCATCCTGCAAAATGGATTTTCAAACTATTAAAATGAATGGAGAAGTACTCCATTAATCTCCGTGGTACCTTTACAATCACGCTGGAGGACTGAGCTATCTGACAAACAACATCTCTGCCATCAACATCATTCCAAATAAGCATTGGGATGTGAGAGGGAACTGTTGCCCAGAAGGAGAACCATGCTGTCACAGGGAGTAAAAACTGCACATAGACAAGACTGGGGATCAAGATTGAATCTGGATGCTGGAGCTTTGAGACAACTGCACTACCTACAGCACAACTATGTCTCCTGCCTATGCAAACAAATAGAGCCACAGAACTGCAGTCCCAATGTCAAACTGCAATTAATGTCAATGTTATTGTAGCCCATCTTCCAGCAACGTCTGCTCTTTCCATAATACCTTAATCCCATGGACAATGGCGTGTCAACAGATATTTAATAAATATTTTAAAGAATACTCTTCAATATTCAATTTTATTGAAATACAGATCTGATATAAATTCAACTATTTCTTTATTACAATACCACTTTATTGTGCTACTGAGATCAAACTGTATTGACTACAGCCACATTTTTGCATTCAAGACAAATGAACAATGCAGGTTATTGTTCTGAAATAATGGCCACGTTTTGAAGATTATTCATTATTTCACCATGTAAACATTGCAGAGAAAAGGCTTACCCATTGTTCTGCTGTGCTGCATTACACCAATGCTTGGATTTACTGAAGATAATGAAGTGTAGGCTGATGACGGAGAGAAAGGTCTTTGCAAATAACTCATAGGACTGCTTCTGTCAGCAGCAGAATTCCCATTGACTGTCATCTGTGTGTGGAGTGAAAACAAATCAGCCTGTGGTTAACAGCTAGCAATGTATTCGTACACCTTTGTAATCAAAGTGATAAAGACTGTATTCCAGAAAAGGCAACAGTAGTGATGTGATTAGTATCCACAGAAAAGTACACAGGTCAAAGTGAGTATTGAGTGTTAGCCAATCAGTAAAATTGCTCAGGCAATACATGGCGAAGACTTCTACTCTACCCATAAGCATTCCTAGTTCCACAGAGATACTTTCACACAGAATTACAATTTTCCAGGCAGTTATAGCATTTCTGTCACACGCTGCCACCTCTGCTCCCATCTCCCTCAATATAGTTTTATTTCAATTGCATTTCCGATTCTGACAATACTAGCAACAGTTATGCCAAAATGAAGGAAGATTAGTTACACCGAAAACAAAATTAAATTTTTTTCTTGACATTTCATACAGTCAGTCCTTCCACATCTACTGAAAGAAACTTGGGTTAGACTGGGATAAATAATGACACTTGATAAAATAAGCAACACACACAAAATGCTGGAGGAACTCAGCAAGCCAGGCAGCATGTAAGGAAAAGAGTACAGTTAATGTATCGGGCTGAGACCCTTCATCAGGTCATTCGACTAAACACGACATCTTGATATTTTCATGGGTACCTGGTTTAACTTGTAAGATTTCATAGAGTTGTACAGCACAGAAATAGGCCCTTTGGCCCACCACATCCATGCTGACTTTCTTGTCCATCTATACCTATCCCATTTGACCACATAGTACCCTTCTATGACTTGCCTGTTTAAATGTCAACGCTCCACTAAACTTTTCATCTGATCTATATCTTTCTATAGCTATAGACACTTACTCATTATCCACAACACCACCAACTTTTGTGTCATCCACAAACTTATACCCTATAGTCATATCCAAAATGTAAAATATCAACATTAAAGGCCCTATTACCAATCATTCCAGTACACCGCTCATCACAATATTCCAATCAACCACTATCCTCTGCCTCCCATCACCAAGTCAATTCGTTAATTCACATTGGATTCCATGTGCATTAACCTTCTAGATTAGTCTTTCATGTGGACTCTTGTCAAATGCCTTACTAAAATCCATATAGTAATGTGTACAGCACTAGTATCACTCTTTTTAATTATCTCCTTAAAAAGCTCACTCAGATTAATCAGGTAGGATTTTCTCACACAAAGCCAAGCTATTTTTAATCCATCACTGCCACTAACCTCATAGCTCCCTTAACCCACACTGCTTGTTTCTACCTTCTACCCAAGATCCACAAACCTGTCTGTCCAGAAAAGCCTATTGTTTCTGTCTACTCCTGCTCCACTAATCTCACCTCCACATACATTGACACCATTCTATCCCCCTTAGTTCAGTCCCTTCCCACCTCCATCCACGTCACTTCTCATAGTCTCAGTCTCAACAACTTTCATTTCCCTTCTTTTGACTGCTCATTTTCACCATGGATGTCCAGTCCCTATACACTTCTATCCCCCATCAAGAAGGCCTTAAAGCTCTCTGCTTCTTTCTTGACAACAGACCCAGCAGTTCCCCTCCACCACCATCCACTGACTCCTGACAGAACTGGTTCTCATCCTCAACAATTTCTCTTTCGGCTCCTCCTATTTTCTCCAAACTCAGGGTTTAACCATGGCACCCACATGGGCCCCAGCAATGTCTGTCTTTTTGATGGCTATATGGAACAGTCCATGTTCCAAGCCTTCCCTGGGAAAGCTCCCCAACTCTTGTGTGCTACATTGACGGCTACATTGGTGCTGCTTCATGCACCCACGCTGTGCTCATCAGTTTAATTAACTTTGCTTCCAACTTCAACCCTGTCCGTAAATTCACTTGGTCCATTTCTGACACCATTGTCTACTTTCTCTATCTCTCTGTCTCCATCTCTGGAAACAAACTGTCAACCAACATATTTTATAAACCCATCAATTCCCATGACTATCTTGACTATACCTGTTCCCACCCCATCTCCTGTAAAAATGCAATTCCCCTTTTTCAGTTCCGTCATCGCTGCCGTATCTATTCCCAGGATAAGGCTTTCTTTCCAGGACATCAGAAATGTCCTCCTCCTTTAAATAACAGGGTTTTCTTTTCTCCACCATTGATGATGCCCGCACCCCCTTCGCCATTTCCTGGATATCTGTGTTCAGCCCATCTTCCCGTTGTCTCAACAGTGATAAGAGTTGAAAGGTTCAATCTGAAACTTGTCTTCTCCAGACAGCCATATAAACAGAAAACCATATTAGTTGACAGAAAGACATCAATCCACCCCCACATGAAAATAAACAAAAACTCACGAACTCCAAGCACACCCAACCCCTCCCTTGCACAAAAACTAACAGATCACCCAAACGCCAATCCGCAACAATGAATGGGGAGAACACGGAAAAAAACACAGAAGTAGAAGAGGCCAATATGAACTAGTTACTTTCAACTCCAGTCCAATCCATAAAGCTCAGAGTTTTGATAACATCTAGAGTAATGGGACCCAGCAGCCCCTCCGACGTCAGCGATGTCAACCAGTGGCCCCGTCGACAGCAGCGATTCCTCCAAGAACCACTCACTCTCCTCTACATTTGCCTTGAAGGTTCAATCTTCCTTGGTGCTTTAATCAGCAAGAAACATAGTCAATCACGGTCCTTCATCTTGTCTCTGAGCTTCTCCTCAGGGTAGCTCGTGCTCGTATTTATCTCCTGGAGTTTTCTCGAGGACAGCAGAGTGCTAGCTCACTTGATCAAACTCACAGACCCCAACAGTTTAAAAAACAAAACTAAGGGAGAAAGAATGAATGAAAGAAGGAGAAAAGCTGAAACGATTGACTATCTGGAAGATGTTGGCTGAGGAATCCTTGTTTGCTGGCACCATCTTGACCGGAAGTTACATCATGAGTTCCTCATCCTTACCTACTGCCTCATGAGCCTCCACATACAACATTTCATTCTCTGCAGCTTCCGCCATCTTCAGTGGGACCTTATCACCAGACACATTTTAATCTCCTCACCCCTTTCTCCACTCTCCGCAAGGATTGTTACTTCCATGATTCCCTTGCCCATTCATCCCTCCCCACTAATCTTCTTCCTTGCACTAAACCCTGCAAGCAATAGAAGTGCTACACCTGCCCATACACGTCCTCTCTCACCTCCATTAGGGCCCCAACCAGTCCTTCCAAGTGAGGCAACACTTCAACTTGAATCTGTTGGGGTCATCTACTATATCTCATGCTCCCACTGCAGCCTACTCTACATTGTTGAGATCCAAGATAAACTGAGTGACTGCTTTGTCAAGCACCTCTGCTCGATTGCAAAAACACAGATTTCCCCAGTGACCAACCGTTTTAATTCCGATCCCCATACCCACTCCAACGTGTCAGTCCACTGCCTCCTCTTCTGCTACAATGTGGCCACTCTCAGGTTGGAGGAACAACACCTAGTTCTGTCTGGGTAGCCCCCAACTGATGGCATGAAAATCGATTTCAACAACTTTCAGTAATTTTTTTCTGTCCCCCTTCCTTTTCTTTTATTGCCCAATTTGGCCTCTTGCTACTTCTCCTCACCTGCCTATCACCTCCCCCAGTGCCCCTCCTCCTTCCCTTTCTCCCATTGTCCACTCTCCTCTCTTATCATTTTCTTTCTTCTCTAGCCTTTGCCACCCATCATCTCCTTCTTCCTTCTTCATCCCCACCACCCCCATCAGTCACCTGGCTTCATTTATCACCTTGCTCTCCCCTCTCTTTCTTACTCTGGCATCTTCTCTTTACTTCTCCAGTCCCCATAAAGTGTATAGGTCAAAAATGTCAACTGTTTGTTCATTTCCATTGATGCTGCCTGCCCTGCTGAGTTCCTCCAGCATTTTGTGTATCTATATTTAATTAGACCCTGCTTTCCAAATTCACATCAAATCCTATCCCTTGGGATTTTTTCTAATATTTTCCTTACCACTGACGCATGGCTCACCAGTCTGTAGTTATTTTGCTTATCTATGCAGCCCTTCTTCAATAAATTCCCCAGTCTGCTGGTACCTTGCCTGTGGCTAATGGAAATAAAAAAATCTGTATTTGGGCCTCAGCTGTCTCTTCCCTTGATTCCCATAGCAACCTGGTATAGATCTCACCCTGCCCTGGGAATTTATCAAACCTCACGCACCCTATGGTATTTAATACTCCTCTCAATACTGACCTAATCCAGATTATTAACACACTGCCTCTTAAACTCGATATCTTCTACATCCTTCTCAAGACAAATACAGATGAAAAATATTCATTTAGGACCTTGTGCACATCTACTCCTCGATTATCCCTGTTATTCCTAAGAATACCACTATTTCCTTGGCAACCCTCTTGCTTCTGATATATTTATAGATCACCTCGATATTATCTGTAAAATTACTCAACAAGGATATTTCATAGCCCACTTTTGGCCTCCTAATTTCTCCAATGAATGTCATTCCTAATGACTAACAAATGCAAGAGTCATTGTGCCACACAGTATAACAACAGGCTCTTCAGCCCAACCCAATCAATGCCAGCAAAAAAATATCCAAAGAATGGCAGTTCTTGGGCAAAAATGCATTGTAAATGAGAGGAGTCAGAGGAGAATGTCCAGACCAGTTCAAGCTGACAGGAAGGTGAAAGTAACTCAAATAACTATGTATAGTGGTTTCTGTAGTTTACCATGTTAGCAAAATTGCTTGACTTTAACCTAACTCATAGAATTAGTGTTAAACTCTTTTCCTTGGCCCTCTGAAGGCAGTAATTCAAGATAGGGTACAAAATGAGGAAGTCCTAATTTATGTGGGCATTTATCCTCTGATGCCAACCCAAGTTGCTTCACCAGGAACACAGAGAAAGGGAAGAAGGGGTTTGGGCAAAAAGGTCTGGTGTCAATGAACTATTAAGGAACAAGCCGGGATGGCAACCAAAGAGAAAGGTTAGAAGATAAGAAAGATATTGCCGGATATGATCATCTTACCTTACAAAATTAAGTCAGCAACTGGGTTTAGCTATAAATGACAATTCAAACAGCAGAAGGAACATACAGGAAAGTACCAGCATAACATGGTGCATAATTATTATGTAGTGTGATCACAAGGACAATTATAAACATGTTGAAAGTCAGGTAATGCAGATGAGCAGGATTTGGATGACAGGTGAATTGGAATTAGTGAAGAAAAGACCCAGGATGCAAAACTTTGTTTTGATGGGAATACTACATCGGATTAACAGACACTTGAAGATAACCGTGTACAAAGGATAAATGAAGCAGTTCAAGCTGCAATTGCAATAATGTTCTTTAAGATAACAATTAAAGCCATCTTCACACTTAAGCTATAAATAATTGAGACAACTAATTAAGTTCCAAGGTTTCTGCAAATGGGAAAAAATGTTAACTACATTGAAAACCGTCATTAATGAAACAAAAAATATTATGTACCAGACGATGCCCTGAGGAGCGTGTACAAGATGAAGCATTAGACTCTTGTAACATGTCCTTTGATTGATTCCTTGCATTGATTGCAGCAGATACAGCTGGGAGTCCAGGTTCTGTAGCATGAGCACTTGGTGGAGTAATCTGAATGGAAAGGGAGGCTGTGTGTCTCTCAGACTCTGTCCTATCTCCAGGAAAAAGTGAATGCGGTGAGGTTTTTGCATCAATGTTAGCCTTGGGTGACTGTGCTGCACTGGGGGAATTAGCATCCTGATCCTCCAAGGTTAGTTTGACGGCAGTGGCTTTACGGTCCAAGGATTGGTCTTGGCTTGCCAGCAGTGAAGGGTCAGCAGAGGGGCTCTCAGCTACTTTGTCAGTTAAGGTCTGGGGAGAGGGTGATAGCTGTGCAAAAGGGGAAATTGCATTAGAGTGCTGAGACAGAGGTGATGAACTCCATGTGTACTCTTCCTTATTACTCACATGGGTAACATTAGAGGTTATTTGCAGGCTAGGTAAATGAAGGGATTGACTAGGTTGTACATGGTGACTGTCAAGACTTGTTAGTTGACGCCAGTTAAAGCTTCCCTTTCGGGGTGGTGGAGAAGGAACCTTTCAAAGATAACCACACAGCAGGAAGGTCAGAAACCATATGAAAAGAAAAAAAAAACAAATATGGGACACATGAGCACATAAAACCATAAGCATCACCTGACTAACATCTTAAAAGCATATTTAAAGTGATTCACTTGTAAACTTCCTGTTCAATGCTTACACAATTAAAAACTGCTTTATTAATTTAATTAAACATTTATAAAACATCCCAGGTAAGCAAGGTCTATGTTGTAGAGTCATAGAGTAATACAGTACGGAAACAGGCTCTTCATCCAACTGGTCTATGACCACCACAGCATCCTCCATGCTAGTTCCAGTTTCTGCTTTTGAATATCCTCCCCACCAACCCCCACATGTACTTATTCAAATGCCCCTTAGATGTTGCAATTATACCTGCCTTTCCCACTTCCTCTGGCAGCTCATTACAGGTACTCACAATGCTCTGTGTAAAGAAGTTACCCCCACAGATTTCTTTTAAATCTTTTCCCTCTTGTATCTGTACACTCTAGTTTTCAACACCCCAACCATATCCTTCATGATTGTATAAAGTCACCCCTGTGCTCTAGAGAATAAATATCTAATGTGGCAAACCTCTCCCTATAACTCAGGCCCTCTAGTCCAGGGAGCACTCTCATAAATGTCTTTGTATCCTCCCCATTTAACAATGTCTTTCTAATAACAGGGTGACAAAACTGTACACGATACTGTACAAAGTTAAAGGGCAAATAGAAAATATTATCTGCCTATTAATTCAAAAATAGTTATTTGAGGGATTAACCTAAAGTACATATTTTTCATGATTTTACATACACACAACAAATGCTGTATCCTAGTTTCTTCCTGACCAGCATTCTGCTTACCCGTACGATCCACTTCAACAAACATTTTCCAGTTATAATTCCTAAACATGGACATTAAACATTAGCTGAAACATTGTTTATTTTAAATGTTTATCCAATAGGTATAAACATTTTTATTTGCTTAATTTTCATATCATTTGTCAAAATGGTACACTGGTATTTTTCTAGCTCCTGTTTTAAAGTCTTTCGGACCATTTAGAATAATTATAATAGGTAAACAAACTTGCTGGTTTTTCATTTGAGCAATCCAGTCAGTCCCTTTTCCCAGCTCTTTTACAGTAGCCAATATGTTCCTTGAATTTATATAAGTGAGTTCCTAAACCTTTGACCAATGTGAATAGTTTATTTTCACTCACTTAGCTGAACAGAAGACACACTGTTTTTATTAAAACAGAATGTGCTACTGAATCTGTCTCCTCCCATGGTTCTCATCACCAAAAAAAAATCTTCAGCCAATTAATTTCACTGCATACAGTTACCAAGAAATAGCTGAGAGTGCACTGGTTCTAGCAAGGACAGCAACCTATATGTAGTAATAATACATTTGCACTATCCAGAAACCTAACCAAGTTATTTTTAGTACAATTACAACACTGGCACCTACCCTATTTGTCCTGCCTATGAAAACAGGAAAAATCCAAATCAGCTAATAACCATCAAGTCAATATACTCTCAATAATCTGCCATGTGGAGGAAGCCACTGACAACAGTGATGTTATGTCACACTTCCTCACCAAAGATCTGCTAACCAAGGGTGGAAATGGCCAATACAAATGGGCATTATATTAAAGTGAATAGAAGAAAGTATGGGGGGACATCTGTGGTAAGCTTTTAAAAAAACACAGAGACTGATGGGTGCATGGAACTCCCTGCTAAGGATGGTGGTAGAAGCAGATATATTAGGGAGTCAATTGTAAAACCTAGAGCTAGAAAAGACATCACAGATGGGGTATCATGTGGTGACTGTTCATTTCCTCATGTCCTAAAGCCTTTAAAATATCTACAAGGTACGTCAAGAGTCTGATGGAATATTTTCAGCTTGCCTGAATGGCTGATTCTCTAACAATTCACAAATGGTGCAACATTTCCTGGACAAACATGACGACTTGTTTAACACCCATTCACCTCCAATTATGCATCAGGGTTGCAACATGTTCCAGCTATAAAATATATTGCACTTCTCTACTTAGACTGGTCCATATATGGAATATGATGTCAGAGGAAATGTTTGAGGCAGGTTCAACAACATTTAAAAGACATCAGGATAATTACATGGATGGTAACCTCTGATTTAGAGGGATATGGGCTCAATGTGTCATGTAAGACTGGATTTGTGGGTACCACGGTTGGCATAGATGAGTTGGGCCAAAAGGTCTGTTTCCATGCTGGAGAAGGGCATTAAGTACATGCAAAGATTACCATGTGCAGACTCCCCTCCAGGTCTCAAACCATCTTTATTTTAAGTAATATTGCTGGTCCTTCATCATTGCTTGATCCCTGAAATTCCTCAACTACACTCTAGAAGCAACTTCACCAGAAGGGCTCCAGCAGTTTAAGAGAGTGGTTCTCAGCTACTTTCTTGAGGGCATCACTGATGGCATTAAATACTGCTCTTACCCGTAACTCTCAAATGCCCAGTACAGAATGTTATCACCAGCCCAAAAGACATCTCTTCCTTTAATAAATTGTATTCTTTCCCTTTATTCCTGAACATCTAGTGGAATGCAGCTCTAGGTGTAACATTCAACTGCCAGTTATTTTTAAAGAGTTCTAGCTTGGAGTTCAAAAAGGATATTCAACTACAGTGGGGTGGGGGGGGGGGGGGGAGTGTGGTTACCATCAAAATTGAATTTAAACTTTCCTTCAACTATTCCACAAGCTCCCTGTAAGAGTCATCACATAATAAATCAGGTTGAAATCTCTGCTCCTGAGCTTCAGCAGTTAATGTGAATAACTCAACTCCCAACAGGATTACTCAAGGAAGTGACCTTATAAGATCAGTTTTAGGAATCCATTTCTAGATTACTGGGTTTTTGTCCAATACTTTAAAAGTATTGCCATTTTCCAAATGATAGCTCACAGTAAGAGTCCACTGATACATAGGTTTTAACCCTGCCATCAAGGTAACAGATATTTATATTTGGTGAAATAAACTGAGATGCTACAATACCTGCCCTTTGCAAAGCATGGTTCAAAACCCAGGCACTAAGAGAAAGCGAGATCAGACTGAGAGTGATCCGAACAATGTCATCACACTGCAGAGAAGCTCTGCCCCCAGGGAGGATGTTAACAGCTGGCTTGGCAGTAAACAGCACTCCCCCCACCCCACAGTGTCTTTTGTTGCACTCACGTGGCTGGTTTCATTCACCTGATGTGGAGGTGTCTTCCTCTCGGGAAACGAAAGGTTTGGCCTGACACTGCGGAAACCTTTTGCCGCCAGTGACGAACTGTACGTTTCACCATTTACTGTGCTTCTGAAGCCATCATTAATGTTATAAGATCTCCAGACATCTGCAGAAAACAACAATTCTATTCAAAAATGTTAAGTTCCCCTGAATTCCCTCAGCTGCAGGTGACCAGTGAGCCAATGGACGTTATGCATTGTGGCTAATTTCCACCTTCACCCAGCAATGCAGAGAACAGGAATAGTAGATACCTGAATCAAGCACAAAAACATAAATCTTCCCGTCGCACTTACTCCTCAGAAACAAAATGGGGTTACAAACTAGAGAGTGACACCTCCATCACTGATCGTTATAAAGGGAAGATAGGGTTTGCTTTTAGCCCTTGTGGAGTTGCTAGCTATTCTTGACAATCATATGGTGTTGACAAGACTGAATGGCACAACACAAGAGCTGAAAGCAACCATTATCTTCCTTTTTATGTGAAGGAGAAGGGAAACCTCTCCTCCAGTGTAAACCAATTTTCGATATTCTTGGAATATTGTGTCCAGTTCTGGTCACCTTAGATGTAGAAACATTAGAGAGGGTGCAGAGGAGATGGACCAGGGTGCAGCTGGATTATGACAATAGGTTGTGTGAGCTAGGATTTTTTTCTCTTTAGAGAGAAAGAGGATGAGAGGTGACTTGATAGAAGCGTACAAGATGATAAGAGGCATAGATAGATAGAGTGGACATCAGAAAGCTTTTTATTTCCCCAGGGCAGAAATGGCTAATACAGGGTGCATAACTTTAAGGTGTTCAGAGGAAAGTATTGGTTAAAGGGTCGGCACAATATCGTGGGCTGGGGGGCTTGTACAAACTGATTCTGATGGAGCAAAAGTTTTAAAGTTCTATTGGGTTAGAAGTTTAAAACATAACTTTTGTTTGCAAATGTCACATCATTTCCACTTATGTTTAAACAGATTTCTAAAAATATCATCTTAGACAGGAAAAGGCTCAATAAAATTGTCCTCAAAAAACAATAGTTTTTAACTAAGAGAAAATGACCTGAGGATAACTCATACATTCCAAGTGCTTCCTCCCTCCCCAATGCATCCCATCATCTCTTACACCCCATCTGCTTTACCTGAATCTGATGCCTGTGCTTCATTGCCTTAAAGGAAGAATAAAAAATGCAATGAGTAAGTTGTCAGTACAATGTCCAAACTGCATAGGTTGCAACAAAACATTAACATTCACAAAAAGTAACAATGTATTGTACAATGTTTTTCAAAATTTAGCAAATTGAACTGAGGATTGTGAAAGATCATAACTCAAAGTATAATTTCTCACTCAATTTTCAGTATCAAATCAAATAGTGTTTAATTATCATTGGATATAGCCATACAAGGCAGTGTTCCTCTGGGGCCTAGGTGCAAAACATACATGTGCATTTAAAATAGCGAGAAAGAAAAACAGTGCCAGTGCCTTTAGTACCCTATCCATTTGCATTGCCACTTTCAGTGAGCGATGGACTTGCATCCCAAGCTTCCTCTAGAACAGGGGTGTCAAACTCATTTTAGGTCACGGGCCGGATCATCGGACGCGTGCGAACGCAGCTTTCGTTGCCTCCGTTTTTTCAGCCTGCTCTCATGTGTCTCAGTCTCTGCTATAACTACAAAGTGTTTCACTTTACAAATTCCGTTTCTTATGAAGAAGACTGCCGAGCAAGACTGCCGAATAAACACTAAAAACCCTGAAAACCTGGTACCTGAATAAACTCAGCATTAGCCATATCATATGCCATAGGCGCTTCGATTACTGGGGCCAGCTTTAATAGTAATTAGATATTATCTCGTGGGCCAAAGATAATTCCACCGTGGGCCGGATTTGGCCTGCGGGCCTTGAGTTTGACATATGTGCTCTAGAACATTAATGTTTATAAAGATCCTACCACTTACAGCATAATTTCCTCTTGCATTTGACCTCCCAAAGTGCAACATCTCACACGTGTCCAACTCCCATTTCTCTGCTGAAATTTCCAACTGAACTACATCCTTTGACAATCTCCCTCACTATCACAACTCTGTCAATTTTCACATTACCTGCAAACTTACTAATTAGACCATCTACTCTTTCATCAAAATCATCCACACATACTACAACCAAAAGAGGTTCAGGCACTTAACCTTGTGGAGCCCCCATTGGCTAGAGAAAAACACCACTACTTTGTCTTCTACAACCAAGCCACACTTGTATTTGACTTAAACTAATGATTAATCCCAAATAACTTCATCTTCTGGACCAGTGTACCAAAAGACGCTTTGTCAAATGCTTTATTAAGGTTCATGTAGAGAACACCTCACCATCACCTCACTTCAACATCTTCTCAAAAAACCTATTCAGATTTGAGAGGCAACTTGATTCAGTTACTTCCTCGAGGTCAACTTGCTTAAAATAATCATAACAAAGAAGTTTATTAATTGAATTGCTGTTGCTCTTCCAAATAGAATCCAGCCTCAGCCTGAATGATCAAGTCTAAATGGGATCTATCAAGTAGCTTGGATCCAGAGCGAGCTGCACTTTCGCAACCATGTCCCAGCAGTAAGGCCTAGCATATCCCATGGTACCCTGCTTCTAAGCTTTTTTCATAAAAAGAGGTGAAAGAGGCACTGTTGTGCTTTTTTCACCACACAACCGGTACGTATAGACCACGTGAGATCCTCGGTGATGTGTATGCCGAGGAACTTAAAGCTGTTCACCCTCTCAACCCCAGATCCATTGATGTCAATGGGGTTTAGCCTGTCTCCATTCCTCCTGTAGTCCACAACCAGCTCCTCTGTTTTTGAGACATTGAGGGAGAGGTTGTTTTCTTGACACCACCATTCATTTCCCTGGTAAATACAGTTTCAGAGAAAGCTGACAGGTTTAGCCTTCCAAATCTATCAGTCAAGTTCAAGTTGATTTGTCATTCAACCATATACATATACAGCCAAATGAAACACCGTTCTTCTGGTAAAACATGGTACCAACAGTCACCCAGAGCACATAGCACATACATTGATGACAGCAGAAAAATACACAGTCATAAGAAAATTTAGCCCAGGATGGAATGTTGTCCTGGAGCAGGAACAAGCCCACAGCAGTTCCTCATCATGCAGTAGTGAAGATGCAGAAGAACACAATCCAGCTCATCTTCCACTGGGCAAACATTGGAGGGTAGCACCAAAGGAAGGGGCCAGCTCCCAACCCAGCAAAGACTCCAGTGCACCTGCCATACCTCTGCTATATCCCACACCACCTTCAGCATCTCCTCTCCTGGGCAGCTGCAATATAGCTCATGTACTTTAGTTAGGCGCTTCAGTTTCAATGACTAAACATCAGCTGCTCCAATCAGAACTGCTGGCAACATGCAGCCCATCAAAACTAATTATTTACTATTTGTGGAAACTCACGCTGGCTGCGTTTGCAAACAAAAATTATCAGATGGATTGCTATACAAGTGCCACTAAGGTGCTAACAGAGCTTGAGTGTTCAGTCATACACATCGATGCCAGGACCATTCTGTTTCAAGAAACAAAGAGCTGCCCAGAAAACATTGGTACTTGAATTATTTTGATTGCAGCTATTCAAATTTAAATATCTCCATAGACAGGATTTGAAGCAAAATGAGCAGAGTCTGCTAGTAGCAGTACATTACATGAAAAGCTGTGAATTTAGAGTCACTGTATTAGAACAGTGCAGCATAGAAGCTGGCCCATCTAGCCCATACTGAACTATTAATCAGCCTAGTCCCATTGACCTGTGCCTGGACCGCAGCCCTCCATACCCTTCCCATCCATGTACCTATCCAAATTTTTCTTAAGTGTTGAAATTGAACCCAGATCCATTATTTCACACTCTCACCACCCCCTAAGTGAAGCACTTCCACCTCATGTTCCCCTTAAGTATTTCAACTTTCACCCTTAACCTGTGACTTCAAAGGAAAAACCTGCTTGCTTATCTATACATTATCAGAAGTCTTGGGAAAATACAATTAAATAAAAAAATCACATGCAACCCATGTAATATTCACAGAGTCAAATATGAAGTTATCATGTAGCTGCTCTAAAAGATATTGGCAGCTTAAAGCCTTCACTTCCCATTTGATGGCTTAGAAAAAACTCATGGGCCTTCATGTCAAAATTTAAAAAACATTTATTAGTGTAAAATGCAACCCATTGAATTTAATGATTAGTTTAAGGGTTAGAACTATTTTAATGTGTGAAGACATCATTGCTTCAAAAGATAAAATTCTAATAGGTTAAAAAGTCCAAACGTTTTCCTTACAAGCATTCTGAAATCCTACTCTGTATTCCAACATGATTCTTAACCATTGCCTCATTTCACTTTCATATCAAAGTTATGAAATAGTTTATTATAAAATTAAATTTACTGCACAATATATCGTACAATTACTTTTTATAAATATCAGATTTGATTAGTATTCAAATCTAATTGTCTCCTAAAAGTGACCATAAAACAAGTTATTGTTTATGGCCACAATGGACAAAATGTGCTCTAAACATGACCATAAATCATTTCATGGTGAAACTACCAGGCTGCCACAGGTTGTCAAATGAAAGCTAATATTTATTGATATTGACAAAGTCAATTATATCACTTGACACAAAGCTTCATCAATCAAAAGATTGCTCAAAATCTCTGTACCAATCATCAGCACAGATGTAATTTGGGGTATTTTTAATCCAACTAAGATTTAATATTTAAATCAATGGGTAATGAAAGATGAATCACATTAGTGTCAATATCATAAGGTGAGTCTCAGCTAGGTTGTAAAGTAAACAGTTTCAAGTTCATATTTCCATATAATTTTTCATCTGTTCAGTTCTTCCTGCATCAACTATTACTCATCAGTGGAGATAATGAGTTTTACCCATTGTCAGCCTTTTGTTAACGCACAGAATGGTCAGTACAATCTGCTTCCCTCCTGCCTCTATTCCAGCAGTGCATTAGATAAATAACCATCTGCATGCAATCAATTAATGTTTTTATATTTCTCATTTCTCCTTCAATTTATGAGTACATTTCACCTCATTATGTCCATGTCAGCTTCCTTCAGTACTACTTCCCCACTTACTCCACTCATCTTCCCACATGCCCATCAACTCCCCCCCCAATTCTCCTCTCACCTACCACTATTAGCAGTAATGTACAATAAACAATTAAACTTCAAACTGATTAGATTTCACTGCATAAATTAATAATGGGAATGGGAATAATCATTTAAATGATAAATGAGAAGGGTTGGGCATGGGGCTAGCAACCTCATAAAATGCAATGCTACAGAAATGCATACAGGATTTCCAAAGACCTCAACCCTAAGAGAAGTAGGATCTTCAATGGGCTACACCTTGAAAGACTGAAAGTCTGGTCCAGCACAGAGAACTCTTGCGAGCTGCTGTTGGTGACCTACACCCCAGTAGAAGGGATAGGTTTAAGTAGAAGGGAAAAAAAACAATTTGGCACTCAACTTTCACGTTCTTTGTCAGATTTGTATGACCTTTAATGCAAATTCATATTAATCACAGTCGAATAAATATAATTTAGAAACTTAATACACCTTATCCTCGTATATGCATCTTCAGACTATGCGGATTCACAGTTATGCGAGGAACCTATTTCTACCAAAGTCTCCTTATATGCATCCAAAACTCACAGTTATACGAGAAGCACTGCTTTCCCACCAATACAAGTCATGTGTGTACGCCTCACAGTCTCACTCCCACCAGTCTCACATTGGCTTTGGCAAAGTGTGGATGTGCGATCTTGCGCTCTTAAACTTCTGTTGATTTTACTTACAGTGCAGTAATTTTGTGCTTGAAATATTTAACTATGCCTCCTAAGCATCCGATGTCATGTCCTGGGCCATCAGCTGAGCGGCAGAGAACCGCTTTAACACTTGAAAAAAAGTTGGAAATTATAAACCATGCGGTATCAGGTGAAGGTAACACAGCTCTGGGACGCTACTGCCGGGAACAGAATCTTGCCTTTAAAGTTCTTTTGTTGCTTGACAATGTGCCAGCCCATCCTAAACATTTGGACAGCATTCATCCTAACATAACAGTGCCTTTCCTGCTGCCTACCACAACATCGCCGATTCACCCACTCGACCAAGGTGTGATCTACCTTCAAGGCATATTTATTTTACAGCAAACTATCTCTCAGATGCTGCAAGCAACAGACGATTTTGAAAATCCCGGGAGTTTACCAACGGTGAGGGAATGGTGGAAGTCGGAACACTTGGCGCAAATGGCGACGGACACGGACCCAAGTTTAGAGCGGAGTCAGCATTTCTGTCATTCCTTGCCATCAACCCTTCTTGCCTACAAGCAAATTTATGCTGAAAAACAAAATGCTGCCAAGCAAACAACCCTCACCACTTTCTTCAAACCGGTGTCATTTGCTGCCAGTACTTCTAAGAGTTCTGTGAGTCTTGCTTCACCCCTTGCTGTGCTTGATGATCCCGACAGCACAACAACCACTCATCTCCCAGAGCGAACACACCTGCCACTGTTGGTGAGTACCGTACACCCTAGTATGTTAATTTTCTATGATTTATTACATTGAATATTACCTTAAATTGATGAAATATAATATGAATGCTGCATTGTGGTACTGCTTTTGTGTCGTATTGGTATGAAAATGTGAATAAATTACAGATAAAACATATTTAGGAAGCCCTCTGGAACGCATCCCTATTTTCTCCATTTAAATAATTATTCACATTATGCATTTTCATATTATGCGTTGACTACGAGGAACATATCCCCCGCACATAATGAGGATAGGGTGCAATGCAATTCTTAATAACACCAGCACTTTCAATTCTCTCTGCACAATAGCATTCTGCAATCTTTCCCCATTTAAATAATAAACTGATCCTCCCCCCCTTCCCAAAGTGAATGGCTCACGTTTACCAACGTATTTCATCTGCCAGACCTGTGCTCACTCACTTTAGCTATCTATATCTCTCCGCATCTTCTGCACAATTTGCTTTTCCACTCAGTTTAATAACACCAGCAAATTTAGAAATGCTACACTTGATCCCCTCATCCAGTTACAGGCCCAGCTCCAGCCTCTATAGCAGTCTGCTCTTCATTGACTGCCAACCAGAGAAACACCCATTTATCCCATCTCTCTACCTTCTATTGGTTAACCAATCTCCTATCCAATTCCCCCAACCCCATGCGTCTCTTTCTTATGGTTAAGTCTTTAATGTGGTAGCTTATCAAACATTAACATTAATATTGCTTTCTATTCTTCTATTTGCTTTTATATATTGTTTTAAATATTTAGCTTTATTCTTGCCATTCTTCTCCCAGGAACATGCAGATTTGTACAAACAACATTTTAGAAGTGAAGATTCCAAACCCTAATTCGCACCCCCCCCCCCCCACTAAGTTTAACCAAGTTAAGTCCAATACATGAATAACTATACTTCAGGCACATGCCACCACAAAAAGCAACTGCAAGTTAAATCAAATTCTTTAAAAATCTATAAATGCCTGGAAGCACTAAAATGGGTAGTCAGCTATAACCATGACCAGTCCATTCTTATTAGGTGGGTGGCAGGGATTTAAGCAATGCATCTGAATCAGTGAGATAAACATCCAGACAATCTGATGTTGATTTAGAGGGAAGTCCTGATCAGATTACTGGGAGAAGACCCCTGCTCATCAACAAATGGGATATTTCACATCGGAAATGTAGTTGGGGTTCTGATTGAAAGAGCTGTTTAGGAAAAGAAATTTGAGGAGCTTTCAACACACAAAAATGCTGGAGGAATTTAGAAGGCCAAGGCAGCATCTATGGAAAAGAGTCGACGTTTCAGGCCGAGACCCTTCGGCAGGACTTTCATCATTTTAAACTACTTCAATGACATTTCACAACAGAAACAGAATGTGTGGATAGAAACCCTAATAGCATACACTTTGATTTTTTTTAATGCAGTTGCTGCAAACCTTAAGTATCCTCTCAAGAGTATGAAAGCCCAATTCATGGACAGACCTTTCACATTGACACTGCCTGGGAGATTGGAGGGAGGGATGCGGATGAATTTGCCACTGCAGCAGGGTTACTGACAGCTTCCTCTGGGTGAGGAATAGGGTCACTTCCATGTGTTTTCTGTCTCTGAGCAGCAACGGTTGGAGGCTGGGTCAAGCCAAACAGAGCTGAGAACACTGGACAGGCTTGCTCGCTCGGAGTCCAGCTTCCTGACCCTGCTCTTTCTGTTCCGTTCTGACTCACAAGCAGCTCATGTTATTATCAATTCTCAATAATAGAACCCTGCTGTACCTTGGAGGCAACCTGTAAAAATATTGGAAACACTCAGGAAGTCAGGCAGCATCTGTGGAAAGAGAAACAGACTTAACATTCATAGGTATTTTCTTCTCAGCAGAGATCTGTGACCTGCTTTTCTTTCCTTTGATGCCACCTGATCTGCTGGGGGTTTCCAGCATTTTTTCTTATGTTGTACATTTTGCCATACTCTCATAATATCAATGCTTCACTGGAACAAAGTAATTCCTGTGATGGACCTGTTCCCTTGAGAAATTTCCCAGAATTACCTTTCTCGCTATTGAAACAAATGATGTGGTTTTTCCACATGTCTTTACCAGATGAAAAGAATGAAACAATTTGTCATCTGTGGCTCATATTCTTGTCAGCACCTATTTAATATGGTTTCAGTCAGAGCAGTGTCGGACTGCTGGAACTGATTGCAGCATCTTTCAATTGTAGGTTTTGTAGAGGCTCAGCCAAAGCTTTCATTTCCAATCTGTGACGCATACACTCAGTGGCCACTTTATTAGGTACATCTGTATACCTACTTGTTAACAGAAATATCTAAACAGCCAATCACGTGGCAGCAAACTTATTGCATACAAGCATGCAGACATGGTCGAGAGGTTCAGTTGTTGTTCAGTCCAAACATCAGAATAAGGACAAAGTCGAAGTAACTTTAATATTGGAATGATTGTTAGTGTCAGAGGGGGTGGTTCGAATATCTCAGAAGCTGCTGATCTCCTGAGATTCTCACGCACAACAGCCTCTAGAGGATGGTGCAGTAAACAATAAATATTCAGTGAATGGCGGTTCTGTGGGTGAAAAGATGTTATTAATGAGACAGGTCAGAGGAGAATGACCAGACTGGTTGAAGCTGACAGGAAGTTTACAATAACTCAAATAACCATATAGTTCAAAGTACATTGATTATTAAAGGGCATACATATCCCCAGATACAGTACAACTCTGAGATTCATTTTCTCTCAGGCATTCACAGTAAATACAAGAAGCATAATAGAATCAATGAATGATCACCCCCAACAGGATGGACAATGTGCAAAAGAAATAATAACAACAATAAATAAATAAGCAATAAATCTCAAGAATATGAGATGAAGAGCCCTTGAAAGTAAGTGTGTAAGTTCTGGGAACAGTTCAACGCAAGGGTGAATGAAGTTGAGTGAAGTTATCCTCTTTGGTTCAAGAGCTTGATAGTCGAGGAGTAATAACTGTTTCATAACCTGGTGGTGTGGGTCCAGAGGCTCCTGTACTTTCTTCCTGATGGCAGCAGCGAGAAGAGAGCATGGCCTGGATGGAGGGGACCTTAATGATGGATGTTGCTTTCCTGCAACAGTACTCATTGTAGATGTGCTCAATGATGGGAAGGGCTCTACTTGTGATGGACTGGGCCACATCCACTACTTTTTGTAGGTTTTCCATTTAAGGGCATTGGCGCTTCCATACCAGGTTGTGATGCAACCAGTCAATATACTCTCCACCGAAGACCTACAGAAGTTAGTCAAAGTTACAGATAACATGCTAAATGCTTGCAAACTTCTAATGAAGTAGAGGGGGTGCTGTGCTTTCTTTGTAATGGCACTTTTATGCTGGACCCAGAACAGATCCTCTGAAATGATAAAAACAGAGGAATCTTAAGTTGCTGACCCTCTTTACTTCTGATCCCCCGAGAACCAGCTCAGGGACTTTCATTTTACTCCTCCTGAGCTCAATAATCAGCTCCTTAAGTCTTGCTGACATTGAGTGAGATTTTTGATTTGGAAAACAACAGTAGTGTCGTCAGCAAATGTAAATATTGCATTTTAGCTGTGCTTAGCCTCACGGTCTTAAGTATAAAAGCAAGTAGAGCTAGAGGATAAGCGCACAGCCTTGGGGTGTATCAATGCTGATGGAGGTTGTGGAGGAGATGTTCTTGCTAATCTGAACTGACTGGGATCTACAAATGAGGAAAGCAAGGATTTGATCGCACAAGGATGTATAGAGGCCAAGATCTTGAAGTTTATTGATTAGTTTTGAGGGGATGGTACTATTGAATGTCAAGCTGTAGTCAATGAAAAGCACCCTGATGTGTACATTTTCGCTGACAAAATGCTCCAGGGTTAAGTGAAGAGCCAATGAAATGGTATCTGCTGTTGACCTGGTTTGACGGTAGACAAATGGTAGTGGATCCAAGTTACTTCTCAGGCAGGAGTTGATATATTTCATCAACAACCTCTCAAAGCACTCATCACATTGGAAGCAAATGCTACTGGAGGATAGTCCTTGTGGCAGATTACCACGTTCTTCTTAGGCACTGGTAAAGTGAAACCTGCTTGATGAAGACAGATACCTCAGACTGCCGAAGTTAGAGGTTAAAAATATCAGTGAACACACCAGCCAGTTGATCAGCATAGGTCTTTAGTACTTGGCCAGTATACCACCTGGGCAGGATCTTTTCCATGGGTTCATCCTCATGAAGGATGTTCTCACATCGGCCTCACAGGGTCATCAGCGGCTATGGGAGTTTATGAGGTGCCTCCATGCTTTGATGGTCAAAGTGAGCACAAAAGGTATTGAGCTAATCTGGGAGCAAAACCTTGCTGTCACTTATGTCGCTTGGTTTCACTTTGCAGGGGGTGATAGCACTAAATCCCTGCCACAACTGTAAGGCAACCTTCAGTGATTCAAGTTTGGTCAGGAATTGCCACTTCACAGGTAAGATGGCTTTCTAGAGATCAGAGTTGGACCTCTTATACTTTAAGTGGTGTGCAGAAGAGCAATTCTGAACACACATGTTGAACCTCGAAGTGGATGTATAAACTCTTCTAGTGCTTCCAGCTGGGTACAAGTATTGATTTTAACCAACGTTTCAGTGACAAACTTTGCCATCTTCATCAGGGATGAAGTGAACTGGATGAGCTACAATAGCAGAAGAGTGCACCCTGGTTCCACTCTTGTACCTAATAAAGTGGCCATCGAGTGTTCTTGTGGATGTTGGATACAAAAATAAGACCCTTTTGTAAGAATTCAATTATTAAAAGAACACAGGGATTATTGGCAATTTAGCGTAAGTATGTTTGTGTGAAATTGTACATTTGACAGAAAAAAACTACAGTCTGGTGCCAATGTTGGCTTTTGAACTCAAAACAGAAGGACTGCTCTTGACTCCAAAATTTATGACCTATCTTCTGTGATTTTTCCCATGCAGAGTCAAAATAAATGAGCAGCTCAGTACTCAAACTGCATGCACTGTTGGATGCAACTTAATTGAGCTCGGCTACCTGGCTGTTTAGCTAATGGGGCGAGCAAGTGGGGTGGAAAACAATCTGTAAAGCAGTTATTTAGCACAATCCTTCTTTGTCATATCTGAGACATACCCATGATAGAGGGTAATTGAGCAGATGGGTGGTAGCAGTTGACAAGGATAGTCATTATTCAAAAGGGCACCCATCAGTCTAAGAAGCACTGAGCATACATAGCCACTGAAGGAGAAAGCACAGCAAAAAAAATGTGTCTTTTCTTGGGGGCTATTACAAAGTGCTCAAAGCCAAGTCAAGAAATAGACAAGACTGAGGCAGCACAGTGGCACTGCTGCCTTGAGGCTCCAGTGACCTCCAGTGCTGTCTGTCTGGAAGTTTAGGCATGGTTCTGATGAGTGCTCCTGTTTCCCTGAGTCTTTAAGACACACAGGCAGGTACATTGTTAGCTTCTGCTGCAGCTGGATGGTGAAACCAGGGGGAAGATGACGGACAAGTTTGGAGAACGGAAAATGGAATTGTTCCAGGACAGTAATGACCAATACCAGATAGCATCCATAAATGGTGAGAGGAGGAAAGTTCAGAGGAGTTGTCAGAGATAGTTTTTATTCCATAAGCAGAGAGTGGTGGGTGCCTGGAATGCATAGCTCAAGTTGATGGTAGAGGGGTTTGGTGGTAGAGACAATGGGACATTTAAGAGTCTTTTAGATAGGCATATGGATGATAGAAAAATGGAAGAGGGAAGGGTTAGATTGACTGTGGACTTGGGTTTACTTAGGTGAGTATAATATCATGGGCCAAAGGGCCTATACTGTGCTGTCCTGTTCTATGTTCTTTGTAAACAGCTTCCTTCATATTGTAAGGTAGTATTCAAATTTTGGGAGTGTCATCTACAGCAGCCTCTTCAACGGAACACTCGCTGTGATGAATGTCTGATCCTCTTACTGGTAAACCAAGCAGATATTTATTTCACAATTTCCACGTGCAGCAAAGGCTACAAGAGAAAGCAGTCTGAACACTGAGCACAGAAACCAAGCCCAGACACTTCCTGATGAGAGTGAGTGCATGGACATGGTAGGAGCAGTTGAAGGTAGAACATGCACTCCGGGCAAAAGTAGCTGGATGCCAAATCGAAGGAAACTTGTTGGAGTGAGGGAAAAATTGTGGCAGGCGCGGAAATAAAGAGCATCTATTCTGCTGATTAATAGGAGATTTACCATTGCAAAGTGGGCACAGAAGTACAAAGGCATTGAATGCTGAGTTTGACTGATAGTATTCTATTCAGAAAACCTAGTGAGCAAGTGAATATTCAAACCTGCTCTTACAACATTTCTTTCCAGCAGTTCACACAATGAATCCTTGAAAAGCAAATGAATGGTGTGATGATATGATCAGTCAACAGCTCCATTATTGGTGCATCTAGTTAACGCAGTACAGGATGGTACAGGGTTAATTAGATGGCTATTGGTCTTTGTCTCACAGTTTCTCTGCTGCTATGTTTGTTCAAATTGTATCACGCAGTATCCCATGTAACTGTACAATAGCACCAGTGTTTAATGCATTTTGCAAGTATGCTGCTTGCAAGACAGTGTGATGTAAAGGCAAGAGCAGTGAAATGCCGGGCTCCTGACCCCACCCCACCAACTTTGACATCATCTAGCAGCAGAGATTCATAATCTGAGAGTTGCATTAACATACCCTCTCACCCTCTTGGGGTGGTACAGTTGCTTAGTGGTTAGCATTATGCTTGACAGCCATGAGATGCAAGATCAGGGTTCAATTCCTGCTACTGTCTCGAAGGAGTTTGGACATTTTCCCATGACACTGGGTGCTCTGATTTCCTTTCACATTCCAAAGACATGTGGGTAAGGTTTTGTAAATTGTGGGCATACTATAATGTCACTAGAAGCACGGTAACAATTGTGGGTTGCCCCCAGCATAATTCTTGCTGATTTGATTTGACACAAACGACATGTTAATCCACAAACACAGAGGATGACCTGTAACTATACAAAATATGAATTGACCTCAACATCAAATTTGTTGTTTCATTGAAATATAGGAAGGGTACAGTCAATTTGCATTTGGCTAAAGGAAGAATGTCAGATAACGTTTTGGAAAAGATTATGTGCAAAAGACCAAACTCTCTTTAGAAGCTATCATTCAGTTCTGTGTACTGTTTTCTTGATATTTTTGCAATTCTTTACTCGACTTCTTCACTGGTTTTGATTCCCATGTTTCATCATCAAGGGCTGGACAGGATGCACGTATGAAACATTTGGCTGCTACCTATAGATTTACGACAGAATTCACTGGAAAACATCTGTTAGAAATTAGTATATTTCACCCAGAAATCATTATTCCTCTTCAAGTGTGAGTGATGAGAATTTTGGCAATGCATTTTTCTGAGTTATTTTACTAGGCAGAGTTCAAACAAAAATCCCCTCATTTCATACAAAGGGTTTGATGCCAAGATAGATGCATCTAATGTCATACTGGATTCTCACTACATCTGCAAGCCTAGAGGATTTATCATCATTGTTGCTGATTATGAGCGAAGAATGCATCAGAGGTCTTCTTGAAGTTACCATTGGTAGCAAACTGTTCACATCACTTGAGGTATGTCCAGCATGTTATGTTGAAAACCCTTGGCAAAGTCTTATGAATAACTCATTAGATGCAAACGTTTCATTAAGGAGATAGTGGTGCTCTACTGAGTCACCTGAAGACGTTGTCTTCAATCCTTATTTTGGTAACGGTTTTTGGCATGTTGGAACAGATTCATGTTGGCAGTGAGGAGTGGTTGATAAGGGGAGCTCATTCATCTAGACAAAAAGATTAGGAAAACTCACAACCAGATTAAAAAGGAGCAAATGGTTGAAGTATGTGCCTGATTAAAATTCTATAACAATAATTTTAATTTGCCGCTGTAAGAATAGATGGAAAAGTGAGTCAGTTTACGAAAATCAAGAGAGGCATTAGACAAGGGCGTGTTTTCTCCCCTGACTTGTTTAATGTGTACAGTGAAACAATATTGCAAAAAATAAGAGACATCTTGGGAATCAAAGTTGGTGGTGAAAACATAAATAATTTCAGATATGTGGATGGCACTGTGTTAACTGCAAGTACGGAGGAAGAACTACAAAACTTAATTGATATAGTTGTTGAAGAAAGTGCAAAAATGGGTCTATCTATCAGCTGCAAAAAGACAATGTATAGTGATATCCAAAAAGAAGGAGAATCCTATCTGTAGGCTGAGAATAAATGGGGAAGACATTAAAAAAAAGTACAGAACTTTTGCTACTTAGAAAGCTGGGTGACATCAGACGGCAGATGCGACATGGACATCAAAAGAAGAATAGGGATGGCAAAAGACACCTTTACGAGAATGAAGAATATACTGACCAACACTAAACTAGGCATGACAACCTGCCTCAGATTATTGAAATGTTATGTTTATCCAGTTATGTTATATGGTTCAGAATGTTGGACAATATCTAGTAACATGAAGAAACGAATTGAAGCAGCAGAGATGTGGTTTTTGAGGAGGATACAAAGAATATCATAGATGAAACGAATAACTAACAAGGATGTCATGAACAGAGCAAGCACAAAAAGAGAAATAATGTATGAGATCATGAAAAGGCAATTTGACATGTGATTAGGAAAGAGGAGTTAGAATGCACGGTAATTATGGGAAAGATTGAAGGGAAGAAAGCAAGAGGAAGGCAAAATAATGATAGAGACAACAGCCAGAGAACTGGAAATGAATACCAATGAATTGATCCGCTTGACCCGAAACAGGAGTGTGTGGGCCATGGCAGTCAAAGCTCAAACTGGGCATGGCACTTGTTGATGATGATTAGAAATTAAATAAATTAGAATTGAAGGCTAGAGGTTTGCAACTCTGATCTTATTTTCTCTGGACTAATTTGGAAAAAAACCACACGGGGTCATAGTGGATAGCCTAACACTATTATAACACCAGCAACCCAGGTTCAATTTGCACAACTGTCGGTAAGGAGTCCGTACGTTCTCCCTGTTACCACTTGGGTTTCCTTTGGGTGCTTCCACTTTCTCACACATTCCAAAGACATATGGGTTAGGAGATTAATTGGTCACATGGTGTAATTCGACAGCGAGGGCTTGTTGGAGGGTCTGTTATTATGCTGCATTTCTAAATAAAAATAAATAAATAAAAGATCTCGCATAAACACTGAAGGGATCAGGTTGAGTGAGAGTGAAACCTACAAAAGAAACACACGGGGATCAATCTACTGTAGCACCTGCTTGAATGAATAAGGAAGAAAAATACATGTGTAGCAAAAGATAATCTAATAGCAATCCCCTACCTTCTGCACATTGCTTTGTAAAACAGACCGCACAACTAATGCTGCAGTAATGAAACCTCACTTGGCAAGATTCCAGCTACATATTCAAACATTTAATGCTTCTGGTGTAAACTGCAGTCTTGATGCAGTTATACAGTTTTTCTAAAATCGTCCCATCAATTGGAAGTAACCATGTTTCTTTATGTGGTTTGGCAAAGAACAGATGCCCATAATTAACCACATGCCTGATCCAAATACCATTACACAGAGTTACTGACCCAGCAGTACAAACAGTATCCAAGATCCAGCCTTCGCTCAATCACTTGTGTTTTTACCACTTTGCATGTTATATTTATTGAAAACAATAGCAGCCATTCCTTACTCTCTCTCTACTCCTCATTAATATAAACATCCTAGCAATTTTTCAATGCCACTGAAGCCATGATTAAGTATCAACACACACAAACTGCTGGTGGAACACAGCAGGCCAGGCAGCATCTATAGGGAGAAGCGCTGTCGATGTTTCGGGCCGAGACCCTTCGTCTAGTCCTGATGAAGGGTCTTGGCCCGAAACGTTGACAGCGCTTCTCCCTGTAGATGCTGCCTGGCCTGCTGTGTTCCACCAGCATTTTGTGTGCGTTGTTGTTTGAATTTCCAGCATCTGCAGATTTCCTCATGTTTGCTCCATGATTAAGTATTACAGTTTAGGTGTGGGGGCCTGTCTTTTGATCAGATTGACGGGGTGAAAAAGACTGGCAACCCAAAGGGTGTACGGAGTTGTATACCGTTAGCACAGTCTGGGTTAAATTCCCTGCTCAGGACCGTAGTCAAGATAAAAGAAACACGTCAGGAATGAAAACTCATTTAGAGGTCCCTTTCAAATAGTTCTGCTACGATGAAAAAGCATCATGAAAAGTTATTCCATAATTGGCCAACAACAGTTGCTCTTTGGATCAGACTGACCCGATTTCCAAGGTGCAGGGTGCAATATAATTGTGTACCTTGTTGCAGTAATCATAGCACTGCTGGGAAGATTATCTGTAACAGGAAAGTACAAGACAGGTTTACAAGGAGGCACAGTCTGATCCAGTCTGCATTGTGGAGGACCAATTTTTTAAGATCCACAGAACTGATGATACAATTCTCTAATAAGTTTGTAGGTTTCTATGTTCCATTAAATAGGCAGAGGCAAATATATTTAAAATTGTTACACATCCCAATAAAGAAATCTGATGCAGATATTCAATAACTTGGCATGTTTCTATGCGATCAGATGCACTCCTTAATGTCGACAGATTTTGGCAATTATCAGCGACTTGCTTGACTGATACATTTATCCTCAGAGTTTCTGTTAAATGATGACGTTTATTAGTTTTTGTTAGGGTGAAGAACCCAATTCGTTCCAGGATTGGCCTTTGAGAAGAGAGCAGCTTCTGGCTTCATACAAATACTTCTCTCATCTAAAAAATGTGTACAGCTGGAATGAGACAAAATGCCCTTTTCTAAATATATACTTTTGCACACCAAGTCTGGTCAGGTGATTTTTCAACACTTTTATTAAATGATTTCACACCTCCAGTCATGCCGTCCAGTAAAACAACTAACATTTTCAAATAAAACCAATAAAAACATACAAAGAAATTAAAAGCATGCAGGGATAGAAATAAGAATGCCATGCTTGTGAAGTATGAGCTTATGGCAAGGCTGGCGTTCATTGTCAATTGCCCTTGAACAGAGTAGCTTGCCAGCTCACCGCAGGAGGCAGCTAATGATGTGGTCTGGATTCAGATACAGATAGGTAATGCAAATGACAGCATATTTTCCTTCCCTAAGTGGACTTTAGTGAACTAGATAGATTCCGGAGGACAGTGCAGCAGTTTCACAGTCACTGTGTTGACCAACATTTTATTCAGAAGAACACAAGAACCAGAAGTAGGCTATTCTGCTCCTCAGGCCTGCTATGCCTTTCAGAACTGTACACCTTAGCTTTTAGAACAGAGAACAGTACAGCTCAGGAACAGGCCCTTCAGCCCACAATGTTGTGCCAAATTAGTTAAACTAGTAACTAAATAAACCCCTTCTCCCTCCATTCTCCGCAAATTCATATGCCTAGCTAAGACCCTTTTAAATGCTTCTACCATATTTGCCTCCACTACCAACCCTGGCAGCCATTCCAAGCATCACTACTCTCTGATAGGTGCAATAATGAGGTGGCCTGAACTGAATGTAATACTCCAGATGAAGCCTAATCAGAGTTTTAGTGACTAAAACTGCATCCCTTGAATCCTCAAATATTTTGACTTTCATCTTAAATAGAATAGCACCCAAATCTCTGCAGCCCTCGAGGTTTGGGAATTCCAAAGATTCATTGTGCTTTGGGTGAAGAAATTTCTCACCATATCTGCGTGGTAAGCTGATGCGATATTTTGAGACCATGACCCCTGGCTCACGAGACTTTGAATGGAAACATTATCGTTATATGCACCCTGTCAACTGTGTAAGATTTATCCAATTAATTAAATTAAAATTCCTCAGCTGCTGGGCTGGATTTGAGCTACAAATCATCACCTGTGCTTCTGGATGACTGGAAATACAACTTGTAGAATGCTTGCCAACTTCGCAGTGAGGTGACCTTTGCCCAATAAGCTCAGGCATTCAGACTGCTGATAAATGCCCAAGAGTGCAAGAAACTGCAGAAAGTTGGGGACAGAGCTCAACACATCACAGAAACCAAACTGCCCTCCATTTCTTGCTGTTTCACTAAAGCAATCGACATAATCAAAATCCCCAACCACCCTGAAGATTCCTCTTCTCCCCACTCGCAGTGGGCAGAAGATACAAAAGCCTAAAAGCCTGAAGGCTCAAGGACACATTCTACCTTGCTGTTCAAAGAATACTGAATGGTTCCCTCATACAATAAAATGGAGTCTTGACTTCACAGTCTACCTCATTATGACCTTACACCTTATTGTCTATTTGCACTAGTTTTGTTATAGCTGCTACACTTTATTCTGTACTGTTTTACCTTGTACTGTTTCAATGCACTATGCAATGAATTGATCTGCATAAACTGAATGCAAGACAAGTTTTCACTGTTCTTCAGTATATGTGACAATAATAACATATTATACAAAACCTAAGCAATACACACAAACTGCTGGAGAAACTCAGAAGGCCAGGTAGCATCTATAGAAAAGAGTACAGTTGACATTTTGGGCCGAGACCCTTCAGCAGAGAAAAAAATATGAGGAGTAGAGTTAAAAGGTGGGGGAAGGGGAGGGAGAAACACGAGGGGATAAGTAAAACTGAGAGGGGGAGGGGTGAAGAAAAGATCTGAGAAGTTGATTGCTGAAAGAGATTCAGGGCTGGAGAAGGGGGAATCTAGTAGGAGATGACAGAAGGCCATGGAAGAAAGTAAAGGGGGGAGGAGCACCAGAGGGAGGTAATGGGCAGACAAGGAGATAAGGTGAGAGAGGGAAGAGGGAATGGGGAATGGTGAAGGGGTGGGAGGGGCATTACCAGAAGTTTGAGAAATCAATGCTTATGCCATCAGGTTGGAGGCTACCCAGACAGAATACAAGGTGTTGTTCCTCCAACCTGAGTGTGGCCTCATCATGATAATAGAGGTGCCCATAAAGCTATTAGGCCCAGAGGGACTGTGAGAGCATGTTGCTGCAAACACAGTATTAGATCTAAGCAACCAAACTTGTATGCCAGAAGGTGATGGTGGGAAATTGCCATGCTTTCCTCTATGGTTTCAAGGAAGAGAAGTGGAGGCTCAGCCTTTTTAAAAAATATTATTTCAAAGTCCCCAGAATGCAAAACAAAAACAGCTACCGGTAATACTTTCATAATGGTCAACCAGTGGTACAGTTGTTTTTGAAGTAGGATAAGTCAGGATGAATTCATGTTTTTCTCAGGCTCCATCTTAATGGATGCAAGAAGGCTACTCCAATATATTTGTGGTCCCATCCCTGAAGTTTGGAGTTGATATAAGGCAGCGAAGATTTATACCATGCCGTAAGATTCACATTAAAGCCTTGAGAAGAGCACCAATTTCTTTCAAATTGTGGATGCTTTGCACCAAGCCAGGTCCCACAACTTAAAAGAAATTGGTGCTCTTCCTCAGGCTTTAGTGTGAATCTTGTCAAATTTAGAAGACCTTTTATTTCAAATGAAAATGACCAAAATTGAATAATACTTGGGAAATGTTGAAAATAACAAAAAAAAGTTTTAATTCTCAGAGTTGGTAGTTTTGCAAAATATCATACATTTCACATCGACACAAACCAAGCAGCTGCATGCAAGAATTTTAGGCAAGTAGGTATCAGTGTTAGTACCTGCAACCAGCAACAAGTTGGGCGAACTCTGCACTCTCTTCACAGAGGCTAATTTAACTGATGTAGCAGCACGTTTACGAGCACACCCACCGCTGTCTGAAAACAGAACCACAGAAATGCACAGCATACATATCAAGCAGAGCATAAAGTGAGCAAAGCCAGTGTAACTTATTTAGTGGCAGGACATTCCAAGTAATTCAAACCAAGCACATTCTTTACATGCATGAAAGCTGCTCAAGTTAATATAACAAATCGCTTAGTAAAACCAATAGCAATTAACATCTCAAAACATAACAAGGACTAGCAATAGAGCATTTGACCCCTTTTGTCAGTTCTATCATTCAAGATTATTTTGGCTAGCTTTTCAACATCAGCCCAATATTCCTCAATTCTCTTTGTACACAACAGGCACATTTTGACTAACAATTTTAATCATGCTAACATCTTCATCTTATCAAATAGCAGGAAAACCAAGGTGCACATATAATGCCACATATATGTGGGAGAGGAAATACCATTTCAGGCAGAACCAGAAATCTAATAATACATGTGATGTGGATGATACTGGATGCCAATCCCCAATCCCCCTTAGATCAACTGGTTTGCTGGGCTGTATTTGAGGGTGGATAACCTTAGAATTGAGCTTGTCACTGTGCATCTGGCAAAACACGTGCACCAGATTAGAGAAGAAAGTCTGCCTTTTCTTACAGAAGCTAGAAGTTTCACAGTGAACGTTACGATGCTTTAATTTCCTCCATATTTAGTGAGCCGGAAAAAAAATCTTTACATCATGATGGGAATTTAACCTGCATTTCTAGACTATTTTCAATTCACTGGATTACTAGTCCAATGAGAGAAGATACGATGCCAATAATAATAGAGAAGCAACAAGTAAGTGGGAAGGTTTAATGCTTTATTTGACTGAAGGAGATGTCAAGTGATGATCATGGGAAATGAAAGGAAGAACTACCAACAGCTGTCTCTCCTTTTGGGTGCGGTAGTGTAAGACCAAAGAGGCTGGTGGAGCCAGACAGGGGCAAGATGATTTGAGCAAGGGATGAACAAAAAGCTGGGCAAGTATATAAAAGATAATGGTGAAAATAATGTCAGCTGCAATCTAAAATGAAGATAAAAATTAGGAAAAGACAAATAAGTACAGAAAGTCATTTCCATGCAGTAGTTATGTCAGAAGCATTGTGACTGGAAATGTCCTACCTACCTAGCAGACGTAAAAGAGAACAAATCCAATGAGAAATCAGTAACATTCCTCTCAGCACCTCCCTCACCCCTAGACACCTAGTATTTTGCACTACATTTAAATATTGCCATGATAACTTGTGCTTAAATCTTGAGCAAGAATCACAACTTGAAGCTCTGTGGCGGGATCATTCAAGTAATTTTGCTTGTAGAACATATTTGACCTAGTAGTTTGAATCATAAAATGCAGAGAAATAGGAATGCCTTTGAAATTGCAATTTCAGAATCAGAGTCATCAGGTTTATTATCACTGGCATGTGGCGTGAAATATGTTAATTTAGCAGCAGCAGTTCAATGACGTACATCGTATACAAAAGAAAAAAAGGTAATAAATAAATAAATAAATTATAGTATACATATATTGAAGCCTTCAGGCTTCTGTACCTCCTACCTGATGGTAACTTGATTTCAAAAGTTCTCTACCAATGTAAGGTTTTTCTGTCTTAATCGGTTATTAATTAATTGCAGGAGATACTAGTCAACATCTCAATTATTGATTTATCATAAGATTGCTAAATGGTAGGAGGAGACCTGGATGAACTTTCCAAAATATACTTTCAGATACCTTTTAAGATTGAACAATTCTAAGATACTACCATGTCATCTTTACCCCATTGCACAGATTGATAATTGCATTTCAAGAGTTGTACAGCATTGATACTATTTGCAATTCTGAGCATTTGTTGCTGATGTAAATAAAATAACCTGAAGTGGAAGAAGAGTTGGCATTCAATAGGGTCTGTACTGTAACCAGTGGACAGTGAGGAATAGATAGGAAGTTACAAGTTTTTTTTACAATATTATTTCCATAAATTCGAGGCAATTAAATAAGCTTATTTGAAGGATGAAGACGTAGAACACAGAACATAAAACACTACAGTACAGAATAGGCCCATGATATTATAGTTATTTTTCTACTCTAACACGAATCTAACCCTTCTATCCTTAGTCCTCAATCTTTCTATCACCCATATGAGAGTTTCTTAATATCTCCCTCTATCACCACCACTGGTAGGGCAATGCTACACTTTCCCCAACAGTATCACCAATCATTATTGTAGCCTCAATTACATGTGGTAGTAATTTTTGAATTGAATATTTTGTGCTTTTGCATTGTATTAGAGGAGATGCATCTAAATTCCCTGAGAATCATGATTGGAACTCCTCCTTTTAGTTCAGGATTAAGTAATTGCATACCGGCTGGTGACAGAAAGTTTAAAAATTAAACAGGAAAAAAAACTGTGTCATTAACATCTGTCACACTTGCAGTTGACTGATATCCCAAGTTGTCCAGGAAGCATCAACAGAAGACCTTCATTGAACTGCATCATTTGTAGGTGCTATACTTGCTCTTTCACTGAACTATTGATTTCTCAAAAAAATTCTCAATGTTAACTATTGATTATTCAAAATATTCAACAATATTTCTCTCGCTCTATTGGAGTAGCTCTCGCTCTCGCTGGCTACTGCTTTTCCTCCGGCCACCTTCATATTTTGGTTTCCTCCCTACTTTCTTTCCAGTTTCGAAGATGGGACTCAGCCCAAAACGTTGACTGTTTGTTCCTTTCCTTAGATGCTCCCTAATCCGCTGAGTTTCTCCAGCATTTTGTGTGTGGTGCATCATCCTGTGACTTCCTGCTACTCAGAGCCCCACATCCTGCCAGTCTAGTTGGAACCCTCCTGTGTAGCACTAGTAAACTTCCTTGCAAAGATATTGGTCTCGCTCTGGTTCAAGTGTGGCCTTTCCCCTTTTACACAGGTCGCTTCTACCCCAGAAGGGATCTCAATGGTCCAAGAACCTGAATCCCTGTCTCCTACACTCTCAGTCACAAACTTCCCTGGACCATAATTCTATTTCTGACATCAATAGCATGTGATACGAGGAGTAATCCAGAGATCATTACCCTTAACTTCTTACATAACGTCCTATATCCATTCTGAAAAATCTCATCCCTTGTTCTACCCATGCCATTTATACCAACATGTACAATGATTTTTGCTTGTTCACCCTCCCACTCAACAATTTTATGCAATGGCTCAGAGATATCCTTGACTGGCACCCGTGAGGTAACACAGCTCCTGGCATCTCTCCTGCAGCCACAGAATCTGGTTGCCCCTTCAATATAGAGTCAGAATAAGAAAGAATAAAATTCTGAACATGACTTACATACTACTAACAATGATACTTAAAAACTACCTATTACCAATTCATCAAATATATGGGAAGTTAGAAGTGGGTGACCTTGGTAGCTACTTTGACAGAACACAAGATGTTTGGTGGGATGATATGAAGTATTAATTTCTACTTTCTATCAACTACACTACTGTGCAAAAGTCTCTGGCACATATATTATAGCTATGGAGCCTACGATTTTTACACAGTACTATAGTATTTTTTTATATATTGCACTGTACTGCTTCCGCAAAAAAAGCAAAATTCATGACTTATGTGAGTGATGATAAACCTGATTCTGATGTGTATCTCTATTCTGGACTGAGAGTGGAAGGAGGGCAGGGGGCAGGAAGCACCAGAATGACATTCTGTAATGATCAATAAACAAATCGTTTGGAATCAGATGATCTTGTCTGGTGTCACAGGGCTAGGAGTCTGTTTATATTTATAAGAGTCTTAGGAGATTGTGTGTGTCTGTGTCTGTGTGTCTGTGTGTCTGTGTCTGTCTGTGTCTGTGTCTGTGTGTCTGTGTCTGTGTCTGTGTGTCTCCTAATATCTCCCAAGACTTTTGCACAGTACTGTTCATACATATATTTGCTGTTTTACAAATAAAGACATTTTTCTGAATGTCATTGTTATCTATATTAAAAAGTCTATAATATAAAACTTTGTCCAAAGGTACACAGTTGCAAATAGAAATAAGATTATATACAGTACCATGCTGATGTTTCTTATGCTGATAAAATGAAAGGATCCTTACAAGGAAAGTTAGTGTTGTCATGTAACTTTTCAGATAAGCAATATCATATCTTAAAATTTACACAGGTTGCAAATAGTAATACAGTTTTCTTAGAATTTTCCACTGTATTGACTGAGGGATAAAATAAATCCTAAAATGCTTAAAAATATGAAAAGGTTTTAGCAATTGCTTAATTTGTGTTTACTGTCAGTTTAACTATAATGACTGCATGACAATTATATCTCACAGAATTAATGCAGAATGGATTTGATTCGTTTAGCCATTTTTGGATTCAAAAACTTAATCATCAATAAGTAAACAGCAAAGATTCTAGATGATAATAATATCTTATAGATAATTATAACCTATCAGGATGGTATGCTCCCCCTACATTTTATGTTAAAATCCTGCTCAGTCTCCGGTCTTGGACGAACATGTTCGGATTATAAACATAGTATCTAATTCAAATACTGCAGGATGGTGGGTGGGGTGGAGGCAAAAACAATTAAGAGCTTTTATGGTGATTGATTGTTCGATTAAATCAAATACTTGGGACACTATTTAAAATTTGAAGTTCCTTAAATTCATGAGCACAAGCAAATAATAGGAGGCAAGTCGCAAGATTTATTTCCATTGTATTTAAACCTGTACGCAAAGTTTTGTTCAAATCGATCCTTCATTATACATTGAGCAAAGTTTCCATTTTTCCAGTTTGGAATTTCTAAAGGTTTGCCCAAATGGGTATATTGAAATCTCATCAGAGAATCAGAATTATTACCATGTTGTGAAATTAGTAAGACCATAAACCTTAAGACATAGGAGCAGAATTAGGCCATTCAGCCCATCGAGTCTGCTCCGCCATTCTATCTCGGCTGATCCCGGACCCCACTCAAGCCCATACACCTGCCTTCTCACCATGTCTTGACCGATAGGAAACAATCAAATTCCACTTTAAATATACCCATGGACTTGGCCTCCACCACAGTCTATAGCAGAGCATTCCACAGATTCACTACTCTCTGGCTAAAAAAAATTGCTCCTTACTTCTGTTCTAAAAGGACAAAGTCAGCAGTACAGTGCAATACATAAAATATACTATAAATTATAATAAGAAATAAATAAAATACTGAGTAAGTATTGTAAAAAGAGAGCAACAATAGTGAAGTAGTGTCTTGGGTTTGTTGTCTTTTAGGAATCTGATACTGGAGGGGAAAAAGTTGCTCCTAAAATGTTGAGTGAATGTCTTCAGACTCCTATCTCTCTCTCTGATAGTAGTAATGAGAAGAGGGCATGTCGTGGGTGGTCGGTATCTTAATGAAGGATGCCGCTGTTTTGAGGCATCACCTTTTGAAGATGCCCCAGACAATTATTGGTTAAGTTGGCCAAATATCTATTACTCTTCAACAATCAGGCTCCTGAACCAGAATGGACAACTTCACTCACCTCAACACTGAACACAATTCAAGGACTCTACAACTCAACATTATTTATTTATTTATTAGTAGGTTCTTCCTTCTGTATTTACACATTTTGTCAGTCTTTGTCTGCAGTTCTACTGAATTTCTTTGATCTACTCTGAATGACTGCAAGAAAATGAATCTCAAGGTAGTAATAGTAATTGTATATGGTGACATATGCTTACTTTGATAATAAATTTGCTTTGAACATCATCTTTTACTTCTGATTCTCTGTTATCTCACATATTTAATTCCCTCTCTCTCCTATATCCTTCAACTCAGTCTTTCCCATCTCTCATGTTACACTTTTGTCTTGTTTTGATTAATTCATCACTTATTTTTCTATTGACCACAGGATAGAAGCTCTCCTTGAAAGTGTTGTGTGCTCTTCAAGATTTTGTATTCTCTGCCCAATAGAAATAGGGAGAAGAGAGAATGATTAGAGCACCAAGGAATTTGATTATGTTAGCTGTTTTCCCGAAGCACTGGGAAGAGAGGACAGAGTCAATGTTGGTCTGTGTGACGGACTGGACTTCATTCACAAATCTCTGCAATTTCTTGCAGTTTTGGATGGAGAAATTGCCCCACCAAGCTGCGATATATTTGGAGAGGATGCCTTCTATGGTGCATCTATAAAAGCTTTTAGGGTCATCAGGGACATTCCAAACTTCCTGAGGAAGTAGAAGATGACAAGCCCGTAGGTTTATGAACATCCTGTGTGGTAGAGTGTTCCCAGTTTACTAAATAAAAAGAAAAACAGATTTCTATTTACCCTGGGGACCAGACATGACTTATAGGAAATAACAATGCCATGATTACATGGATAAAGCAACTTGGGGCAAACTGTGGTTGTGGAACTATAGCTCAGCAAAATGGCAGGAGAGCAGAAGTTAAAATTATAGTGACATTATTGGAACAAAATGAAATTTGAAACAGACACATGGAAACAGACACAAGAGACTACAAATGCTGGAATCTGGAGCAAAAAACAAACTCAGCAGATCATGCAGTCCCAGTGAGGGAATATGTTGATAATTCCTTTCTTCCCCACAGATGCTGCTTGACCCACTGAATTCCTCCAACGGTTTCTTTCCATGGAAACACATTTAAAGGGAAATTCAATCATAACTGTTTCTTTTCAAGTTTTGTTTAAACTTTGCATTGCTTTGAACTCTTGCTAGAAAGATGAAATTTAGACCAAGAATGATTGAATAAAGTCAGAGGAGGAAAACACTTCAAAATTTGTCTTAGTGTACAAATTCATATTTCATGCATAGAAAGTACTGAATTATGACATGAATCATCTTACCTTGAATCTATTTTCTAGAAGTTTAATTTGAATCACATAACATCTTAAGCATTGGTTAATGCAAACAATACACTCAGTCTTAGCTTAGAGCATCAAACGTACCTGTATTCATGATGATAAGCGGAGCTGCTTCTTTATACTGGAAAATTCAGTTTAATTCTGAAAAGAAAAATAGAATGCAGCTGTTTTACTGGAGTTGAGATCAAGCCTTCACCAAACATGGCAATGTGCAACAATACAAGGACCCTTCAGTGATTTGTAACAGCAAACTCTTAGATCACTCATTCCGAAAACCCTCCTACTTAACGGAAATGAATTTGAGCCTTATTTAATCGACATGGCCCAGAATGTAAGCTATTTGATGGCAACGTTCCAGAGAGCAATGAACACAAACAGGTCCAAACTAATTATGCATCATTTTATCTGATAACAGCTACATTACCCTAACTACGCTGCAATGCATTTCGTGACTATTATACAGCTTACTCATACTTTCTACAAATAACAAAGAGATTTCAACTGCAGACTTCATCCTCTGATCTATATGTGGAAGTATTTAGGTAAGTTCATTCCACGATAGGGGAGGCAATGACCCCATTAAATGAGGAGAGAGTACAAGGCAGAATGAACTTAACAGGGAACACACAAGGTTACAAATACTGGATCTTGTCATAATCCTTTATTTCGCATTTTCCTTCTGATAAGTAACTAAAATGCTGAACGGATCATGGGGTATACCAACAACATGTTGATGAAGAATATATTCCAAAATTACTTTACGATTTATCTTTAAGATCCATTATTCTTGTAGAGACCAGTTACTAATACACATAACAGTTTAGTTTATTCTCCCTCCCTGATCTTCACTCACTTGAATCCCTTTATAATAATTACAGATTGGATGCAAGTAATTTTATAAGTCTGGTTTGTGTTTATCTGAAAATTACATTGCCTGAAATGTATGAGGAGTTTATAAAATTAAGCACAGAAAAATTAAATCCATAGCACAAATTGCTGGCATTAGTATGTGGAATCATGTATAATTCATTATCATCAGGATTGATCCATTTCATTTTTTTAAAAAGCATTCAATAATAAGATAGTGCAGCTGAAAGAACACTGCTGACTGCCAACCACAGAATTAGCAATCCAAAAACTTTACACTGCAATGATGTTATTCTTCATCTGAAGATATTAGTGGAAAAAATTGATGCTATTGCCTTAATATAGAGCATAGATACATTTTTTTCAACTGCTAATGTCCATCAACAGGTTCTATCACGAACTTCAGGCGACTTTTGAGCAAAACCTAAAATTAGAATGCTTTAGGAAATACAGCATTAGTAACAGGAATGTAACACAAACTTTCTTATATTTAAGCTAAAGGTAGAAGTGTCAAAGGGAAATTGATATACTGTATTAAGTGAGAAAGAAAGAGGTACAGGATAATATAAGAACATAAGAGATAGGAGCAGGAGTAGGCTATCCAGTCCCTCAAGCCTGCTCTGCTATTCAATAAGATCATGGCTGATCTGGCTATCGCCATCTACCTGCACTTTCTCAACAACACTTAATTACCCTACAATGCAAAAATCTTTCCAACCTTGTCTTAAATATATTTACTGAGGTAGCCTCCACCGCTTCATTGGGCAGAGAATTCCACAGATTCACCACTCTCTGTGAAAAGCAGTTTCTCCCCAACTCCATCCTAAATCTACTCCCCTGAATCTTGAGGCTAAGTCCCCTAGTTCTAGTCTCATCTACAAGTGGAAACAACTTTCCTGTCTCTATCTTATCTATCCCTTTCATAATTTTATATGATTTTTTTTTTAAGATCTCCTCTCATTCTTCCATGTTCCAGCAAGTACAGTCCCAGGCAACTCAATCTCTCCTCAGTCTAACACCCTCATCTCTGGAATCAACCTGGTGAACCTCCTCCGCACTGCCTCCAAAACCAGTATATCCTTCCTCAAGTAAGTAGACCAGAACTGCACACAGTACTCCAGGTGCAACCTCACCAGTAGCCTGTAACAATTACAGCATAATCTTCCTGCTCTTTAATTCAATCCCTCTAGCAATGAAAGCCAACACTCCACCTGCCTTCCATTTGATTGCCTGCTGCACCTGCAAACCAACTTCTTGTGATTTATTCACAAGCACTCCCAAGTCCCTCTGCAGAGCAGCATGCTGCAGTTTTTTAAAACTATTTAAATAATAATCTGCTCTTTAATCTGCTCTTCTGCTCCATAATATGGAGACAAAATGGAATTGATCAGATTGCTATGCATTGTGCTAGCATGAACTCAAAGGGCAGAATTGTCTCCCCGTGTCATAATAATCAAGCTAAACCAATGCAAAACAAATAATTTTCCCAGGGCTGAAATGGTTAGCACAAGAGGGCACAGTTTTAAGGTGCTTGGAAGTAAGCACAGAGGAGATAGAAACATAGAAAACCTACAGCACCATACAGGCCCTTCGGCCCACAAAGCTGTGCCAAACATGTCCTTACCTGAGAAATTACCTACAGTTACCCATGCCCCTCTATTTTTCTGAGCTCCATGTACCTGTCCAGGAATCTCTTAAAAGGCCCAGGGGTAAGTTTTTTTTTGCGCAGAGAGTGGTGAGTGCGTGGAATGGGCTGCCGGCGACAGAGGTGGAGGCGGATATGATGGGGTCTTTTAAGAGAATCCTGGACAGGTACGTGGAGCTCAGAAAAACAGAAGGCTATGGGTAACACCAGGTAATTTCTAAAGTAAGGCCATATTCAGCACAGCTTTGTAGGCAGAAGGGCCTGTATTGTGCTGTAGGTTTATGTTTCTAATACACATGTGCGCAGATTTTATGAAAAGATGGATTTTCTTTCTTTTCGCAAAAGAAAATCTTTTTTGAAATGAAGACAAGAAACAACAAATCCTCAAGAATTTTACTGCTAAAACTGTTATATAAAGGCATGTTCTTTGTGGTTTCTGGTTTCAACTTGGTAATTCTTGATGTTTTCAGAGATTGGAGAAAAGAACTAAGATTTAGCCTTTAAGAATGCAGTGTGCCAGATTCTTTACATATTTTATTCTGCCAAGGAGAAGAACTGATCAGAAAGTTTTTTCCTCTTGAACTCGAACTAATGTTTGGACCATATGAGCGTTATGGTGAAACCAGCTGGATAATACATCCTGAATTTAAAGTACTCTAAAATTGTGCCGATTTTGTTGTTAGTTAACCATTATAATTGTAACAAAATCATCACTGTCAGTGAAACATTCATTGGAGAAGGGCTCACTGGTGCCCAAACTGGCACAGATAGAAGAATACTGTTGCTCAGAGTAGGTAACGATCACGTGGACATTAATCAGTCTCTTCTATTCAAACACTCCAGAAACTATTATGCTTTGTAAGTTAAAAATATAAAACTAATCAAAAGAAAAACACAGAGCTGGGAATAACTTGTGTACACTTGTTTCATTGATACTTTAGTGAGGCACAGACTTATGACATGGTGGCATAATAATGTATGCCATTCATGTAGTTTTACATATAACCCATATTGAATTATGTAAACAAAAATCCCTAATCAAACTACATTTACAATATTACTCAAATATTACAGAAATATTAAATACATAACACTCCTCCCTGCTTAGCTATAAACTAACTCGATATAGAGTGCATCTCAACTCAAATATGTAACGTATTGCTCTCTTGACATCTATCTATATATCTTTACATACAGTATACTATGTAATACATAGCAAATTTTATATTTCCCATTCATGTCTAAATATTTAATTGCTGTGAAGGATGTCTTACTCTGGTGGAATGTCTTTCCTGAGAAGGGAGTTCACTCTGCTTGGCAGGTGAGATTTGTGACTGGAAAGCAATCTCAGGTTCTGGGGACTCCTCCATAGTGATTGTAGGAGTTGACTCTGGGTCTGCAGGAAATGGTTCTGATAGCTCTGAATACCTTTCTTCTGGGCCTGCTGGTGTCCCAAACAGTGCAAGGCAGGCTGCTCAACCTGGTGATCTACCCCAGTACACCAGAGGAAGTATCGAGCCAACACTTACATTTTGACCATACCTAGATGACTGGCATGTAGCTCCTTCAACACTTTAGCTCTCAGCACGGATGGTACAATACTCAATTCCTACATATGACAACTCCCATCTAGAGCAAGTTTTGCCTCCAATGGTAAAAATGGGGAAGTGGAATTTCTACTGCACACTCCAGCCACTTTAGGTGACCATGTAAACCTGAGACAGTGCAGAGTCTTTTCCAGCTCCCCTTTGGATCATCTCTGGCCTAACAGGGAGACTGTTAACCTGCATTAGGGAGAATATGCCCAGAGGATTCAAAGAACATTCATTATCAAAGTATTTCTGCAGTATACAACCTGAAATTTCTCTTCCCCACAGTTACTCATGAAACAAAGAACCATAGAACCAACCCATAGAAAAACATCAAACATCAAATCTCCTACCCCCTAACGCACATAAAAATCACACAAAGAGCAACAGAAAACAAACAAGCAAAAGCACAGAATATAAAACACAAAATCAAAAGTCAAATTTCAGTGCAGTACTGCTTAGCGTCCATTATTCAAAGAGTGTCCTATTTTGTAAAACTTTCAGGCATTTCCTTTTCCAAAGATAAACAGGACAATCCATCAACATTTCCTTGAGTAAAAACAAAGCACTTCTCTGCATTCTTGCTGCTGCTGTTAGTGGACCATCCTTCTGTAGATTGAAAATTGACACTGGGGGTTGATGATCAGTAATGAGGATAAACTCTCTCCCATACAAGTACTGGTTGAAATGTTTTACACACCAAACCAAACAAGGCTTCTCTGCAACACACACAAAATGCTGGTGGCATGCAGCAGGCCAAGCAGCATCTATAGGAAGAAGCACAGTCGACGTTTCGGGCTGAGACCCTTCGTCAGGACTAACTAAAAGAAAAGATAGTAAAAGATTTGAAACTAGGAGGGGGAGGGAAAATACGAAATAATAGGAGAAGACAGGAGGGGGAGGGATGAAGCTAAGAGCTGGAAAGGTGATTGGCAAAAGGGATACAGAGCTGGAGAAGGGAAAGGATCATGGGATGGGAGGCCTAGGGAGAAAGGAAGGGGGAGGGGAGCACCAGAGGGAGATGGAGAGCATGCAAGGAGTGAGTGTGAGAGGAACAGAGAGAGAAAAGGAAAAAAAAAGCAGGGGGGAGGGGGGCAATAAATAAATAAATAGATAGATAAATAAGGGATGGCAGCATCTCCCAGTAGCCACACATTTTAATTCCACATTCCATTCCCATTCTGATATGTCTATCCATGGCCTCCTCTACTGTCAAGATGAAGCCACACTCAGGTTGGAGGAACAACACCTTATATCCCGTCTGGGTAGCCTCCAACCTGATGGCATGAACACTGATTTCTCTAACTTTTGTTAATGCCCCCTCCCCTTCTTACCGCACCCCTTATTTATTTATTTATTTATTTATTTATTTAATCATTCATTCTTAGCTTCATCCCTCCCCCTCCTGTCTTCCCCTATCATTTCGGTTCTCCCCCTCCCCCTCCCACTTTCTGTTAATTTTTCTCTGTAGCAGTAAGGGAGTGTGATGCGAAAGCTATGGGGCGTTCACTTCCTTTACTCATAGCATGTGACATGACTAAACCCATACCATATGGTAAGGCATCACAGGCAAGCTTCACTGGACAATGTGGATCATAATGTATGGGTACAGATTCTGACATCACCATTTACCTTACTTTTTGGAAATCCACCTCACACTGCTTTGTCCATTGCCATTTCTTCCCAATCTGTTGTAATGAGTTCAAGGGTTGGAGCACAGTAGCCAGGTTTGGCAGGAACCTATTATGGTAATTGACAAATCCTAAAACGGATTGCAAATGTGACATGTCCTTTGACTTTGGGGCATCCAACACTGCTTGCAATTTTTCAGCACAGTTGTATAAATCTTGTGAGTTAATGGTGTGACCACAGTAAGTGATGCTTGGTTTGAAGACTTCACATGTGTTGCATTGTGCTCTGACCCCATAATCTTCTAAACAATGTCCTGAGATTTTGGAGATGTTCCTTGTCATCCTTACAATGATGTCATCCAGGTAACACTGAGTGCCTGGGCAGCCCTGCAGCACTCGGTCCATAGCTTTCTGCCAATGTGGATGCGCAGATGCTACTCAAAAGTAAGTATATTATTGTAATAAAGCCCTTTGTGAGTGTTTATAATGAGAAACACTTTTGACTCTTCTTCCATCTTTATTTGCAGGTAGGCCTCGGCTAAGTCCACTTTACTGAAGTGTTTTCTTCCAGAAAGGATTGCAAAGATATCCTCTATCCTGTGTAGAGGGTATTGATCTATTTTAAATATTTGGTTGAGGGAAATCTTAAAATGACCACAAATCCTGAAAAACCCATTCTTCTTAACTACTGGAACCACTGCTAATCTAGCTCACTGGCTACTTTATCACAGAAGACATAAGGAATGGGATGGACTTTGTAAACCTCAGGTGTGTCATTCTCATTTAACACTACTTTATCCTTGATAGATTTCCTTGAACTCTGCTGTGGCATCATTCAGTACCTGTCTTAATTCACTTTCAGTTGATTCTATTGTAGGGGATAAGGCATGCATATGATGGATGGATCTCCAATCAAGTGGTAGTTGTCGCAGCCAATTACAGCCCCACAATGCTGGTCCTCCCATTTTTACCACATGCAAGCCCAATGTGGCTTGTTGGTTGTTGTATTTCACTGTTATAAATATTATTCCTGTGTAAGTATACTAAGTATGAGTTCTTAGTTGGATATCTGCAGATGTCAGTTCAGCATCTTTAAAATGTTGTTCAAATTCATTTTGTGGAATGACTGAAACACCCAAACCAGTGTCCAATTCCATTTTAATTAACTTGCTGTTCGCTTCTAGTGTAAGCCATGGTGCTCGTTTCTTGTTAGATTTCACATTATAAATCTCAAGGCTATTTGTTCAGCAGATTTATCAGCAACACCATGAAAAGTAGTGCACTTTTTGAAACTACAATTTGACTTTTTAATCTTTTTCTCTTCCCTGTGCAGTGCATTTATTTTTGTCTGCCTCAACACGATTTGTTTGGCCAGGCAGGTTTCTGTTTAGATGTTGTAATTTTATTCACACTCACTTTCATTCCTGACTGCAACTCAATTGCATCTCCATCTGCTATTTCCATTGATACAGCAATTTCAACTGTCCTTTTAAATGTGAGTTATGCTTCAATTAGGAGCCATTTTTGAATGCGTTCTTGTAAGATTCCACAAACTAAATGATCTCTCAGTGCATCCAGTGCATCATCAAGCCCACTACTGGACTGACAATTTCTTCAATTCAGCCATGTATGGTGAGATGGACTCCCCATCCCTTTGATTCCACTTATGAAACTTAAAGCATTCTGTAATCAGCGATGGTTTTGGTTCTAAGTGTTCCTGCATTACTTTCACAATATCAATAAAGCTCATTTCAGCTAGCTTGGTTGGAGCAGTCAAACTTCTATGCAACTTGTACCCAATGTACTCAGCAAAACTGGCACTCTCTTTTCATTGGCTATTTAATTTGCTTCAAAATACTGCTCAATTTGTTCAGTATACAGTACCCAGTTATTTCTTGCACACTCAATTGAATCTATCTTTCCGATGAAGCCAGCCATTTCTACTTTTTCTTACTCACCACTCTCATACCACGACAACGTGACCACAGACCACATTTGCACGCATCCTACCTCTGACTGAGAGCCTCTAGCATTCCCTCCTAACCAGGAGCCTCTCTGCCTTCCACGCTGACCCAAGGATCCATTGGTTCCCTCATTTAGAAGAAAAATAATTTCCTAGCATCATTTTGAAGATTTGGGGAGTTACCTCCAGATTTCTGGCCAATACTCAAACCTGCAGATAATTTCAGAAAAACAGATCATCTTATTATCATCAATCTCATCATCATTTAGAGATATGGCTTAGAAACAGGCCACCCAGCCCTTCACATCTGCACCAATGATTAACCATCCATTTACACTAATGCTGCATTGATTTTGTTTTTCATTGTCACCACATTTCCACCACCACAACCCCATTAGATTCTATCCACCCACATTGGACCAATTAACCTATCAACCTGGATGTCTTTAGGATGGAGAAAGAAACCAGTCACTCGGGAGGAATCCTAATGGGTACAGGGAGAATGTGAAAATCCCATATGGACATAAACCAAGGTCAGGACTAAACCTACACAACCTGGCAATATGTAGCAGCAGCTCTACCAACTGCATGACTCTGTTTGTGGGAACTTACAGGGGAGCCACCTCAGAGTAACGGTTAGCTATTATATCTCTCGAGGTGTTCCTGAATTTAAAGTTCAATTCCAACGCCGTCTGTAAGGAGTTTGTATGCTCTTCCAATGACCGCATGAATTTCCTCCAGGTGGTCAAGTTATTTTCCACAGTCCAAAGACGTATCGATCAGTAAATTAATTGGTCACTGTAAATTGTCCTGTGATTAGGTTAGTGTTAAATAGCTGGGTTGCTGACCAGCGTGGCTTGTTGAGCTGGAAGTGTCCATATCTCTAAATAAATAAAATTACTGTGCTTTCTGCCCCACATTAAACTTCAAAATTATTTGTGTAACTGAAATATATGCTTAAACTGTGTTTTACAAATTCTAGTCTTCCTTTCATTCATCACTACTTTCATCTGTGCTTTGTTTTGCTTGGGACTTTTCCTGACAGCCACTCATCTGAATTTTACAGATGATTTTAGAAGTTTGCCCAAACTTAGATTTCAAAGTATGATTCTCATTGTCATAATTGATAGCAAAATTAGTTACTTGTAATAATCATTATTGGAACAAAATGTTCTGTTCTCTTTCACTTGGTTTCAGATCTAAACAATGATTCTCATGCTCGTTTACCCAAGAGATTTTGAAATTATTTCCCTTCACATTTCCTTAATTTTTGGAATCCTCCTTTGCCATCGACTTTGCTTTGAAATTGCAGTGACAAGTTCTAATGTTACATCGTTGTCTGTCTCAATTTATTATCACAGTACGTATATATTACTATATACTATTTTGCGATTCATTTGTTTGCAGGCATTTATGGGGGGGATAATAGAAATTTTACAACAAAAACAAACAATTAAAGACTGACAAAGAGCCAATGTGCAAATAAAAATAATACTGAGGACATGAGTTGTAAAGAGTTCTTCAAAGAGAGTCTGTAGGAAATAGAATCAGTTCAGAGTAGTGGTGAGTGAAGTTATCCATGGGTTCAGGAGCCTGATAGTTGCAGGGTAATAACTGTTCCTGAACCTGTTGGTAAGGGACCTAAAGCTTCTGTACCTGTTACCAAAACTTTCTCTACGGTTACAGCACGTTTTCCATTCTTTTACCTTCCATTCCTCTAATAATTTGCATTTCTAATTATTTGCTGTGTCAACAAACCAACTTTCTTATATGAAGTCAAGCAGAACACAATCATTTAATTCTCAAATTAAACAATTAATATTCTGCTCTTGTAAAGTGGATAACCTCACATTTTTCATTTTATAATATGAATTTTGTTACCTATTCACAACTTTCTATATCACATGTTTTTCTTACAACTTAATGTCCCATATACTGTCGGTTTGTATTATCAGCAAACTTAAATGAAGCACAAAGCATCCAAGTCAAAAATTTGTTGTTGTTGTGGTTTAGTCATTTAGTCGAGTCCGACTCTTTGTGACCTCATGGACCATAGAGTCCATAGGGTTTTCACGGCAAGACATGTAAGTAGACTTTCTTCTGCACAGATACTGCTGCTGCCCAGGTTGGGACCCGACTGGGTTTGAATTCAGGACCATCTGCCTTGAATTCCAGTGCTGATGCCACTACACCACCAGCCGGCCCCAGGTCAAAAATACAGATGGCAAAAAAACTGGAGGTATAGCTCTGATCCTTAATGCATCCAACTAATGTCATATAATGGCCCTCAAGGAAGGCTATTTGCCAAACACATACAATCTAACCCATATAATTGTTTCATAACCATAGGAATATGATTGACTTTGAATCTCCCTCTGATATTACCTAGCAAGCCACTCAGTTCAATGTAACGAGGAATGAGAGATAGACGATAACTGCCGGACGTCACCAATGTCCACATCCTGATTCATCTCGTCTGCTCAAACAAGCAACTGTATGTGCGTGTACATACGTAGGTATGTACATACGTGTGTCACACACACTATATATATATATATATATATATAAATAAACAGGTTAAAGCATTACTTGTCATGTAGAAGTTCATTTGGATTATCAGATATTTGGATTCAATCCTCATGTTAGCCTTTCCAGTTCACTGTAAAATAAGGGAACAGCTGATTTCTTTTCCCTTTTTATTGCTGTTTTTAGCAAGAAATTCATACTTGCTTGCCTCTCACTTCACCACCCCCACCCCATCCCAAAATGCTTCACAACCAGTGCATTGCTTTGAGTATAGTTATTGTTCAAATTATAACAAAAACATTGCATCTGGAAAGGGACAAATTATACCAAAATTCTCCTTCAACAGATATGCCTTAGGGGCCAACTGTAATGACAGAATGGAGCTCTCAAGGGTAGGTGTTACTGCCTCTCTCTTATTCCTCTGGAGAGGCTAGTGGTCAATTGCCTTCTTTACCACTGCAGCGTTTGCATGATTATATTTTACTGATACCTTAAATGTACTTGCTATCTTGTATGTGTGAGAACTAGGCCTCTAGCCACCATGTTGCCTGTTTGCAGCTGCCAGCGAGGTGTCGGGGCGGTGTGAAATGGTGTTCAGCCTTTGAGAGCAGGTTAGCTAACCTTATCTGTTGTATCAGTGGCTTTTCCTGGGGTCAACAGAAGTTGGGCTGCAGAATTCCATCCTTCTTTTTTCACTTGACCAATAAGGTTTTAAAAAGGCAAGACTACCATTTATCTAAGCAGTTGGATATATCTGAGACTCCATCCATCCAGTACTCTCAGATGATCCTGAGAAATGCATTTGTCCTCTTCCAAAAGATGCCTGACAATCCATCGCTCCATCAATTTGTGGTGGAACACATTACTCCCCTGTCACTATGTACTTCATTTCCAATTACTTCTTCACTTTTCCTATCAATGACCTGACACTTCCTTCTTTCTCTGCCTTGCCTTTCTCTTCACACTTGCATCTAATACCTGCCATTCATTAATGGAAGTGATTCCAGCTGTTGCAATATGGTGAGTGCTGCTGTCCCCATGGAAGTGACCCAAACAGTTCACAAGGAGCAGAACTAGTTTTGCCAAAATGAGTGGCCTCTTGGAAAGAGGTGTAAACACAAAGTACACTGCAGATGCTGTGGTCAAATCAACCCGTACAAACAAGCTGGATGAACTTAGCAGGTCGGGCAGCATCCGTTGAAATGAGCAGTCAACGTTTCGGGCCGAGACCCTTTGTCAGGACTGAAGAAGGAGGGGGCTGGGGCCCTATAAAGAAGGTGGGGGGGGGGGGAGGGTGGAAGGTGCCAGGTGAAAAACCAATCAGAGGAAAGATCAAGGGGTGGGGGAGGGGAAGCAGGGAGGCGATAGGCAGGAGAGGTGAAGAAGGAATCCAATGGGAAAGCACTATGGGTAGTAGAAGGCGGCAGAATCATGAGAGAGGTGATAGGCAGCTAGAAGAGGAGGCAGAGTGAAAGTGGGATGGGGAAGGGAAAGGAAGGGAATTACCGGAAGATGGCGAATTTGATGTTCATACCAAGGGGCTGGAGATTACCCAGATGGTATACGAGGTGTTGCTCCTCCAACCTGAGTTTGGCCTCATCACGGCAGTAGAGGAGGCCATGTATGGACATATCCGAATGGGAATGTGAAGCAGAGTTGAAGTGGGTGGCAACTGGGAGATCCTGTCTGTTGTGGCGGACGGAGCAGAGGTGCTCGACGAAGCGGTCCCCCAATCTGCGTCGGGTCTCACTGATGTAGTGGAGGCCGCACCGGGAGCACCGGATGCAATAGATTACCCCAACAGACTCACAAGTGAAGTGTTGCCTCACCTGGAAGGACTGTTTGGGGCCCTGAATGGTGGTAAGAGAGGAGGTGTAGGGACCAGTATAGCACTTACACTTGCAATTACTTCCAGTAATTCCCTCCCTCTCCCTTCCTCCATCCCACTTTCACTGTCTCCTCTTCCAGCTGCCTATCACCTCTCTCATGATTTTGCCGCCTTCTACTACCCATAGTGCTTTCCCCTTACATTCCTTCTTCACCTTTCCTGCCTATCCCCTCCCTGCTTCCCCTCCCCCACCTCTTGATCTTTCCTCTGATTGGTGTTTCACCTGGCACCTTCCATCCTCCCCCCACCTTCTTTCTCAGGTCCCTGCCCCCTCCTTCTTCAGTCCTGACAAAGAGTCTCGGCTTGGAAAGAGGTGACTTTGTCCACACTTCCAAAAAGGAAACCATGAAGATTCACAAAATACTAAGTATGGAGCATAGATAATTACCTCAACCCAACAGCATTCAGGGAAACAAATATGGCAAAGCCTTGGATATCACTTTTTATGATCTTAAAGAGGCTTATTAGCCAGAGGGGAATAACTTGGAAGATTTTTTGCTGATCAATTTGAATAACAGACACACATGCTGGAGGAACTCAGCATGTCAGGGCAGCATCTATGGAGCATAACATTTTGGGCTTGATAAAAGGTCTTAGCCAGAAACATCTATTCCCCTCCATCAATGCTGCCTGACTTGCTGAGTTCAAGCATTTTGTGTGTGTTGCTCAAGATTTCTAGCATCTGCAGAATCTCATGTTTATCATTTGGAATATTTTGAGCAGTTAACTGAATCAATTACTGTATATAGTGGTTAAGCTAATGAACTGAATTTCCATACATTTTCAGAAAGTCTTTGGAATTGAAATTCTGCAGCTGTCGTTCTTCAAACTAAATCCAATTAGAATTAGTGGACAACTGATGAGATAACTAATTAAAACTGATTCAGGAGGCAAAAGCAGGTCTGTCTTACTTCAGCCACTGCTTGCATTCCTCTGAAGTATTACATAGGGCATTTCTAGTGATATTACAACATTAGATGCTGTGACTATATTTTGTGGCTCAGTGGTTAAGGATCAAGGATCAGCTTTATTCACCATATTCATTCAGTAGACACTTTATTAGGTACACTGACTGGATTATTGTAGATATCCAAATCAGCCAATTATGAGACAGCAACTCAATGCAGACATGATCAAGAGGTTCCGTTGCTATTCAGACCAAACATCGGAACAGGGACAACATATGATCTAAGTGACTTTGATCTTGGAATAATTGTTAGTGTCAGAGGGGGTGGGTTGAGATTATCAGAAACTGATTTCCAGGGAATTTCATGCACATTCGTCTGTAGAGTTTATAGAGAATGATGTGAAAAACAAAAAAAACATCCAGTGAGTGGCAGTTCTGTGGGCAAAAGTGTCTTGTAATGAGAGAGGTCAGAGGAGAATGGCCAGCCTGGCTCAAGCTGACAGGAAGGCAACAGTAACTTAAATAAGCATGTGTTACAACAGTGGTGTGCAGAAGAGCATCTCTGAATGCAGAAAAGTCAAACTTTGAAGTTTTTGGTCTACAGCAGAAGACCACAGACATACATATTTACATGTATTAGGAATTTTCTATGGTGCATTGGCATGGCACGCAACAACAAAACATCACTCAAAAATTTTAAAGAATGAAGAATTGTGTAAAAATAAAGTTAGAGATCAGAGATTAAAATACAGATATGGAATAAAATGCATTCTATATATTTTGTGAGGGGGATTATTGCTTTCAAAGAATTTTAGACTTTCTAAAACAAGGAAATGATTGGCAGGATTTAAAAGTACCTAATAGCTCATTAGTGGAAGCAATAAATTCAATACTTTATTATATGGTTGCCTTTGAATGGGTAGGGCTTTGTTTGAAGCTGTAAATCAGTTAATAAAAATGTTTTCAGCAAGGCCAGACAAGTACTGAGTTGTTTCTCAAGGACATGAAATAGATTTCAAAATTGTTCATTTTTTCCTCTAAAATTTGTAACTCACTGAAATATCTTATTTCAAACAGCTTTTTCAGAAAAAACAATGAAATGCTGCAGATAATTCAGAAAAGGTTGACAGATGCAACCCTGGGGGTCACATTATTAGGTTATGAGTTTGTAAAAGCAGACTCAAAGGTAAGGCGTATGAACTATGAGGCTTTAAAATGGTAGATGGGTATGAGTAACTGGAAGATAAGCAAACTATTTATTTTGATCAGCAGAATTTTTAAAAACCATGCTTAAAGGCTTCCTCCCTCATACAAATGCAGGATACCATTTAAAGAAATTAAATGTTGTTATGATGTCTAACTCTTAAGTAGAATTTGCTAATTATGGTTAACATTGGGAATTACATTTATACAAAGCTGACAAATGGTTGTAAAAGGTACAATTTTGCAGTAATATACAACATCTGCCCAAACTAAAACAATAATTTCAATAGCTTGTTGGGAGTTTCTTGTATGCACCCAAATTGTACATTTACAATGTTACAACACTAACGTCACTTCAAAAGTATTTAATTGGCAACAACACTCTTTCAGATATCAAGAAGTTGTGGAATTTCTTACATGAATGCCTTTTTTTTCCTCCTTGAAGATATACAGTACTGTGCAAAAGTCTTGGGCACATACATCTAGCTAAGGTGCCTAAGACTTTTGCACAGTACCGTATATTGGTTAAAATAGGAAGATGGTTGGGAAACAGAAATAAGAGTACTTAGCTTTGTATTAGCTCAGCAGTATTAAGTGTTATTTGTTAACTGGAAAGACATAATATACAGTACTCTGCATATGTGTGCCTAAGGTTTTGGCACAATAATGTACATTTAAAGAATTAGCACTATGCCAAACAATAAACCTGACTTAATATTCCTTAAGATTTTTGACATCACTAATTCATCTGAATGCAAGCTGTCTGTTCTATCTTCAGTCAATTTTTAGTGGTACTCTGCTCTATTTACCTCATTCAAAAATCACAGACAAAATACTTTCCCTAGTGTCAGATAAGCTAATCAACAAAACATATTCACGTATCAAATTTTCCAGGGTGTTACAACTTTCCTGGAATACTAAGCAGCACTTATTCAATGCATGATGCATTTCAACCTAGCTTAAAGCCTTGAAAACAAAAATGAAGCAATTCATCAGAAGTTTGCGTAATTCTATCTCGCCCTAGCCTCGGTAAACTGATAGGGTTTACGCTAAATTAAGCGACTGGTTACACAGTCTTGACTTATTCTGTCACTGGCCTTCTTTATGTAATACAAGTGTTCTAATAACAAAATGTCATTCAAATCAAAAGCTGAAACTGAACACAAACCGGTAAATTGATATTAAAGAATAACCTGTTGTGTGAAGAGTTTACTAAATATTCACAACCAGTTCTCAGCAAACCAGAGTACAAAGACAGCTGCTGTCTGTTATAAATGCTTGCAAAAATTAAGTATTCCTAAATGAGATGTAGTTTAAAAAGGGGGGTGAACAACACATTTACTTTCACCGAAAGAAACACTGGAATGAAAATAATCCACCCCAAACCAAATATACAGTGGCTAAAGAAATCTAGTCACACTTACTGCTACAAAAAAGCTCTGATAATACAGCACCCTTAGAACTTTGGTGGTGCTGGGCAAGTAGATATGCCGGACTATTGGATGTTACTTCCATTAACAACCAGACTTATTTTAGATTGTTTTGCATGTTACATAGTACTATAAAATATTCTAGTGAATCAGGTAAGGTTAAATGAAATACATGCAGAATTATCACATGTACATTGAAATAAGCAGTGAAATTCATTGTTTGCGTTAACCACCTAGGCTGAGCCGAGGGTTAATCACAAGTGTTGCCATACATTCCAGCACCAACATAGCATACCCATAATGCTTGGCAGAACAACACAGAACACAAAAATAAAAGACAACAAGTAACAACACCAAAATAAGCCCTTCTCCTCCCTCCCTCCCACCCATGCACAAAGACAGTCCTCCAGCTTCCACACTTCAGGCTTCAACTTCCAGTCTTCAAATCGACCTTTGGGCTCCAATCTTCAGGATCAACCGCAATACCAGCCTACTGATGAAGAATATCTGCAGTACAGGCCTCTGCTCTGCACTCAAAGGCATGATAGAACCATAGAACATTACAGCACAGAAACAGGCCTTTTGGCCCTTCTTGGCTGTGCCGAACCATTTTTCTGCCTAGTCCCAATGACCTGTACCTGGACCATTCCCAGAATCACTCCCATGAACCTCCTCTAGACCCTCTCCAATGCCAGCACATCTTAGATAAGGAGTCCTAACTGCTCACAATACTCCCAGTGCAATTTGGCCAACACCTTATGGAAAGCATCAACTTTACATAAACATAAGGAAGTCTGCAAAACGCTGGAAACGCACACAAAATGCTGGCAGAACTCAGCATCAGGCAGCATCAATGGAAATGAATAAACAGTCTTCCCCATTCCATCTCAGTCCTAAAGGAGGGTCTCAGCCCAAGACATCGACTTTTTTTTAAAACCACCCTATCAACTTGCACAGCAACTTAGAGAGATCTATGGATATCAAGACCCCCCTATTCCTCCACACTATTAAGAATCCTGCCATTAACCATGTACTCTAATTTCAAGTTCGACCTTTCAAACACTTTCCAAGTTGAATTCCATCTGCCACTTCTCAGCCCAACTCTGCAACCTGTCAATATCCTGTTATAATTTAAAGAGAAGTTACTTCAGGTATAGGGTAGGTATAATCTTACAAAGGGAAAAGATATAGAACACCCTAGCTGAGCACTTTCCCCCATTTAAACAAAACTTGCCACAACTCTGTCAAGTCCCTTAGCAGCAAGGATAAGAAACTGGTTTAACTAAGGAGCAAAGGTGATGGAGAGCAGGCTGAATATCACAGTCTGAGAGGGGGAGATGGATTACGAGCAAATTGGACTAGAATGTCAATTAACATAAAAGGGAACCCAAAAAAAGTCCCTTACAGAGTAAGAGAACTGGGAACTCCTGTCGTTTGGCAGACAGTGGAAAGCGAGACCCGGAGTGGTGGCATTGTGAGCAAGTGGCACGAGGGCTGGTCAGTCTTGGAGGTCAAGCCTGGACTTAGTCTAGAGTTTGGGTCCTGTCAACGTAAACACTCCATACGTTGGCTCTGATTGCCAATGTCCCACATCTCAAGCTGTACGCCAGCCATATTACTGGCCCATCATAGTGGACTCTTGGCTTACGTTCCAGACTAACAAGTGAGCCAGATGCCATCATATCAGCATTTCCAAACAATCAGATGCCCAATTTTAGATTTATTTGCATTTAGAATAGGTACTTAATGGACAATTGGATGGTTCCATTGTTTTCACCAATACTATTCTGAAAATAAATGGGCTTGATTTCTAACAGTCTTCACCTCCTTTAAACAAAGTTAGAGTACATGGGATTTGCAGCCAACATATAATACTATATAAGTTAAGATTATTTAATGGACAGAAAACAGAATAGGAGTAAACAAGTTCATTTTGAGTTGAGAGATTTTTTTTAAAAAAGAGATACAGCACAATAACAGGTCACTCTGGCCCAAAGCCACGCCACCCAATTAACCTACTACTGCGTACCACTTTGGAACGTGGAGGGAAACCAGAGGGAGAAAAACATGCAGTCACGGGGAGAACATAAAACTCCTTACAGACAGCAGGCGCTGTAATAGTATTACACTAACCACTATACTACTGTGCTGCCCTATTGTGATGAGGAATTAGTACTGGTTCCCTAGCTATTCACAATTTATATCAAGGATTTAGATGAGGAATTAAGTGTAATAGATTCAAACTCGATGTTGATACAAAGCCAAGTGGCATTGTGAAGTTGAAGGCTGCAATATGCTCAGAGGGAAGATGAATTGCTATTCCTCAGGACTGTATGATGCCTTGTTATAACAGCCCGGGAGACCTCAGATTACTGCCCATCCTGCCCAAGACATTGAACAAGCAGTCTGCCAATTTGACAACTAACAAAGGTTTGAGCGACAGTGATGAAATAGAACTATGTTGGTGTAATTCAGTAATAAGTAGTTCAGAACAAAGTTAAAAGACTTGAAGGAGCCAAAATATTGTGGTATGGTGCAGAAGGAGCAGCTTATTTTTGGTCTGTGGTCAGTAAGAGTGGAATAAAGCAGAATCAGTCCATATCAGATACATAACAGGGATGGATAGTCAGCTGTGAAAACAAAATGGGAAAGAATACCAATGTCATAAGCACAGAGAACATCACATGCTTTTGATTAGGACCATGTTACTTATGCAACAGATCACAAACTTAATTGGCAAGTGTGGAGTTACCAAAAAGTTAGCGATTGGATGGTGTCATCACTTTCAAGGAATAGAGAATGAAGAGAGATGGGGGATGGGTCTGAGACATCTGGTGAAGGGAAAGAAAACAGATTTTAAGATGGGAGGCAAAAGTACTTGAGGAGAATGAGATTGCTTCCAAAACACTAAGCAACATTACAGTGCCAGGATGGGACTGCTCAAAATGAGATCTCAATCAATTCAGCATTTCAAACTTCCCATGACCAGGAATTGCCAGCTTCATTTCAGAGATTTATGGGTTTAAACGTACTCTTCCAAACTGCCTGAGTTTCAAGAAATCAAAATATATTAACACTATTCATTGGTAAGTCTTCACAATTGAAAGCTTTCATTGCACGCAGCAGATTAGATTATTCTGACATTGAGAACTTAAAATAGTAATAGAATTTATTCTGTGGATACCTTTATAAGATAAAACACTACCAATCATGAGGTCAGAGAGAAATTCTACTGCACTCCAAGTAAATGTCAGGTTGGATCGTGTGAACATGAAAAGACTGAGATAACTGCCCAGAATGTTTGTAAGAATAGGAATGTCCTCATCTGTAAGCCTTTTATTTTTATAAATAGACAGATGACCTAAAAGATTCATTACTTATTAAAAGGAATTCCTTCCAGAAAAGGAGTATTGAGGTTACATGACACTTTTTTTAAAAGACTTTAATTAGATAATGCTCTAATAATGGGTTTTGTGAAAAAATTTTGATTGTGTTGCTAAAATATGATACGGATTATGGAATTTTCTGCAAAATATTGTATGTCAGATTGGTTTATTATAGTCTTCAAGAAAAATCCATACAAGAACTTTCACATGAATCACAATAAATATAATGAATAATATTTATCTTTTTCAAAGATTAGTATTTGCACAAACTAAAATGTTGGATTAGAAAGAGGCATTTCATCCATCCATTTCACTTCTGTGAAAGTCTCCTTCAGCAGTTGGGTTAATTAATTATATTAACTCCACACAAATCTCCCAATAGAATTTGAAAATTAAAAAAAGGAAGGCAAAGTAAAATCAGAAAGCATGAGAAAAATCAGCAGGCCAGAAAGGATCTGAGGTAAAGAGAAACATACTTAACTTTTCAGGTTGAAGACTTTGCATTAGATTGGATGAAAAACCATCGTCTTTTAATGTTAACTCAGTTTTTGTTTCAACAGATGCTGCCTGATCTGCTAAGTGTTTCCAGCATTTACCTCTGTTGTTCAATTTGGATTTAATGTGCTTCAAAGTACTTTGCTGTTTGTAAGCTGTGATAAATTTGGGGCTAATTGTTGTGTTTCATATATATTATAGTACAACTGGTGTTACAAAAAGGGTCTAATTAACTGCAGAAACTATATGGAATAGCATTCTATGATTAAATGTACACATGGTGGTACAGTGGGCAATAAAGATTCCAGCATGATCTAGATCAACTGGGAAATGGACCAAGGAATTTAATTTGGACAAGTGTGAAGTGATACATTTTAAGAAGTTTAACCAAGGCAGGACTTTAGAATAAATGGCAGGGCTTTGGCGAGAACTGGAGGACAGAGAGACCTAAAGGTACAAGTACAGAGCTTCCTGAAAGTGGTAGCACAGGTAAACACGGTGGTGAAAGTGACTGTTGACACACTTGTTTTCAGTGGTCAATTGAGTACAAGAGTTGAGAATTCATGTTACAATTGTATAAGATGTTGGTGAGCCCTGTTTGCCACACGATAGAAAGGAAAGCTGAACAGGGTGCAGAAAAGATTCAAGAAAATTTTCAGGACAAAATGACTTGAATTGCAAGGAGACTGGGCAGTCCAATGGGGCTGCATTCAATGGAAGATGGGGAGTCAAGAGGTGACTTGACAGAGGTATGTATGAAGTGATAAATGTCATGGATAAGGTGAATAGCCACAAGTTGGAGAGTCTAAAACTAAAGGGGATAGATTGAAGATGAGAGGGGAAAGATTTAAGGAGGACCTGAGGGACAAGTTTTTCCACATATAGGGTACATGGAATGAGTTGCCAGAAGTGGTTGAGGCTGGTAAAGTAGCAACATTCAAATACATTTAGGTAAATACATGGATAGGAATCAAATGGGCCAAATGCAGGCAAATGGGTTAGCTTGATCTGCCTACACATGTTGAGATAAGGGCATCTGTTATATGCTTCATGACTCTTCATGACTTGACAGTGAGTTTACAAATTGTTATTGATTCATTTACCAATTGCAAACTGCAAATATTTTAATACATCAACTACCAAACGTAGTAGAAATAGCATCTTTATTCATGCATAATTTGTATGCCACAGTAGTGTAGCGGTTAGCATGGCACTATTACAGCTCAGATAGTCAGCGTTCAATCCTGGTATCCTCTATAAGGAGTCTGCATGTCCTTCCCGTGGAATACATGCATTTTCTCTGGGTCCTCCAGTTTCCTTCCACAGTCCAAAGACATACAGGTTAGTAGAATAATTGGTCATTGTGAACTGTCCTGTGATCAGATTAGGGTTAAATCGGGATTGTTGGGCAGTACAGTTCGAAGGGCCAGAAGGGCCTATTCTGCGCTGTATCACTAAATTTAAAAAGTTAAACAATAATTTGTTAATTACTCAGCCAGCCCAGGTTATTAATGACTAATTTACATTGCCGAAAGTTCCTTAGGAAAAAAGAACAAGACATGGTGATTTTGATTGCATTGGCAAAAGAGTTATAGAGTCAGAGAGTCAAAGTTTTACAGCATTGAAGCAGGCCCTTTGGCCCAAATCATCCATGCTGTGTGCCCAGTGTCCAAATATACACAATCCTTTACGTGAAGAAGCTGCCCCTTTTAAAATCTCTCAGTTCTGAACTGAAACCGATGCCTTCTGTCTGGGGAAAAAGACAATGCACTTCACCCTGCCTTTCAGTGCCTCGTATGATCTTATCTACCTCTGTAAGATCACCCCTCATTCCCTAAATTCCAAGGAATAAAGGAATCATCTACATAACCTCTCCTTGTAACTCAGGCTTCCGCGCCACCCCCCACCCCCCCCCCCCCCCTTCAGCCAAGTCCAGACAATATCTCAGTAAATCTTTTCTGTACTCTTTCTACTTGAGTAATAGATTTTGTATAACAGGGATTTGTATTTGTCTCAGAGCAGGCATCCCTAATTTTCCTGTTCTTTCAATGATGTTCAATAAAAGCTTAAAAAACAATACTTAGTCTTTTCATTTAGCATTTTACAGCCACCTGGATCTTGCACCAAGCCATCACTTTCCATACACTGCCAAATCATTACTTCCATTTGCTCCACTTTGAAGCACTGATAAAGATCCTGCTATTCCTACTTAAACTTTTTCACTCATACCACTATCATCCATTCTGTTATTTAAGGGGTGGGTGCTGCCTTCCACTTTTGTTTTTTGTTGTCCACCACACATCCTTAGGTTTTGTACAATCTGATGCAAAGTCGTCTTGGGGCTGTGGTTTAGACATTGGATAGCACGAAGGAGACAACAAACTCAAAGGAAGGATTACTTGACTCTGAGAACCATTCAGCTTCAAGGATGTGATATTGTAGACCATGTATAACATTCTCAACTTTCTTATTATGACACACAGATTAGAATGGCAGAATGATTAGATCTTAATGCATCTACCTCATATGACAAAAAAATAAAGTTCACTCTTACACAGCACTAGCTCTTGTTCTCACAGAAGATTTATTTTGGATCTTTCCAACCACAATAAAGCCCAAGTGTATTGATAGGTATTTAACAAGTATGATTCTCCAGTCCTGCTCCGGTAGAGGCAAAAAGCAACGATGGCAATGAAGCAATGAAAGTTCAATTAGGAAGAAAAGTTAAACACGTGGCAGGCATTGGCATCTGGAATCAAAGAAGACTCTTAAGGAATATAGCATATGCAGGAGAGGAGAAAGAGAAGGCCAAAAATGAACCACAAAATATCCTTGGCATGATTAAGGACAATCCCAAAACATTCTTTTAAGTACACTCAGTGGCTACTTTATGAGGTACACCTGCTTGTTATTTCATTACCTAATCAGTTAATCATGTGGCAGCAGCTCAATGCAAAAAAAGCAAGGCATGGTCAAGAGGTTCAGTTGTTATTCAGACCAAACATCAGAATGGGAAGAAATATGATCAAAGTGACTTTGACAACGGAATGATTGCTAGTGCCTGATTGGGTGATTTGAATATCTCAGGAACTGATCTTGTGATGTTTTCACACACAACTGTCTCTAAAGTTTACAGAGAATGGTGCAAAAAACAGAAAAAAAAACATCTAGTCCTCAGCAGATCTGTGGGTGAAAATACCTTGTTAATGAGAGAAATCAGAAGACAATGGCTAGACTGGTTCAAGCTGACAGGAAGGTGACAGTAACTCAAATAACCACACATTACAACACTGGTGTGCAGAAGAGCATCACTGAATGCATATCACATGATATTTTGAAGTGGATAGGCTACAGCAGAAGACCACAAATACTCATTTGTTGGCCACTGTCTTAGGTACAGGAGGTACATAATAAAATGGCCACTGAGTATATAGCAGGAGCACAAGTGTGCCAGAGAAACATGGTCCAAAAGGAGAACCACTAATGTAATCTGTGAATTGAGCCTGACATTATAGGCAACACCCATCTCTATTTCTCTTTGTTTCTACTTCTCATCTCTATTCCCCTAGAGGAAAGATATAGAAAGTATGTGCATGGGGGCTGAATGGTCAACTCTTGCATCTAATGTTCAGATGTTCTTATTATGTTCTTACTTGGGGCACTTTCTTGTGCCCACACATTTTGCTTGTAAGTCATCAACTCATACATAAAATAGACAATTTTCATAACTTTTGCAGTTATTCTTTTTGCTTGCAACAGCACACCTCCGATCTTTTATTATGTTCCTTTTCGCACTCACCACTTTACTAGCAAGGCACCTTCCTCCCCTCCACTGTTAGAGTTTTATTACTGTTTCTGGACTCATTGGAACTGCTCATTTTCAGATGTTAGTGGGCAGAAAAGTTATTTTATGACAGGCTATAAAAGAACTGAAATATCTTTAATAAATCAGAAGGGATGATGAAGAAAAATACTCCAAATGATATTGGAACATAATAATTTTCAGTAGATTGTCAGACTGGTATGGGTCATCACTTTGAATATTTCATCAAAGTTCAAACTACTTTTTCTCTAGTTTCACACACAAAATGCTGGTGGAATGCAGCAGGCCAGGCAGCATCGATAGGAAGAAGCACTGTCAACATTTCAGGCTAAGACCCTTCGTCAGGACCAACTGAAAGAAAAGATAGTTAAGAGATTTGAATGTGGGATGGGGAGGGGGAGATCTGAAATGATAGGAGAAGACCGGAGTGGGTGGGAAGAAGCTGAAAGGTGATTGGCAAAAGGGATACACAGCTGGAGAAGGGAGAGGATCATGGGATGGGAGGCCTAGGGGGAAAGAAAGGGGGAGGGGAGCGCCAGAGGGAGATGGAGAGCAGGCAAGGAGTGATTGTGAGAGGGGCAGAGAGAGAAAACAGAGAGAAAAAGGAAAAAAAGGGAAAAATAATAAATAAATAGATAAATAAATAAATAAATAAGGGATGGAGGGGAGGAGAGGCATTAATGGAAGTTAGAGAAATCAATGTCCATTCCATCAGGTTGGAGTCTACCCAAGACAGAATATAAGGTGTTGTTCTTCCAACCCGAGTGTGGCTTCATCTTGACAGTAGAGGAGGCCATGCATAGACATATCAGAATTGGAACGGGATGTGGAATTAAAATACGTGGCCACTGGGAGATCCTGCTTTCTCTGGTGGACAGAGCATAGATGTTCAGCGAAACAGTCTCCCAGTCTGCGTCGGGTCTCACCAATATATAAAAGGCCACATCGGGAGCACCGGATGTAGTATATCACACCAGCCGACTCACAGGTGAAGTGTCGCCTCACCTGGAAGGACTGTCTGGGGCACTGAATGGTGGTGAGGGAGGAAGTGTAAGGGCAAGTGTAGCACTTGTTCCACTTGCAAGGTTAAGTGCCAGGAGGGAGATTGGTGGGAAGGGATGGGGGGGGGGGGGGGGGATTGAATGGACAAGGGAGTCGCATAGGGAACGATCCCTGCGGAAAGCAGAAAGGGGGGGGAGGGAAAGATGTGCTTGGTGGTGGGATCCCGTTGGAGGTGGTGGAAGTTACAGAGAATTATATGTTGGACCGGAGGCTGGTGGGGAGGTAGGTGAGGACAAGGGGAACCCTATCCTCCATCTCCCTCAGATCCCAACGTCAGCTCCTGGACCCTCAGAGGCTCCATCTTCCTCTCACCCCAACCCTCCCCTCTCCACTGACACTACCAGCCTCCCTCCCACCTCTGATCCCAGCTCTCATCCGTGCCAGGTCTTTACCATCCCCTCCGACCTTCAACTCTCTGAGGCAGAGAGCTCTGTCCTCAGTAATGGCCTTACCTTCGCCCACACCTCAGTGAGTTCCACGTACGGCATGATGCTGAACTCTTCTTCCGCTGGCTCCGTCTTCGAGCCTACTTCTTTGGCAAGGATTCTCCCACCCCCACTGATGATCCCTTCTCCCGCCTTCAACCCTACTCCTCTTCATGGACACCCCGCTTTGGTCTTCTGCCTGCTCTGGATCTCTTTATTGCTAACTGCCGACAGGACATCAACCGTCTTGACTTCACCACACCTTGTTCCAATTCCAACCTCATTCCTTCTGAACGCTCTGCTCTCCACTCTTTCCGCACCAATCCCAACCTCACTATAAAACCCGCTGATAAGGGGGGGGGGGCACTGTTGCAGTCTGGCATACTGACCTCTACCTTGCCAAAGCACAGTGACAACTCATTGATACCTCCTTTTACTTACCCCTCGATCATGACCCCACTAAGGAGCACCAGGCCATTGTCTCCCACACCATCACCAACCTTATCAGCTCTGGGAATCTCCCATCCACTGCCACCAACCTCATAGTTCCCACACCCTGCACTTCCCGTTTCTACCTCCTACCCAAGATCCACAAACCTGCCTGTCCAGGTAGACCCATTGTCTCAGCTTGCTCCTGCCCCACTGAACTCATTTCTGCATACCTCAACACTGTTTTATCCCCCCTTGTTCAATCCCTTCCCACCTATGTTCATGACACTTCTCATGCTTTGAATTTTTTCAATGATTTTAAGTTCCCTGGCTCCCACCGCCTTATTTTCACCATGGATGTCCAGTCCCTATATACCTCCATCCCCCACCAGGAAGGTCTCAAAGCTGTTCGCTTCTTTTTGTATTCCAGTCCTAACCAGTTCCCGTCTACCCACCACTCTCCTCGTCTAGCGGAATTAGTCCTTACTTTTAATAATTTCTCCTTTGGCTCCTCCTTGCCTGCCTTTTTGTTGGCTTTGTGGAACAGTCCATGTTCCAAGATAATACTGGTATCTGTCCCCCACTTTTCCTTCGCTACATCGATGACCGCATTGGAGCTTCTTCCTGCATACATGCTGAGCTTGTTGACTTCAGTAACTCTGCCTCCAACTTTCACCCTGCCCTCAAGTTTACCATTTCCGACAACTCCCTCCCCTTTCTTGATCTTTCTGTCTCCATCTCTGGATACCGCTTATCTACTGATATCTACTATAAAACTATGGACTCTCACAGCTACCTGGACTATTCCTCTTCCCACCCTGTCTCTTGCAAAAATGCTATCCCCTTCTTGCAATTCCTCCATCTCCACTGCATCTGCTCTCAGGATGAGGCTTTTCATTCCAGGACGAAGGAGATGTCTTCCTTTTTTAAAGAAACGGGCTTCCCTTCCTCCACCATCAACTCTGCTCTCAAACATCTCTCCCATTTCCCACACATCTACTCTCACCCCATCCTCCTGCCACCCCACTCGGGATAGGGATCCCCTTGTCCTCACCTACCACCCCACCAGCCTCCGGGTCCAACATATAATTCTCCACAACTTCCATCACCTCCAACGGGATCCCACCAAGCACATCTTTCCCTCCCCACCCTTTCTGCTTTCCACAGGATCGCTCCCTACGCGGCTCCCTTGTCTATTTGTCCCCACCATTCCTTCCCACTGATCTCCCTCTCGGCACTTATCCTTGTAAGCGGAAGAAGTGCTACACCTGTCCTTACACTTCCTCCCTCACCACCATTCAGGGCCCCAAGACAGTCCTTCCAGGTGAGGCAACACTTCACCTGAGAGTCTACTGGGGTAATATACTACGTCCAGTATGGCCTTTTATATATTGGTGAGACCCGACGCAGACTGGGAGACCGTTTCGCTGAATACCTACACTCTGTCTGCTAGAGAAAGCAGGATCTCCCAGTGGCCACATATTTTAATTCCACATCCCATTCAAATTCTGATATGTCTATTCATGGCCTCCTCTACTTTCATGATGAAGCCACATTCAGGTTGGAGGAACAACACCTTATATTCTGTCTGGGTAGCCTCCAACCTGATGGCATAAACACTGATTTCTCTAACTTCCGTTAATGCCTCTCCTCCCCTTCTTACCCCATCCCTTATTTATTATTATTTTTCCCTTTTTTTTCTTTTTCTCTCTGTTTTCTCTCTCTGCCCCTCTCACAATCACTCCTTGCCTGCTCTCCATCTCCCTCTGGCGCTCCCCTTCCCCTTTCTTTCTCCCTAGGCCTCCCGTCCCATGACCTTCTCCCTTCTCCAGCTATGTATCCCTTTTGCCAATCACCTTTCCAGCTCTTGGCTTCATCCCTCCCCCTCCTGTCTTCTCCTATCATTTTGGATCTCCCCCTCTCCCTCCTACTTTCAAATCTCTTACTATCTTTTCTTTTAGTTAGTCCTGACGAAGGGTCTCGGCCCGAAATGTCGACTGTAGTTCTCCCTATAGATGCTGCCTGACCTGCTGCATTCCACCAGCATTTTGTGCCTGTTGCTTGAATTTCCAGCATCTGCAGATTTCCTCGTGTTTGCGTTTTCTCTAGTTGGTTCTTTTAACAGTTTCAGTGTAAATTTGCAACTCTTTATGTGCTGAAGAGATGACTACATAGTGTAGATCTCATCTGAAAGCTAAAAGTGGTTTATATTTCAGCCAGCAAGATAACAAAAACCACTGTCTTTTTTTTAAATTTGAGTGCTAGCACCAAACATTATGCATGTTTACAAAGCTGATGTCCTTATAACAGACCGGTAAATCACAAATATAATCATGCTTGCCTATTAGTCAATGTTATTACAGGAAGGACATCACTTTTGATTAATAGCCTTCGGCCTCTCTCTCAGCAGATTTCTCTCACTTTGGAGCGCTTCGTTTCACAGAGATGAATTGGCTGAAGGCCAAGTCACACAGCTGCTGGTCGCTCTTGAGGGTGGAAATGTTCATCCCAATTTATTCAGATATTCGAATGTCAAATTAACCTCAGGATTAGCATGACAAGAATGAAGGGAGTAGTTTACAAGTTCTACATGCATTATTGGAATATTTTGAATAAATAACTGTTTAAGGAGAGGTAAAAATAATAGAGCAGAACGAGATAAGTATTTAAAGAAGGAATTGGACAGAAGCAGATGTGTGGGCCAATACATAATAATCTGCGTGAGTGTCGTCGTTTCTTTGGCTCAGAGAATGGAGGAGAACAAAAGGGCTATCCAGACTGCTAGTCAACACTGCAACTTTAGTATCTTCTCATTTTCTTTATGACAAATGAAGAGGCTGTTCAGCCCATCAAGCCAATGCCAGATGTCAGAGCAATCTCATACACCAATTTATTCCCCAGTAATCTATTCTCTTAGCCACGTCCTTAACATTATAATTCCCTCAGCCACCTAAACTAGTGGCAATCTACAGATGCTAACCAACAGATCAAGATGCACATCTTTAGGATGTGGGAGGAAAGCGAAGGACCTGGAGAAAACTCACAGGGCTCCTCTTACAAGCCCTCTTCCTGCACCTTTCTTTCTCATCATCCATCTCCCAGCAACTTCTGCTTTTTCTGTGTTGCCACTACTTCACTGATTCTGGCAGTACAGCCTTGCTCCCCTATCCAAGCTCAATGGGACCTCACAATGTATGTTGGGTCTGGTTCAAGTCAGGCACAAAAAAAGTAAGATCTGTTTCCAGGTTAGCTTTCTCTAAGCAGATGCAAGACCTTCATAATTTACACTACAAACCAAAAGCCCACAAGACCTGACTTTGTGCGCTGGGTTTGGTTCAAATTTTAATTTTATACCACAGTAATCTCTACCTGAAGCCACTTTTCAATCTTTTCACCTTCCTGCTCATCACCACCAACTCAGCATATAGTTAGCAGTGAAGCTGGCTCTTTACTTGTGAAGAGGAATGCATAAATCTCAGATTTTATCTCAAGGATGAAATATAAAATCAAGGTAATCTAATTAGGCCAAATTTTAATTAATTCGACAAGCAGCAGCCAGGAAAATATTCTGATTAGTTAACATTTATGTAATGTTTGATGACATCATATGAAGTCTCTGAAGTTCAGGATAAATTGTCCAAGTCTTCTGCTGCAACTCCACTGATTTACACCATTCTTGCTAGTGCTTTGTCAAATGGGAAACCAGGAAAATCCCTGAACAATTTCAAGATGTCCTGTAGAACAATGCTGCACAGTCCACCTCTTTGACCTATCAATGACAGGTTATAAAATGTCTTGTTCAACATCATTGTTGAAGTCAGTCAGCTTCATCATAGTTATGTTGAGTTATCTTCTATATTCTGCTAATCCCAGTATCTCCTCTCAGAACATTGCTCCATTGACTGATTAGATACAAGGATTACAGAACTCAAAACTTATTTCACATCCTATATTGGCAGTGATAATAAACCTGATTCTGAAGATAATAAATTTCATAACTTGTAGAAATAAACTGATTACTTTCATGCGATTTACCCTGAGTTTTCATTTCAAATATCCTGGGTGCCGATCACATGTTTGTTGGATTATTCTGTCAGTGCATCATGCATTATATTCATGATCCTAGCGATGATAAATAATAAAAACACTATACTCCGAAAAATAAAATGGAAATGGCGCACATAGATTACTTTAGCTTTTTATTAGTTTTAGACAAAACACATCTTATGGACCAATAATCTTCACTGTCTGTCATTATCTGTTGACAGATATGCTAATAATTTTAATATTTGTTTTTTCTATTGTTTTTCCCTTTTACTACCCTGATATAATTATGGATGGAATGATTTATCTGGATGTCATACAATCAAAGTGTTTCACTCTGTGTATATGACAATAACAAACCAATCACCATTATAAGATGATTTCATTATTAATGGTTTGTGCTTCAAGTAGCAAATACTATAAATAAATTTTGCTCAAAATATGGTGCCGAAAGAAGAAAAAAGTCCCACAGCAGTACAATTTTTTGGGGTAGAATAAAGAAACATCCCAGGGCAAGGGTGTTGAGATGGATCAACTCAAAATTCAAAGTAAATTTATTATTAAAGTATATATATAGCCACATACAATCCAAAGAATCATTTTCTTGCATGAATAGTTGGTAAGTCCACAGAAAAATAAGCATAAAAGAATCAATGAAAGACACCACCAACTTTAATACCATCATTCCCACAATCCTGATTAAGAAATTGCAAAACCTGGGCCTCTGTACCTCCTTCTGTAATTGGATCCTCGACTTCCTAACCGGAAGACCACAGTCGGTGCGGATTGGTGATAACATATCCTCCTCGCTGATGATCAATACTGGCACACATCAGGGGTGTGTGCTAAGCCCACTGCTCTACTCTCTATATACACATGACTGTGTGGCTAGGCATAGCTCAAATACCATCTACAAATTTGCTGATGATACAACCATTGTTGGTAGAATTTCAGGTGGTGATGAGAGGGCGTACAGGAGTGACATATGCCAACTAGTGGAGTGGTGCCGCAGCAACTACCTGGCACTCAATGTCAGTAAGATGAAAGAGCTGATTGTGGACTTCAGATAGGGTAAGACAAAGGAGCACATACCAATCCTCAGAGGGATCAGAAAAGGAGAGAGTGAGCAGTTTCAAGTTTCTCGGTGTCAAGAACTCTGAGGATCTAACCTGGTCCTAATATATCAATGTAGTCATAAAGAAGGCAAGACAGCAGCTATACTTTATTAGGAGTTTGAAGAGATTTGGTATGTCAACAAATACATTCAATAACTTCTATAGTTGTACCACGAAGAGCATTCTGACAGGTTGCATCACTATCTGGTATGGAGGGGCTTACTGCACAGGACTGAAAGAAGCTGCAGAAGGTTGTAAATCTATTCAGCTCCATTTTGGGCTCTAGCCTACAAAGTACCCAAGACATCTTTAGGGAGCGGTGTCTCAAAAAGGCAGCATCCATTATTAAGGATGTCCAGCACCCAGGGCATGCCCTTTTCCTACCATCAGGTAGGAGGTACAGAAGCCTGAAGGCACACACTCAGCGATGCAGGAACAGCTTCTTCCCTCTGCCATCCGATTCCTAAATGGACATTGAAGCTTTGTACACTACCTCACTTTTTTCAAAAATATACAGTATTTCTGATTTTTGCACATTTAAAAAAATCTATTTATACACGTAGGTGATTTACTTGTTTATTTATTATGTTTTATTTTATTATTATAATTTTTTTCTCTCTGCTAGATTATGAATTTCATTGAATTGCTGCTGCTAAATTAACAACTTTCATGTCACACATCAGTGATAATAAACCTGATTCTGAACTTGGGTATTCAACCAGTGTGCAAAAGACAACAAACTGTGCAATACAAAAAGAAATTTGATAGCCTTAATGACTATCGCCTGGTAGCACTCACAACTACAGTGAAGAAATGCTTTGAGAGGCTGGTCATGACTAGACTGAACTCCTGCCTCAGCAAGGACCTGGACCCACTGCATTTTGCACATCACCTCAATAGGTCTACAGCAGATGCAATACCAATGGCTTGTCGCATGGCCTAAGACCACCTGGACAATACAAGCTCCTATGTCGGGATGCTGTTCATCGACTATAGCTCAGCATTTAACACCATCATTCCCACAATCCTGATTGGTAAGTTACAGAACCTGATCCTCTGTATCTCCTTCTGCAATTGGATCCTTGACTTCCTAACTAGAAGACCACAATCTTTGTAGATTGGTGATAATATCTCCTCCTCGCTTACGATCAACACTGGTGCACCTCAGGGGTGTATGCTTAGCCCACTGCTCTACTCTCTGTATACCCATGACTGTGTCGCTAGGCATAGCTCAAATATCATCTATAAATTTGTTGACAATACAACCACTGTTGGTAGAATCTCAAATGGAGACGAGAGGGCGTACAGGAGCGAGATATGCCAACTACTGGAGTGGTGTCGCAGCAACAACCTGGCACTCAACATCAGTAAGACGAAAGAGCTGATTGTGAACTTTAGGAAGGGTAAGACAAAGGAACACGTACCAATCCTCAGAGGGATCAGAACTGGAGAGAGTGAGCAGCTTCAAGTTCCTGGGTGTCAAGATCTCTGAGGATCTAACCTGGTCCCAACATATCGATGTAGTTATAAATAAGGCAAGACACCGGCTATACTTTAGTAGGAGCTTGAAGAGATTTGGCGTGCCAACAAATACACTCAAAAATTTCTATATTTGTACCGTGGAGAGAATTCTGACAGGCTGCATCACTGTCTGGTATGGAAGGGCTACTGCACGGGACCGAAAGAAGCTGCAGAAGGTTGTAAACCTAGTCAGCTCCAACTTGGGTACTAGCCTACAAAGTACCCAGAATATCTTCAGGGAGTGGTGTCTCAGAAAGGCAGCGTCCATTATTAAGGACCTCCAGCACCCAGGGCATGCCCTTTCCTCATTGTTCCCATCAGGTAAGAGGTACAGAAGCCTGAAGGCACACACTCAGCGATTCAAGAACAGCTTCTTCCCCTCTGCTATCCGATTCCTAAATGGACATTGAATCTGTAGACACTACCTCACTTTATTTTAATATACAGTATTTCAGTTTTTGCTGTTTTTTTAAAATCTATTTAATATAAGTAATTGATTTACTTATTTATTATTTTTATTTTATTTATTATTTTTTTCTTTCTGCTAGATTATGTCTTGCATTGAACTGCTGCTGCTAAGCTAACCAATTTCACAACACACGCTGGTGATAATAAACCTAATTCTGATTCTATTCAATATACATATAATTTAATCGATTTATTTATTTATTTATTATTTTTTCCTTCTTCTTCTTCTGTATTATGTATTGTATTGAACTGCTGCTGCTAACAAATTTCATGACACATGCCGGTGATAATAAACACAATTCTGATTCTGAAATAAACAATAAAAATAATGATGAATAATTACGCAACAAATAGAGAACATGAGATAAAGAGTCTGTCAAAGTGAGTCTATTGGTTGTGGGAACATTTCCATGATGGGGCAAGTGACATTGAGTGAAGTTAACCTCTTTATTTCAAGAACCTGATGGTTGAGGAGTAGTAACTGTTCCTGAACCTGGTGCTGAGAGTCTTGACGCTCCTGTACCTTCTTTCCTAATGGCAGCAGCAAGAAGAGAGCATGTCCTGGGTGGTGGGGGTCCTGGATCGATGATGGATGGTGCTTTCCTGCAAAAGCGTTTCATTTAGATTTCCGGAATGGTGGGAAAAACTTTACCTGTGTTGGCCTGGGCTGTATCTACTACTTTTTGTAGAATTTTCTGTTCAAGGTTATTGGTGTTTTCAAAGTTTTCATACCAGGCTGTGATGAAACAGTCAATATACTCTTAAATGAGAGAACAAACTTCAATTGCTAATTCTAATGTTCTCATGAGCTTTGCATATTATTTCCAGTTCTGACCATAACTTCCAACCAAATCTAGAAATAATATTCTCCTATCCTACATGCAAGTTCTTTTCCTTATACACTCAAGTTAAACTCAGACATCCCTGATAACATTTTCCCTAAGATTCATCTTCCAACATTTTTCTTATTTTGCAACTACGTTTGGAAGTCTTGATGCTAACAAGTTAGTCTTGATAAACTGAACCGACACTTTTTCCAACCCTTTAATCACGCTGTTCATTCAGCTGTCCAGTCAAACTGATATCCTATACTTGGCTAACCTTCTCCACTTTCTTTATGTTTTAAATACCATTTCCTTGACCTAACTGCAATCAGCTTTCCTAATTTCTCCACATATGGCTTGTTGCCATTTAATTTGCATTTCAATGAAAGCTGGAGAGTCTGAAGTGAATGACTTTAGAATTATTGATAAGATGTGAATCAGGAGAATGATGGAATGTCCTACAGTTAACAAGGTGGTATAGCTTTTAGTGATTATCCTGTATTTGCAGAACTACATTAAAGTAACATATTTGGTTGGCACAGCATCCACCTTCTACAGATTGAATGGGAGAGTGTCTCCAAGTTGACCAGATCTCCCAAGATGCTCGATAATAAGTTCACTTTGAACTTTGAAGAACAACGATGAAGTCAAGGATAGCGAGTAAATGACAACATAATTACCTTCTTGAGTTATACATTTTACCTTACAAATATTTTCTTCATTATCTTGTCAAAATCCTAATCCTAAGTATTGAAAAAATGCTTTCACTACATACAGTGCAATAGTTCAAGGCCGCAGCCTAATTTCATTTTCTTGAGAAAATTATGAATAATTAATAAATTATGGATCTGCCAGTGACACCCAAACTGTGAGATCAAATTAACAAAAGATTTCCTCATAAGGACTATATAGTGTCTGTAATTTCATTTCTTAGCAGTTAGCATAACACTATTACAGCGCCAGCTAACTGGTTCAATTCCTGCCACTATCTGTGAGGAGTCTGTATGTTCTCCCCAGGACCATGCGGGTTTCCTCTGGATGCTCTGGTTTCCTCCCACAATCCAAAGACAAACAGGTTAGTAGATTAATTGCTTACATGGGTGTAATTAGGTGGCATGGGCTCGTGGGCCAGAAGGGCCTGTTTCTATGCTGGAACCATAAATTAAAAATAAATAAATTTTGCACCACTTATGCAGTTTTATATTTGGGAATTTTATGTTATGTATAGTTTGGGAAAATTCCAGCAAGTACTATAAACAAATAAATATTACATTTCTCCCAATGTTATAAATCAATCAAAAATTAATCAAATCAGCCCTCAAATAAAAGCAGAAAAATAGACAAGATGTGTCATGCAGTATCTGTGAATTTGAAACCACAAATGAATTGTGCAGTTTCCATGATGCAACAGATTGTCCATCTTATTAACAGAACACTTCTTAAAAACAATTTTGAGCCATCCAGCCCAACAAGCCAATGCTGACCAATTACATCATATTACCATCAATCTACTAATCCATATGTCTTTGGGATGTGGGAGGAAACTGGAGCGCCCAGAGAAAATGTACATAGTCACTGGGAGAACATTCAAATTCCTGACAGACAGCAGCGGGAATTGAACCTGGTTTGCTAGTACTTCAAAGCATTACAATAACCACTACACTACAGTGCTGTCACTTATAGAAGCCAAATAACCCTATAGTTTGTTTGTCTTTGGGATGTGGGAGAGCTACATCACTTGGAGAAACCTACCTAGTAACAGGAGAATTTGTAAATTTCACACAGACAGCAGAGATTAGACTGAACCAAGGTAAATGAAACAGCAAGGCAACTACACAACCTGTAACACCTCTGCCCTGCCAAACATTATGCAGTCCTGCAGGAATTTTTCCCATTTTGAATGATTTATATTCCATTTACAGCAGTGACTATTACTTCCTGGTGAGGATGCTATCCAGGCTGCCACATTTCAGGAAATATGGAACTCGCTGCAAAATGCTTCTTCTCATTGATAATATACTTTAACCTGCTGGAAATGAAGGTCATGCTGGAACTGAGAAACTGGGTCATTGAATAGAACTACATCAGACAGGTTTTGGATCTTCACCAATCTGAAGGAGGTTTTTAAGCTAAATTCTCCAGAGATAATAGTGTTAAGAGTAGCATGATTATGTGGGGCGGCAGGTAAGCATTCAGTATCAAAGTCATCTGTTGCAACAAGACTAACAGCTAAATAGTCACATACTCACAAAAAGTCACACAAGGAACTTGCAAAGTGTTCTGTGCATAATGTGAAGACAAACGGGATTAGTTTAGATTGGTACCATGGTCAGAGAAGGCATGTTATGCCAAGGGCTAGTTTCAGTGCTGTGCTATTCTACGTTCCAATGAACAGCAAAGTGGACCTGCTTGTTCAAGGTAAGAACATAGCAGGGACAAGTGGAGGAATATGATTGTTAAGAACTGAGTGTTTTTCTGTGATCAAGAGATGTGATAGTGGATATATAGGCGGAGGCAACAAGCATCCTAGCGGTTTTTAGCAACCATTAGCAAACTAATTTGGGCATATAATTTACCTGTTAGGGCAAGATAAGCACCAAAATACCATCCAAATACCTTCCACAATCTTTAGAGTGACAAAATATCACAGTTTCAGAAGTAAATCAGTCATAACCCTGAATACAAATTAATTTTCACATCTACATGGAGCATTGTCACAGAAAATCAGAATCCATCATCGGGGATCCTCACCACACAAGGTCAAACTCTCGCTGCTGCCATCAGGAAGGTACAAGAGCCTCAAGACTCACACCACCAGGTCCATGAACAGTTATTATCCCTCAGCCATCAGGCTCTTGAAACAGAGGAAATTACTTGCTCCGTTACTGAACTCCACCACAAGCTATGAACTCACTTTCAGGGATAAGTGTGGGAGGGATGAATGGACAAGGGAATCAAAGAGGGAATGACCCTTGCAGAAAGTGGCGGGGGTGGGGGAAGGTAAAGACGTGTTCAGTGGTAGAATCCCTTTAGAGATGGCAGAAGCTGCAGAGAATGATGTGTTGGATTTGGAGACTCATGGGGTAGTAGGTAAAGCCAAGAGGAACTCTATCACTGTTAAGACAGCAGGAAGGTAGGGTGAGCCTGATGTCTGGGAAATGGAGGAGTTGCAGATGAGGGCAGCATCAATAGTGGAGGAAGAGAAACACCATTTGATGTCCTGGAAAGGAAAACCACATCCTGGGAACAGATGCAGCAGAATTGAAGGAACTGAGGAAAGGGAATAGTATTTTTTTCTTTTTTTTAAAAAAAACAGGAGACAGGGTAGGAAAATGTACAGTCAAGATAGCCATGGAATTTGGTAGGTTTATAAAATAAATTGGTTGACAGTTTCTCTCCAGAGATGAAGAGATCAAGAAAAGGAATGGCAGTGTCAGAAATGGACACCTTCCACACCTTGAAGATACAGGTGAGGGTTTTGAGAGGTGCTATCATTGCAGTCTGGGCAAATAACTTGGGTATTTTGTATATACACATACTGCAATCACTGTACACAGGTGAAAGAGGGAATTAATAGTTAAAGAGACGAATAAGGTATCAGTCAAGTGGACTGCTTTGTCAGAGATGGCTTTGAGCTGCTGAGCACTTTGGAGTTACACTCATTTGGGAAAATGGAGAGTTAAATTATACTCCTTTCTTGTGCCCTGCAGATAGATGGTGGATGAGCTTTGAGGCATCAGGAGGGGAATTACTCTGACCTATTTTTATTTAGGGAAATTGAGTGGAAGAGGCCCTTCAGTCCTTCGAGCTGTACCACCCAGCAACCCCTGACAATCCTGATTTAATTCTAACTTAATCATGGGACAATCTACAATGACCAATTAACCTATCAGGCATGTCTTTGGACTGTGGAAGGGAAACTGAGGACCCAGAGAAAACCCACACATTCCATTGAGAACGTATAGACACTCCTTGCAAAGGATACTGGTATTGCAGCACAATGAATTCCGAATCTCTCAAGGTGTAATAACATCGTGCTAACCGCTATGCTACCATGGTTCTCGTATACATTTAGTCACTAACACCTGCTGAGTTGAACTTCTAGTTGAAGATGAAGAGGGTAGGGTAATATAATTTAATATCAAGGCTATGTGATGCATAGTCTTACTACATCCATGCAGAAGGGATGAACATCCCCACATTTGATCATTTATGATCATTAAGTAACAGTCAAAAATGGCTGGACCCAAGACACTGCCAAGTAATTTCTCCGTTATCTTTTTATACAGAGTTAACACAATATTCCAGCTGAGACCATTTTCTAAAAGTTTAGTGTGATTTCTCTGCTTTTACTGATTAAAGCCCAGAATTATGACCTTCCTTACCATTTCCAATGACTTGTACATACATATGGTGAAGCCCCTCTACCTGTTTAAAGCCATTTCATTAATTTTAAACTCATCCTTCATCTCCTTCATCTTCCTGACAGGATGCATCACCTCCTATTTCTCTATATTTATCTTGGTCTATGATGTATTTGCCTACTCCACCATCTTGCTGAGATTGTGTTGCAATTTAAATTGTTCCCTCTTAATTTTTAAGGAAGCTGCCAGATTTTGTGTCATACACAAGTTTAAAATCAGTGTGTTGCACCCTTAAGTCTCAGTCATTATTTTAGGAAAAAATGCATTAGTTCAGAACTATTCCCAAGGAACGCCTCAATTCACCAGTTTTCAGTCCAAAAAACAATGAACCATCATGACCTCTCCATTGCCAACTTCTTATCCACACTATTTACGCCATGTATTCCAACACCACTAATCAATCAGCTGTGTGGCACCCTGTCAAAAGTTTCCTGAAAGTCCACTAAACTACATTGACCACATTACTTCTCTAACTCTATCAATTACCTCAAATTTTACCAAATTGGTGAACATAATTTGTCCTCAAGTCTACCTTAATCCATTTTCCTCCATCTGATGATTAATTCCATCTTGGATAAATGTGCCTAAAAGTTTCTAACAATGAAAGTTACACTGACGGGTCTGCAATTGCTAGGCTCATCTTTACTCCCATGAAGTAACAGCATACCGTACATTTCTCTGCAGTTCTCTGACACCACCTCAGTATTCAAAGAGCACTGAAAGATGATGCTCAGTATTTTCACAATGTCCTCTCTCAGAATCCTAGAGTTATACTCAGTCAACTTTTCAAACATCTTCAAGTTGTCAATTTTCAACATATATGGTGTCTCAACCTTCTCCTCCATTATTATTTTGGAAGTACCCTGTTCTTTAAAGAAAAGTGGAAAATGCTCATTTAGTTATTTAAGAATAAGTTCCCATTTTTCCCCTAATAAATCCCAAAACTTCTTAAACAACTGTTTCTCTGGAATACCTTTACATGTCAACTTGGGCAGGTGTTCAATAAAGTCATACAAAAGTACTGTACAGAAACAGTACATGCCGACCATTTAAGTTGTCTACTCCCATTGACCTATGCAGAGACCAAAGCTCTCCATACCCCTACCATCCATGTGCTTATCCAAACTTCTCTTAAATGTTCGCATGCACCACTTGTGCTGGCAGCTCATTCCACACTCGCATGACCCTCCGAGTGAAGAAGATTCCCCTTAAATTTTTCACTTTTCACCCTTAATCTATGACTTCTACTTATAGTCCCAACCAATCTCAGTGAAAAAAGCCTGCCTGCATTTACCCTATCTATAGCTCTCACAATTTTTTCTAATATGCCCTTTTTATTTTATTTTAGTTATAAATACACAGTAACACACACAACACAAATAAAATGCTGGAGGAACTCAGCAGGCCAGACAGCATCTATGGAAAAGAGTACTGCGATGTTTTGGGCCGGGACCTTTTGTCTACTTCATCATCCTCTGTATGTCATTTGTATTCCAAGCAGCTTTAAATTTTTTCTTCATTTGTTTTTCATTGGAATGTACCTCAACCAAACCCGAAAATGGAGAAGGACTGCAGATCATGGAATCTGGAGTAATAAGCAAACTGCTAGAAGAGTTTAGTGAGTCACAGAGCATCCATGGAGGTAAAGGGATGATCAATAATTTGTGTCAAGACCCTGCATTATTGCTCTAGAGCTCTGCAATGAGTACAGTAATGAATGGATGTCACCGTTTATATCCATTTGTTCCAGGCCAGATCTATACCCAAACCACTGAGATGGGTATTACTCCAATTAATTATTCTTACCTTTTAATTGTCCCTTGTCGGATATATAGCAATAATGTTATTATAATTTAATAAATTTTCTCTATCTTAACTTCATGTATTAGACCCACCCCATTCCTAATTTCTAATTGAAATCCTATTGATAATGGGATTTAAATCCACATCTTTGATAATCAAAGCCCTTGGACTCCAAAAGTAGTACCATCATTACTTTATTCCACACTGCTCCATTCAGAAAAGGAGCAGCTCTGGCCAACAATTCTTGTTGTATGCCCTTCATAATTGATTATCTATGTAAAATTATTTAAGCTCCATCCTGAATTTTTCCAATGGCTGGAAACAGTGACAGTTTCTATCCAAGTTTCTACAATATTGTCTTTGACCTCTACCAGGACTCAAGGGAAAGATGGCTTACCTCTTAGTCACACTTTGATTGAACAGTGTTTTGCTGTAGAGCAGTACAACTTGCACAAGGAAAAAATGATCAATTATATGCACAAAAGGCACAGTGAGATACCTTTCCATTGGTACATATGGAACTAGCACGTGGAACTTAGTCTTTGGAAATTAAAGAATTCACTTTTGCATTAACCCAACCTTCTCAATAGAGTTTTCAGATTATTAGATAAATGAATACTGCATTGAAAACAGTTCCAGAGTTTAACTTTCACAAATCCCCTTGTAAAATGATTTAAACTGAAAATTTTCTGTGCATTGTATTTGCCAACTAGGTTACATAACATTAGTTAAGAGAAGTCAAAATCAAATCCATAGTTCCCTCCGTAAGGTTTCATTTTTTTTTTAAATCAGATGCTGCCATGCTAAAATACACTTTGTAAGTAACCCCAGCAATTAAACTCCTCATAAATCTCTGTCACACAAGCTGAACTACTAGGTTACACTAAATGTGTTTTCATAAATTATGATTGCAATGAAAGGCAGATTATGATATCATGTTCCAAGGAACCAGACGTGTGGCGACATAGCAGCTGATTGGTATTGCCCAGCACTCAAGGCCAAACTGCATGTATACTATATGCTTCGCCCTACAAAGAATCCAGGAACCAGCTTGGTTTTTATTTATGAGCCCTCACTGCCCAATTACACTCATGTGACCAATTAACCTACTGACCCATACATTTTTGGAATGTGGGTGGGAATCTAGAGCACCCAGAGGAAACTCACATGATCACAGGGAGAATGTACATACTCCTTACAGACAGTGGTGGGAATTAAACCTGGTCGCTAGCACTGTAATGGCATTCATGCTAACCGCTACACTACCATGCCACCTTGATTAATAGTAGAAATGCACCAAGCGACACACAGCATTCAATTGCTCTAATATTATTTGTATGGTGTCAAATATACCTCACGTACATAATAAAGTGGTCAGAGTGTACATTTGTGGTTGTCTGCTGCTGTAGCCCATCCAATTCAAGGTTCGACAAGTTGGGCACTCAGAGATGCTCTTCTGCACACCACTGTTGTAACATGTGGTTATTTGAGTTACTTTCGCCCTTCTCTCAGCTTGAACCAGTCTGGTCATTCTTCTCTGACCCCTCTCTTCAACAAGGCATTTTTTGCCCACAACACTGTCTCTCGTTGGATGTTTTTTTGTACCATTCTCTGTTGTGCATGAAAATCCTAGGAGATCAGTAGTTTCCAAGATACTCAAACTACTACATTTGGCACAGACAATTATTCCATGGTCCAAAACACGTAGATCATATTTCTTCCCATTTTGATGTTTGGTCTGAACAACTGAACCTCCTGACCATGTCTGCTTGTTTTTATGCAATGAGTTGCTTCCATATGATTGGCTGAATAGATATTTGCATTAATGAGCAGATGTACTAATGCATCTAATAAAGTGGCCACTGTGTATTAATTAACAAGAGAAAATCTGCAGATGCAGGAAATCCAAGCAAAACACAAAATGCTGGTGGAACTCAGCAGGCCAGGCAGCATCTATGGAACAGAGTACAGTCAACGTTTCGGGCCGAGACCCTGAAGCAGGGCTGGTGAGCACAAGGTATAACTATATAGCATTAAATCATAAGGCATAATATTAACAACACTTCAAATCATTACACGTTGCTTGCAGGGTTTGACTGTGAAAGCCTTGAGGAATGATCATTTTTGCAGTTTAGTGAACATCTATTTCATTCAAGTCATCTTATGTACCAAGTTCTAAAATGTGTGCCCAGAAATCTATTCCTAACCATGGCTAACATGGCTAAGCAAGCAGTATAGTAGTATTAGCATATTGAACTTGGTCCCTGAAATTCATTCCAGTGGAACAGAATATAATGTGCTGATAATACTAAATATCATGTTTGGCACCTTCAGGTCAGGATGAGCTGATAGGCACTTACCCCTGATTAATGAGGATTTAGGGAGTTTTGCTTCTATAATAATCAGGGATGCCAGGCATAGACAGAGTGGATGTGGAAAGGATTTTCCCATGGTGAGGGTGTCTGGGACAAGAGGGCACAGCCTCAGGATAGCGGGGCATCCATTTAAAACAGAGATGCAGAGAAAGTTGTTCAGCCAGAAGGTGGTGAATTTGTGGAATTTGTTACCGTAGGCAGCTGTGGAGGCCAGGTTGTTGGGTGTATTTCAGGCAGAGCTTGATAGGTTCTTGATTGGACACGGCATCAAAGGTCACGGGGAGAAGGCCAGGGAGTGGGGCTGAGGAGGGAAAAAGGGATCAGTCATGATTGAATGGCAGAGCAGGCTCGATGGGCCAAATAGCCTACTTCTGCTCCTATGTCTTGGGGTCTTACAAAAGAGGAGAGTTTTTAAAAACAGCTGAATAAATTGCTAACACAATAATCATTCTCAATGCAATTGTGAAGAACTTCTTTTGTCAATAATTGAACCATATAGTTACCCAACTAAAACATCAGTGGTTAAAAAAAAGCAGCCTTAAATCACTGCACAGTAAAGAGTTAGAAGGTAGAAAATGAAAGCAGGTACTTCAGAGTCCAGCTTTATCGTTGTACAGGTGCAAAATCTACCAGCATTCAGTCTCATTGCTCTGAAACGGTGATGTAGTGAGGCCGAGATCACTTACAGTGAATTTTAACATTTTATCAAGTTCAAGTTTGATTGTCAGTCAGCTATACAGGAATACCCATGAATACAGCCAAACGAAACAGTGTTACAAACACGAGGAAATCTTCAGATGCTGGAAATTCAAACAGCAACACACACAAAATGCTGGTGGAACACAGCAGGCCAGGCAGCATCTATAAGGAGAAGCACTGTCAATGTTTCGGGCCGAGACCCTTCGTCAGGACTAACTGAAAGGAAAGATAGTAAGAGATTTGAAAGTAGTGGGGGGGAGGGGAAAATGCGAAATAATAGGAGAAGACCGGAAGGGGTGGGATGAAGCTAAGAGCTGGAAAGGTGATTGGTGAAAGTGATACCGAGCTGGAGAAGGGAAAGGATCATGGGACGGGAGGCCTCAGGAGAAAGAAAGGGGGGAGAAGCAACAGAGGGAGATGGAGAACAGGCAAACAACTAAATATGTCAGGGATGGGGTAAGAAGGGGAGGAGGGGCATTAACGGAAGCCAGAGAAGTCAATGTTCATGCCATCAGGTTGGAGGCTACCCAGCCGGTTTATAAGGTGTTGTTCCTCCAACCGGAGTTTGGATTCATTTTGACAGTAGAGGAGGCCATGGATAGACATATCAGAATGGGAATGGGATGTGGAATTAAAATGTGTGGCCACTGGAAGATCCTACTTTCTCTGGTGGACCAAGCATAGGTGTTCAGCGAAATGGCCTCCCAGTCTGCATCGGGTCTCACCAATATATAAAAGGCCACACCGGGAGCACCAGACGCAGTATACCACACCAGCCAACTCACAGGTGAAGTGTCGCCTCACCTGGAAGGACTGTCTGGGGCCCTGAATGGTGGTGAGGGAGGAGGTGTAAGGGCAGGTGTAGCACTTGTTCCGCTTACAAGGATAAGTGCCAGGAGGGAGTTCGGTGGGAAGGGATGGGGGGGACAAGTGGACAAGGGAGTCACGTAGGGAGCGATCCCTGCGGAAAGCTGAAAGGGGGGGGGGGAGGGAAAGATGTGCTTGGTAGTGGGATCCCGTTGGAGGTGGCGGAAGTTACGGAGAATTATACGTTGGACCTGGAGGCTGGTAACAGTGTTACGTTGGGGCCAAGATGCAAAACACTGAATCAACTGTCATACACAGCACAAGGCACACAGAGCACATTAAAGACAGCAGTAAAATAGAGTCACACAAAAAAATATAGTCCAATGAACTCGACTGTAAAATACACTGTTGATTTTGCAATACAATTTCCAAGCACGTCTCCAAACAGCATACCAAGCCTCAACTACTTCAGATATTCAGACACTTAACTGACCTTGTAAGCATCCCAATAAAACATAACATTTAAAACATGTAAATGTAAAATTCTCAGCGTTTTCATAGGAGCATGCTTTGATCTTTATTGGGGTCCTGCATAAGGATAATTTAGAGAAAAGCTTCCAAGTTCCTTTTGTGGACACAAGAGACCACAGTGCTCGTATTTGATGTAAAAACACAAACATCTAGAGCAGGGGTTCCCAACTGGGGGTTCATGGAACCCTTGCTTAATGGCATTGGTCCATGACATAAAACATTGGGAACTCCTCAACCAGAAGAACTTAGCAAATCAAAACAGCACAAGACCTCCTGATGCAGCGTCTCCAACCAAAACATGGATCATCAGATGCTGTTTGACCCACTGAGTTCCTCCAGCAGTTTGTTTTTTTAAAATTAACATGCTTGACTGGGCAATCAGCTGGACAGCATCATAGCAGCAGACATTAAGACCCTACGGGATAGAAACTGACACAAGGACTGCAGATGCAACATACAAAATGCTGGAGAAACTAAGTGGATTAAGCAGCATTTGTGAAGCAAAATGGTCAGTAAATGTTTCATTTTAAGACCATTCTACAGGACTCTGGAATAGAAACTGATGGCAACAGGCATCAGGAAATAAAACTAGAACCATACAGGTCCTTCAGCTCAATACCATCAACCACTTGTTTTTGTACACATAACTTATATTAGTCTATTTTTCCCCTATTCTTCTCCTTAAATTCTCATGAACTAACCCCAGATCCTCCCACTCACCAACACATTAATGGTGATTTATAACAGCCAATTAACCTACCAACCGGTACATATTTGGAATGTAGAAGAGACCTGATGCACAAGAGGAAGCCCAAGGACATACACATTCTACAAAGACAGCACTGGAGGACAGGGTCTCTGTTACAGCATTTCTGTTGATCTTGTCACTATGTTGCCCTACAGGCAACCATTTCTTTGTGGAGATTTAAATTACCCAGCAACAGGAAGACTTGTCATTTGAGCTACCGAAAGCAAATTCAGGTCCATTACATTTTTAAAATTTGCTCTCCTCTCTTACATGGACATATTGAGTAAGAGACCTAGACAATTACACAACTGTAATACAATCTAAGCAGTTATTAGCAATGTAGTGTTCTGCCTGCTGACAATGAATAATGTGTTGCATTTATTTTGTTTTCTAGTTGACATAATTTAGAGTTTCAGGAATGACTTTGTCAAACAAAGCTAAATTCTTCTGTAACTCATTATCAATAAAAACTTGGGTTCGCTATTAAACATTTTTAGGAGAGAAATCTGTGTTTGGCAGCTTGCAATAAACCCATAGGAAAGTTAATTAGTTACTTATTCCTCTCACATCCACATATATTCACTTCTGGCATTGGTGAGTACAACCGTGTTGACGCTTCATACACATTTACCCTTATCGAGTAGAGGTACATTTCTATTCTACCTGCGAAACTAATTTGGATAAGGTAAATCAGTTGTACCTTACACACTGATCAAAGGCTGCACTTTAAATAAATGGGAATTAGTATTAGTGTTTTAAATATGTTTGAATCTATTCTCCTTTACCATTTGTGAACTAATTGTAGAAATCAGGTGTGAAGTAATTACACTGGGACATGTTCAGTAGCACAAAAGAAATGGAACACCTATTGAAATGAATTTACATAGGGTCTTTTAAGAGACTCCTGGACAGGTACATGGAGCTCAGGAAAATAAAGGGCTATGGGTAACCCAAGGTAATTTCTAAGGTAAGGACATGTTCAGCACAGGTTTGTGGGCCGAAGGGCCTGTATTGTGCTGTAGGTTTTCTATGTTTCTAAGTGCAAATTAGACGCACCGCCTGAAAGTAAAAATATAGTTTCAAATGCAGTAGATGTATAGAGACAGCATTTCATAACTGGCACATGATGCACGGCAATAGGTCATTACTGATATTCAAACGAAATCAAGTTCAAGTTTAATTGTCATTCAATCATACAAATGAATACAGCCAAATGAAACAGCGTTCCTCTGGGGTCAGTGTGCAATACTCAGCACCCACAGTCATCGCAGAAAAATAGCATGGTTTAGTCTTTAATCTATAAAACTTCCTGAACAAAACTGAACTGACATATCCAACAAATGACAGCACTAAACGACGATTCCTTTGCTTGCATCTTCGGAAACAGCTCTATTTCCATCATTATTTTTCCCTTTCAGGGTTCTTTTGAAGGCCCTGACCTGGAGTTATATGCTGACTACAGTTCTTTGCGGGAATGGGACCTGCTCTCGGGTTTCATAACTGGCTGTTGTGCGGCACGCCAAGGGGTCGGCCTAAAAGTCCAGCTTGGCTTTGGAGGCCTGGGATCTCGGGGCTCTGGAGATGGGTGGACCGAAGGTCGGTGTCACAGCAGGAGACCCGTGTTGTCGGGGGAGTCAGAATATCTACGGCCAGATCTTTGGGCACATAGCTAAAAAAAAAAAGCAACGTAATGGACTTTTAACAAATAACTCACTGGTTTATGATGTTATATCTCCCCACTCACTGTGAAAACAGAGACACCTCTTTCTCCCTTATTAGGGGGAGAGAGAGAGCATGTGGTATGTCGAATACCGGGTGAAAAGTGAAGTCATTGGGGTAACTGCAAGTTTGCTGTCACTTTGCTCACGCTTGAGTGCTCGGTGGTGGGTGCCGATGCTTTTTTTTGCCGGTGGAGAGAGGGGGGATAGTTGCTTGCTGCCGCTTACACACAGGAGGGAGGGGAGCTGGGGGGGGGGGTAACTTTGGGGTTCTAACATTTAACTATCGTTTATTCTTTGGGGCACTCCTCTGTTTTCATGAATGGTTGCGAAGAAAAATCATTTCAGGACGTATATTGTATACATTTCTCTGACATTAAATGTACCTTTGAAACCTTTGAAATATAGAGGGAATTTATTTTTAAAATGCTTGTGTTATAACTAAGATGTTGCAACAACACTTGGGACTCACCACCAGGTTCAGGAACAGTTATTACCCCTCAACCAGCAGGCTCTTGAGCCAGAGGGAATAACTTTTTATTTATTTATTGAGATACAACACGGAATAGGCTTTTTGAGCCACACCACTCAGCAACTCCCCAATTTAACCCTAGGCTAATCACAGAACAATTTACAATTAACCTACCAATCAGTACATATTTTGGACTGTGGGAGGAAACCAGAGCACTTGGAGGAAACACACACAGTCACAGGGAGAACGTACAAACTCCTTACAGAGCTTGCAGTACTGTTTACAGTTACTGTGCTATAGATTTGCTAAGTATGCCTGTAGGAAGAAGGAACTCAGCATTGTATATGGTGACATGTATGTACTCTAATCATGAATTTTACTTCGAATTTTGAGACAGTGTCAGGAAATGAACTCAGGCCACTGGTACTGTAAAGCATTGTGTGAATGACTATGCTACCATGCTGCCCCAAACTTTATTCAACTTAATTTACCCCACCACTGAACTGTTCCTGCAACTAATGACTCACTTTCAAGGACCTTTCATCACATGTTCTCAATATTTATTGCTTATTATTATCACTTTTTTCTTCTTGTATTTGCATAGTTGTCATCTTCTGCACACTGGTTGTCTGCTCTGTTAGTGTAATCTTTCATTGATTCTATTATGGTTATTGGATTTGAGAATGCCCGCAAGAAAATTAATCTTGGATTTGTGCATGGTGTCATAAATGTTCTTTGATAATAAATTTACTTTGAACTTTCAACCAACAGATTTTTGTAAAAACATGACCAAAAACAAAGTTAAAACGATAATCCATTAGTATCAAAACCAAAATGATAAAATTTAACTCCTGTATTTCTCCAATTTCTGCTCCAGGCCAGATACATCACAATGCGTGGGAGGTTGTTTATGGGCTAGTAAAGGTGCAGAAAATGCAGTTCACTACAATTGCTTGTGATAATTAGCACAAAAATGCGGGCTTCATTAACTGGAATAGGATAAATCTCTAAAAAAGAAATTGAAAATTATAGATGAATGTGTTAATGAAAGAAAGGATGCAATCTGCATCCTGCGATAGGGTTGATCATTTTCCTCTGTTTATTGTATTACCTAACAATGAAGTGGCCCATGCATGGACAAAATCTGGACTAATTACAAATGTCCTTAATCCATTAGCTAGAATTCTCAGGATCGAATAATTTGGTTACAGTCCTCTACAAAGTGTTTTCACCATGGTCATACACAAACTTGTTCTCTGGGGACTTCCTGATCATTCCCGAATAGTGCAACTATTCAAAACTGATATAATTCCTTCCATGGTTCACACACATTATAGCCAGGTGTAATGATTTAAACTGACAAACTCAAAGTTCAAAGTAAATTTATTATCAAAATACATATGCCATCATATACTACTCAGATTCATTTTCTTGCAGTCATTCACTGTAGAAACAAAGAAACACAACAGAATCAATGAAAAACTACACACAAAGACAAACTAATATGCAAAAGATGACTAACTGTACAAATACAAAACAAATAAATAATAACAAATAAATATAAAAATGAAAAAATTTTGAGAACACGAGTTGTAGAGTCATTAAAAGTATCTCCATATGTTGTAGAATCAGGTCAGCGTTGAGGTGAGTAAAGTTATCTAAGCTGGTGCAGGAGCCTGATGGTTGAAGGGTAATAACTGTTCCTGAACCTGGTGGTATGGGACCCAAGGCTCCTGCACTTCCTTCCCAAAAGGCACCTGCAAGAAGAGCATGGCCTGGATGGTAGGTATTCCCAATGATGGATACCGTTTTCTTGTAGCAGCACTCCTTGTAGATGTGCTCAGTGGTGGGGAGGGCTTTTCCTGTGATGAACTGGGCTGTATCCACGACTTTTTGTAGGCTTTTCCATTTGTGAGCACTGGTGTTTCCAGACCAGACTGTGATGCAACCAATCAGGATAGTCTCCACTGCGCACATATTGAAGTTTGTCAAGGTTTTAGATAACATGTTGAATCTGTGCAAACATCTAAGAAAACTGACACTCAGTAGTGCCTTCTTTGTAATGGTCCCAGGACAGTTCCTGAGAAGTGATAATGTCCACAGGGAAAAGGCCCTACCTCAGATATCAACACAATTCAATTTGTAACAAAATTTAGTGCACTGAGAAGTAATTAATGTTCCACTGCTACTTAGCAACATTGGTGGAATAGTAACAGAGCTACAACTATTTTATTAGAACACAACTTACCATTGTTATTATCAACAATTGCTATTAAATGATTAACTTTTTAAAGCAACATATCAAATTGTAATTGAAGTACAAAAATCATGAAACCATAATTATGATTTTGCTCCTAGGCTATTGGTTTAACACAATTAAGAGCTTTGCTAAAAGCTCTCCAAATGACCATCCATAAGCAACATTGAACAAATGTCGAGATGGGGACAATCTTGCCTATAAATATCATCATCCTTCAGATAATACCAATAAACACATCTGATTCCATGCATCCCCCCCCCTCCAAAAGTTATCTATTTGTCATCTCTATTGCATATGATAAACAAAAAGGCCCTACAGCCCACCAAGTCTGTGCTTGATGCCTACTTAAACTAATCTCATCTACCTACACATCCCACCATACCCTACCTGTCCATATGCTTGTCTACATGCCTCTTAAACATTGCTATTTTATCAGTTTCCACCACTTTCTCCAATAGTTGTTCCAGGTACTTACCACTCCTTGCAGCATAAGTAGGCCATTCTATCACGGCTGGTTTATTATCCCTCTCAACCACGTTCTCTTGCGTTCTCCCCATACTTTGACACCCTAACTAATCAAGAACCTATCACCCTCCGCTTTAAATATACTCAATGACTTGGCCTCCACATGTGGGCTTGAAATTCAGAAGATGCATTTGCACAGCTTGTTTACAGTTTACAGATATTGTTTACAGTTACTGTTCTACAGATTTGTTAAGTATGCCCACAGTTAAAAAAAAATCATCTCAGGGTTATATGTGGTGACATGTGTGTACTCTGATAATAAATTTTACATTGAACTTTGAATGTGGCCCAATTTGGAGCACTTGTGTGCAGTTTTGGTCACCTGCCAACAGGAAAGATGTAAACAAGGTTGAAAAGAAGAAGAATAGCCCTCAACTTGGCAGTGGAGTTATCGGGGCACCGTCATGATGGTGTTTCTGTAGCAAGCTATTCTTGTTTTTATGAGGCCGAGTTGCTAGCTCAACGCTCAACCAACTTGGATTGGAACTCGGGAGCCTTTGCTCTGGAGTCCGGCGCTGATATTATTGCGCCACCAAATGGGACAAGGTTGAAAAAGTGCAGAGAAAATTTACAATGATATTGCCAGGTCAGGAGCAGTTGAGTTATAAGGAAAGATTAAACAGGTTAGGACTTTATTCTTTAGAATGTAGCAGATTGAGAGGAGATTTGATAGAAGTATATGAAATTATGAAGGGTACACAGAGTAAATGCAAGAAGAATTTTTTTCCACTGAGGTTGGATGGGAATACAATCAGAGGCCATGGCTTAAGTGTGAAAGGTGAGAAGCTTAAAGGGAACATGAGGAAAAACTTCTTCACTCTGAAGGTCATGAGAGTAAGGAATGAGCTGCCAGCACAAGAGGTCCATGTGAGCTCAATTTCAATGTTTAAGAGAAATTTGGATAGATACCTTGATGGTAGGGATATGCAGGGTGAAGGGAGTAGGCAGTTTAGATGGCTTTGGCATGGGTGAGATGGGCCAAAGGGGCTATTTCTGTGCTGTACTTCTCTATGACTCTATGACTAATTTCACAGATTCACTACCCTCTGGATAAAAAAAATTCCTCATCATCTTTGTTTTAAATGATTGTCCCTCTGTTCTGAGGCTATTCCCTCTAGTCCTAGACTCACTCACTATAGGAAGTATCCTCTTCACATCCACTCCATTTCAGCCATTCAATATTCAATGAATTACCCCTCATTCTTCTAAACTCCAGCAAGAACAGGCCCAGAATACAAGCTCCTCAATATGTTAACCTTTTCATTCCCAAAATCATTCTCATAAACCACTTCTGGATCCTCTCCAATGCCAGCACATTTTTTTTCCTTAGACAAGGAGCCCAAAATTGTTCACAATACCCCACATGTAGTCTGCCCAATGCCTTATAAAACCTCAGCATTACATGTTTGCTCCTATATGCTAGTCCTCTCAAAATGAATGCTAACATTGCACTTGGCTTCTTTACCACTGACTCAACCTATAAGTTAAGCTTTAAGGAATCCTGCAATACAGTATATTAAAAAAATTCTCTCATAATTTGACCTTCCCACCCTGGAAAAAAAATACTATTTAGCCTTTCTGGGCCTCTCATGACTTTGTAGACTCTGAATAAAGGGTTTCCTATCAGAAATCCTTTATTGCCCATGCAGTTAATAATTTATGACTGCAAGGCCAAATTCTGCTGCAACTCCACCTAAAAATTTAAAGAGGATACCACTGTAGTGGGCCATATCTCAAAGAATGGCAAGTTGGAGTATAGGAAGGAAATAGAGAACTGAGCAAAATGGTGTCATGACAACCTTTCCCTCAATTTCAACAAAACAAAAAGGCTGGTCACTGACTTCAGGAAAGGGGCAGTGCATATGACGTAACTCTTGTCAAGAGTGTCAAGAGCTTCAAGTTCCTCGGAGTGAACATGACCAATAGCCTGTCCTGGTTTAACCTCGGAGATGTCATGGCCAAGAAAGCTCACCAACGCCCCTTCTTCCTCAGGAAGCTCAAGAAACTTGGCATTTTCCCATTGATCCTTACCAATAGCTGAGAAAGCATACTGCCTAGACGTACCATGGCTTAGTGTACTAACTGCTCCGCCAATGACTGCAATAAACTGCAGAGTTGGGGATGCTGCTCAGTGCATCACAGAAACCAGCCCCATCCCCTCACCTCCATGGACAAAAACCCCACCCACCCTGGACATTCTTTCCTCTTCCCCCTCCCATTGGGCAGAAGATACAAAAGCCTGAAAGCAAGTTCCACCAGGTTCAAGGACAGCTTTTGCGCCACTATTATAAAACTATTGATGGACTTGACCTCCCAAACTACCATATTAAGATTTTGCACCTTGCTGTCTACTTACACTTGCTTTGTAGCTGTTACACTTTAAGGTAGTGCAAGGAAAACAATAACAGAATGCAGAATAATGTATTGTGTAATGATTTGACTTTCATGAACAGTATGCAAGACAAGGTTTTCGTACATTTGAAAGACAAATGTACATCAGTATATCTGCTAATAATAAACATTTAATTTCAGTTTCTTTCTCTATTCAGAATCAGTTTACTATAACCGTCTTATATAATATGAAGTTGCCTCTTTTGCAGCAGCAGTAAAGTGCAGCTATATAAAATTACAAAATAAATAAATAGTGAAAGAAAGGAACAATGAGTTAGTGTTCATGAATTCATGGACTGTTCAGAAATCTGATGACAGAGAGGAAGAAGCTGTTTCAGAACTACTAAGTATGGATCTTCTAGAACATGGGGCTGATATTGTTTTGCTGGAATTTACCCACAAATCCTACCCCATTCTCCTTCAGCTGTTCTGCAGTCCATGTTCCACATCACACACTCTCCAGGTCTGTATGTTGTCCTACCTCAGACACTAACTACAGCCTTCACAATGTTAAATTGCGGCCTCTACTCTGTACCATGCATGGCAGGGTGGGGATACATCTCTACCAAAGGTGTAAAGCGGTCCCTTCCTCTACTAACCTACAGGTCACCCTGCTTAGCCCACTCACCCACCCTGTTCAGAGTCACTTGAAGCCATAGGAGCAGGTGGTGGATGATCGTATGAACAGCTGGTGCATATTACAAATAGTAGTTATGTGACCACTGATGCCCAGCAGACAATCTCTGAAGAGTATTGATAACTCTCATCTGAAGAGTTTGAGGGTATTTGGTACGTCACCAAAGATACTCGCAAATTTCTACATATGTACCAAGAAGAGTATTCCAACAGGCTGTACCACCATCTGGTATGGACGGGGGAGAGGTTACTACACAGGATCAAAATAAGTTGTAGAGTTGTAAACTTACTCAACTCCATCATAGGCACTAGCTTCCAGAGTATCCAGGACATCTTCAAAGACTGATGCTTTCAAAAGGCAGTATCCATCATTAAGGATCCCCAACATTCAGGTCATGCCTTGTTCTCATTGCTACCATCAGGAAGGAGGTACAGAAGCCTGAAGGCACATACTCAATGATTCAGGAACAGCTTCTTCCCCTCTGCCATTCAATTTCTGAATGGACATTGAACCCATGAACTCTTCCTTACCACTACTTTTTATTTCTATTTTTTGCACTACTTATTTAATTTAACTATTTTATGCTGGATTCAGATTCTGTTTCTGGTTCTGATAATAGCTGAGGTCACCTGCCTTGTTAAGATACTGCCCAGAAGAAAGGAATAGCAAACCACTTCTGTAGAAAAAATAGCCAAGAACAATCATTAGAGTTTATTTAAATCTTACATCCATCCCACAACATGAGGGAGTAAAAATCTTCGCTTTATGACTGTCACAATATACAGAGATGTGAATTTAAATGTCTAATGGCTTGTATAAAGAAACTGCCCTGTAGCCTGTTGGTCCTGCCTTTAATGCTGCGGTACCATTTGCCAGACAGAAGCGGCTGAAACAGTTTATGGTTGGGGTGACTTGTGTCCCTGATGATCTTCTAAGCCTTCTTTCTGCACCTGCTGCTATAAATGTCCTCAGTGGAGGGAAGTTCACATCCACAGATGTGCAGGCTGTCCGTACCACTCTCTGCGGTGCTCAGTGATCAAGGTTGGTGTAGTTCCTGAACCAAGCAGTGATACAGCCAGTCAGTATGCTCTCAATGGTGCCCCATAGAAGGTCTTGAGGAGCTGGGGGTTCTTGCTGAATTTCTTCAGTCGCCTGAGGTAGAAGAGATGCTGCTGTGCTTTTTCATTTGCCACAAAGCCGGTGTATACAGCCACTCACCCTCTCAACTGCAGACCCATTGATGTTGATCAGGATGAGCTTGTCTCTGTTCCTCCTGTAATCCACAATCTGCTCTTTTGTTCTTTGGACGTTGAGGGAGAGGTTGTTATCCTGGCACCACCGTATCAGGGTGTCGATGTTGATTTGTTCACCGAAGTGCCTGTTCTAATTTACCCCATTGGTATGACTTCATTTAGAAATTATGGCTAGCATGATCCAACCCTGGATTAAATCACTTTTATGTGGGAAGTATGCAAAATGAAAAAAAAATTTGCTAATAGATCCAATTTTTGTATCCAATTCTTAATATTAGCAGAGTTCACTCATAAACAAGGGAGCCAAAATGGAACACAATAGTCATTCACAAGAGGAAATCTGCAGATGCTGGAAATCTGAGCAACACACACAAAATGCTGGAGGAACTCAGTAGGCCAGGCAGCATCTATGGAAAGAAGTACAGTCGACGTTTCAGACTAAAATCCTTTGGCAGGACTGGAGAAAAAAAGCTGAGGAGTAGATTTGAGGTGGGGGGGGGGGGGGGAGAAGAGAGAGAAACACCAGGTGAGAGATGAAGGGAGGGAGAGGGATGAAGAGCTAGGAAGTTGACTGGTGAAAGAGACAAAAGGCCACGGGGGCGGGGGGGAGGAGCAATGGAAGAGGAAGGCAATGGACGAGCAAGGAGATAACATGGTGAAGGAGGATGGGTGGAGGCATTACTGGAAGTTTGAGGAATTGATGTTCATGCCATCAGATTGGAGGCTACCCAAACGGAATACAAGGTGTTGTTCCTCCAACCTAAGTGTGGCCTTATCCCAACAGTGGAGGAGGCCATGGATGGACATTTCGGAATGGGAATGGGAAGTGGAATTAAAATGGGTGGCCACTGGGAGATCCCGCTTATTCTGTCAGACGGAGCGTAGATGCTCAGCGAAGCAGTCTGCCAATCTACGTTGGGTCTCACTGATATACAAGAGGCCAAACCAGGAACATCAAACACAGTATATGAAGCCAACAGACTCACAGGTGAAGTGTCACCTCACCTGAAAGGACTGTTTGGAGCCCTGAATGGTAGTCATTCAGTTTAGCAGCACCAATTGCACAGATACCAAGAATCTATGAATAAATCTCTGGTCTGCAATGGCTTTCAGTGGTGGTCAGCCAACTTTAATAGATCCTTTAAGGACACGAGATTTACTTCTACATTGCTCGACTAAGTGGGGATCATCACACCTGGAGGAGACAGCTAGAGCCACCTCAGGAGGTTCTTCATCCGGTAGTCCCCTGCCCTACTGGACAAGACACCTTCAACTTGGCACATAATAGCTAATTAGAAAATCTGAATATAGGGGTTTCCTCCCCATCTGCTGCCTCTGTCTTATCCATGGAAGCATTCTGTTGATGTCCAGCTGTTGTGGGACAGCTGTTTAAAAGTTGTTGCTGTCCCCAGGTATGCGTTCGGTATAACCTGAAATGATGCTAAACTGAGTGGGGTTCAACAGGGGCATGCCATAGGAGTCATATTTGAACAAATCTTTCACAATCCTTTCCTGGTGGTGCTGCTGTTCTCAGACCTTAACTCTACCCCTCTCAGTTATTCCATTATTGTCACTTCAGCACTTCTTTTTGCACTATGTCTCTGCACCATTCTGCCGTTCTCACTTGCTGTCTTTATTATTACCACCTACTCTGCGCAGTTTATGTGAGCATGGAATTTCATTGCACTCTGATGTATATGACAATGAACTAAACTGAAACTAATATGATATGAAATCTGGGTGCAACATGCCTTTCAGAAATTGAGGCATTTTGATTGTTTTCACAATTATTTTTGTAGTATACAGTTATTTTTGCAGTATACACCAAAGAAAAAGTTGAAGAGCCTGGTGACTGTAATGCTGTTCAAATGGTATTTCATGATCACACCAGAAAAACATTCATAGGTCAGTTGCTGTACAGGTCAAATGTAGTGCAAGCTGGACTGCCTAACAAAATTACTTTGACCCCTGCCTCCCTACTGCAACAACACATGACATTTCTCATCCTACAATTTCAGGGCCTCTTGTGTATCTGGCCTCTAGTCGAGACATTCATTCATCTCCCCAGACTGATAAATGTGAGGGTTGCCCAATACTAATGGATGACAGGAGAAAGATTGTGACAGATTTCTCTCGAGTTGAGAAACATCCACTGCTGCAAGATGTTTTACAAAATAATTAGGATACTAAACTAATTCAAATAAATGAAACAATTAAACTCAGATTAATTGAATGAGAAGCAGCTCTGCCTCGAAACCAGGTCAAATCAAAGAATGTTGGTTAACTTATCCTGAGTTCAGTACCAGTCAAACATCAAAATCATATTTATTTTCAGCTCTAACAACACATTACAAGACCAAGAATAACTTTGTTTTTCGTCCCTAGATAATGCAAACTTAAATTCTAATTGTGTTGGGAATGGATTAAGTAGCTCACCAATAAATAAAGGCAATGTCACTTCAAGCAGCACATTGATCTGTCAATCAAAACCTACATTTAGTCAAAAGGCTGTGCACCTTTCCTTTTACAATTGTAGGCAATTGATCTAATGAGAATCCACAAAAGGATCATAATGCTAACTGACTGAAACATCTTCAACTGGACTGTTAACTATCAGGCATTCAGTGTAAAGGATTTCCTACTTAAACATCAAGCTGGCGAATGCAGTTCATTGATAATAGCCAGAACAACTTGTTCCTACGTTATCCCCCTTTTTAGGTTTGCAATTCAAAAATTAGAGTCCTACTAGAAATATCTGAGGCTTCCATCAGTCAGAGTTGACAATGGATATTGCATCCTAGCTATCTAGACATGCGAGCCCGGACTGTAAGATATGTGGAGCAAGTTGTTGCCCATGTAGCAAGCTCCCCCTTTCCATGTATCTGATGAACCCAAAGGAACAGCAGAGACCGATACAGTTTAGTGCCAGCAGCATCACAGCAACTGCCAGTCAGCATCGAACTGAATGTAGAACTGCTTTAGTGACTCCAGCTCCGGATTTTTTCCACTCAATGTTTACTCCCAAAGCCTTCCCCATTAGAGGGTATAGCTGCAAGGCAGCAGAGGTTTGAGATCAGAGTTTTCCTTCTCCTAAATGAGCTGCTGATGAGCCCATCTGCCTGAAGCGACTGGTTTTAAGACTCAAGTAACCCACCTTTGCCCCTTCTCCTGTCAATAGAAATGATTCTACCAGGCTTAGTAGCCAAACCATATGTGAAATCCAGGAGCTGGTCTTGGTTGTCAGAGGCTATTTGAGGTGCAGACCATCAGGTGCATTTAATAGGGCGGTGGGAGCTTGTCCCCATTACCACTCCTGGCTATAACAACCTTTCGAAAACAACAGCTCTGAAATAATGCAACAATGCTAAAGGTAGCTTCAAACAAAAACTGAGCTTTGTCATAATCTAATTCCTCTCTCTCATCCTCCCTCGCAACACACACACAGTTTTCCAATGGCAGGATAAGCCTCCAGGTCAACAGGCTTTGAAAGATGAGAGTTGATTCTGCAGAAGGCTTTTGGGGATCTGGAAAGAGAAATTAAATATGAACCTTCTCAGAAGACAATCATCTTCTGATAACTCTGTGTGGCGTGCAAGTAACAATAAAAGTAAGTGCAGATGAATGCCATATAGGTAAAGAAAACCAGGTATGGCTGAAGAAATGCCACAGGAGGGAGGGCTTTTGATTTTCAGGACATTGAAACAGGTGGAACCCATACAAGTCAATAGTGGACTGTATCTCAGTAGAACAAGAAATCAGTATTACCACCTGCATTGTTCACAAGGGCTGTTGAAGAGATTTTAAGACTAAACTAATTTAGCAAAGGAATGGGGGCATGAACAAGGATTAAACAAACACCGGATTCATCTTGTATAACGACTTCAGAACAGAACCAGTGTAGCAACATTTCCCAGAAAATCCAGTTAATTAATAACAAGAAGATTAAACAAAGGGGAAAAATGTTTACTACATATTTTACACAATGCTTTTTCTATGTTCAGGTACAAGGTTGTAAGGTTTGCATTATTCAATTTTCACGGATCACTATATCTCAATCTAGTATTACTTATTATCTGATTGCCAAATAAATTTATTTTGCCTTAACCTCATACTTGCGAAGGGGAAAATACAATGAACACATTTGTACTGGTTGCAGTGCCTGCTTCACACCAATTTGCATTCATTATAAATCTTTAGCTGATCAGTCACAAATAAAGAGCTTGACAAGAACACAGAATAAATACAAAAGGCTACTTAAAAGTGAAAGAAAAACATAAAATGGAAGAATTTTACTTAAGGATGAGGCATTTATAACTGCAAGTTAAACACAAAGTTGCATACAAGTTTGATTTGTTACAGACCAATATTATGGAGGCAAAAGGACTAGATTAACTGATCACTCAACTTCCCGACACAAATTCACTTTCTATATTTTAGAATAAGTAATAGTTAAAAAGAATTATGCATAGAATTAACAATCAGCACAGATAAAATGATAAAAGTTTGATATCATGTTGAAGCATTTTTCTGTTTGTTTACCTGAATGCTGCATAGACTACAAATGAATCCTATTCAGCGTAAGAGTATAATGGAGAAAAGAGAACCAGATTCATGGTGTGAGCAAGAAAGAGACATTCCTCAGGCTTGAAATTGGTATAGAGGATTAACCAACCATGCTGAGATGCTTCATATTTGGAGTACCAATGCGTTACCCGAAAACAATCCGTCTCACATGAGCCTGCATTCCAGTCAGCCACAAGCTGAGAAATACTCAAGCCTAATTGGAAGTAACGATTTTACAGCAAGTTGTTTTCGTGTTACGTCAGAAATGGGAGCAGAAAATACTTGCAAACAGCAGAGAGGTCAGCATTGGTAATTATTTTCTAATGAAGAATTTTAATGTCGGCTTATGGAAAAGCAACACTGAATAATAAATGAAAGAATAATCTTGTTGTATATTAAACACATAGCAACCAGATTTGGAATGGAGCAGCTCAGTTATAAAGGGGAGACTGAACAAGCTAGGGCTGTTTTCCTAAAGGTGGAGACTGTGAGGAGGGGCATTGATTGGGCAAACTTTCCTGCAGTCTACTCTGTCAGAGGTAGATAAAATTAGAGGACATAGATTTACTGTATGCCAAAGAGATTTAAAGAGGATACAAATGGGAACTGCATCACTCAAGAGCGGCAAGTATCTGAACCACACTGCCTGATAGAGTGGTTGAAGCTGGGTCACTGAGAGCACTGAAGAAGTGCCTCGATGAGCACTTGAATTCTGAGGTATAGAGAGCTTTAGACCAAGTGTTAGAAGATGGGACTAATACATAAAGGTGCCGAATGGTTGGCAAGGATAAGTGGCCCGTTTGCACCACTTCTCCTCCCCTCAATATACTGGATCTCTTCTCTCCTCTCCATTCTCAGTCTCATTGCAGGGTTTCAAGATGTTGACGATTTCTGTCCTCTTGCACAGATGTCACTCAAAGCACTGAGTTCCTCCAGCAATTTGTTTGTAGCTCCAGATTCCAGCATCTGCAGTCTCATGTTTGTTTCTCTGGCCTGGTTCCAGGATTGTGCCAGTCATTTCAAGACCCAAATGGTTGAAGGAAAGTCCCTGTTCTTGAACCTGATGGTGTAGGACTCAAGGCTTCCATATCTTCTGCCAGATAGCAGCTGTAAGAAGATAGCATAGCCCAAATGGTGGAGATCTTTGATGATGGACTTTGCCTTCCCTGAGGACAGTGCCCTCAGTGGTGGGGAGGGATGCACCTATAATGTACTTGGCAAAGTCCACTACTCTCTGCAGCTTATGCTCTTATGCATTCAGATTGCAGTGATGGACTATAATGCAACCAGTAAGGATACTTCCAAAAGTACATCGTTGAAGATGTACTTTGCTAGACTGATTAGTGACAGCTGAACCTCTTTAATGTTTGAAGAAAGTGAAGACTTTGTCACATCTTCCTTACTTATAAAATTCTATCAGGTCCCCCCCACCCCCCACATCAGCCTTCAGCACTCTAGACAAAATACCTCCAGTTTATCCAACTCCGTATAGCACAAGCCCTTTAATACACGCAGAATCCCGACAAACCACTTCTGAACACTCTACGTAACTTTGCATCCTTCCCATAATGGGGCAAACAGACATGGGGGTGAATGCACCAACAACAAAAACAATTAGGGATATGCTTGAAATTAAGCCTATAATTTTTCTTCAATCCATAATTAAGTAGTGTTAACAAGCAAGCGCATTTCTCAGTTCAGATCCATTCTCTACTTTTCAGAGAAATGCAATATCCATGGAAACTCCAACCTTCCTTCACAAGGACACTCCCTCTCACACTCTCTAACTTTGCACCACACCTTCAGCCCCCATTCACTTCCCTCGTATTAAAGGGCTGAGAAATTGTCACAGAAGTAATGTGCACAGGGGTGGGAATGGATTATATCCTGGGCCCAACACACACATCTACAATCACAAAGAAGGCATACCAGGGCTGCTTCTTTCTTAGAAGATTAAGGAGGCTCAGCATGTCACCAAATACTCTTAACAAGTTTGTATGGAAGCACGATTGAAAGTACCTTGGTTGCATTGTGGCAAAGTTCCTAAATAATTGCAATGTGCAGGACTGTTCTCCTGCAGTGACCTGGCCCAATGATACAGGGACCAGAACCGTGCAGAGTGTTTTCAGAAGCACAAGGTTGACATCGGTCAGAAATCTTGTTATTAGCCCACATCTCACAAGACAAACTCAAAGGTTGTAAGGGGGATACGTCACCTGGACTAGATAGACTATATTCCAGAGACCTGAGAGAGGTTACTGAAGAGATAATGGATGCATTGATCATGATCTTTCAAGAATCACTTGATTCTGGCATGGTTCCAGAGGAATAGAAGATTACAACTGTCACTCCACTCTTTAAAGAAGGGAGGAAGGCACAATAAAGTAAATTATAGACTTGATAGCCTCATCTCAGTGGTTGGGAAAGTGTTGGCGTCCATTATCAAGGACGAGGTTTTGGGGTATTTGGAGACTAATGATAAAATAAGTCAAAGTCTTGAAATGTCACCTGACAAATCTCTAAGAATTCTTCGAAGTAGTAAGAAGTAGGTGGACAAAGGAAAGGCAGTGGATGTCATTTACTTAGATTTTCAGAAAACATTTGATATAGTGCCTCACATGAGACTGCTTAAGATGATAAATTCCTATGGCATTACAGGGAAGATACTGGAATGGAGAGAGGAATAGCTGACAGGCAGGAGGCAGTGAGTGGGGATAAAAGGGGCCTTTTCTGATTGGCTGCCAGTGACTAGCGGTGTTCCTCAGGGGTTAGCAATGGAACTGCTGCTTTTCACATTGTTTGTCAATGACTTAGATAGTGGGATTGATGGCTTTGTGGCAAAGTTTGAAGATGATACGAAGATAGGTGGAGGGGTAGGTAGTGCTGAGGAAGCAATGTGATTGCAGCAGGACTTGGCCAAATTGGAAGAATGAGCAAAAGAGTGGCAGATGGAATACAGTGTTGGGAAATGCATTACGATAATGCATTTTGGCACAACGAACAATAATGCAGACTATTATCTAAATGAGGAGAAAATTCAAACATCAGAGGTGAAAAGAAACTTAAGGCTGATTTATACTTGTGCATTGCATCTACACCATAGGTACCGCGTATCCTACGCCGTAGAGTGATGTACACCTCCCCAGAAAAGTAACTCGTGCGTCGCAGCGACGCAGACCACAACTGTGATTGGTCCGCTTGGTAGCATTGCATTTCCTCCTACGCATTTCCAGTTGCTTCTTCTCCGCCATGTCTGTAGGCTGTGTGTACACCGATGTGAAATAGATGAAGCAAATTGTCGAATTTACCTGCCGACATGCAAAAATGTTTGAAATGCATTTCCTCATCCAAGTCTCTCACGAAGAAACTCAACACAGTGGCATTGAAACCCCACCGCCGACTAGCGTTTTGGTACACAGCAATGCACGCTCGCTATGGCACAGAGCTACGCAGAAGTGAAAATCAGGGTTACGGCATAGCCCATACACTCAAGTACAAACCAGCCTTTAGGAATCCTCGTGCAAGCCTCACAGAAGGTTAATTCACAAGTTGAGTCTGTGATAAAGAAGGCAAATGCAATGTTTGCATTTATTTCAAGGGAAATAGAATATAAAAGCAAGGAAATAATGCTGAGGCTTTATAAGACAATAGTGAAGTCATACTTGGAGTATTGTCAACAACTTTGAGCAGCATATCTGAAGGGATATGTTGTCACTGGATAGAGTCCAGAGGAGGTTCACAAGAATGATTCCAGGAATGAAGGGGTTAACATATGAGGGGCATTTGGCAACTTTGGGCCTGTACACATTGGAGTTTAGAAGATTGCTGGGGGGGGGGGGGGATCTAATTGAAACCTACTGAATGTTGAAAGGACTAGACAGAGTGGATATGGAGAGGATGTTTCCAATGGTGGGGGTATCCAGAATGAGAAGGCACAGCCTCAAAACTGAGGGGTGATGTTTTAGAACAGAGGTAAGGAGGAATATTTTTTTTAAGCCAAAGAGTGGTGAATCTGTGGACTGCTCTGCCACAAACTGCAGTAGAGGTCAAGTTCATGGGTATATTTCATGCGGAAGTTGATAGTTTTCTGATTAATCAGGGCGTCAAAGGATATGGCAAGAAGGCAGGTGTATGGGGTTGAGTGGGATCCAGGATCAGTCAGGATAAAATGGCGGAGTAGACTTACTGGGCTGAATGGCCTAATTCTGCCCCTATGGCTTGTCATGTATCTTATGGCCTGTTATGGCAATGCCAATGCACAGGAACATGATGCAGCAGAGAGCAGCAAACATAGCCCGGTCCAGCACAGGGACATCCCTCCCCACATTTGAAAGCATCTAAATATGAGCACTCCAGGCCACTTCTTGCATTACCATGGACTTGTCTGTACTTGTGTTCCATATCATTTTTCACCATTGCTTTATATAATTTATGCATTTTGCAATTTGTTGTCTGAATCGATGTGCTGGTGACACTACTGCATATTTTTCACTGTACCTCGCCATACATGTGCACCCAACAATAAGTTTAACTTGACTTAGCATGAGAAGTTAGTCTGAATCAGCATTCCAAGCTCACATCCAACTCAGGATCAATCTGCTTTCAGTGACCATACATTGTAAAAATGCACCCTTGTGCATTGAACTTCAGTCCTCGCCTCTGGTTTGTAGTTACACAACAATCCTTACTTGCCCTTTTTCTGTCAGTTCTTTCCCTCTGGATTTGCCAATACAGCATCATAAAATCAACAACATATTTTTCTGCACATAACCTTCGTGTTGAACAATAAATTGACTCATGCAAATGTTATTGTAGAATGCAGGTTTGTTCAACAATAGAGACTTCGTGCAGGTGAAAATTCACTTTAATGATTTTTAAAGTAAAGCTAACTTTTGTACAGATTTAACCGGTACAGCATTGGTCATCCTCAAAGGATGTCATTTAGACAGCAGTGTTTGACATTCACATCTGCCCCTTCAACAGTGTATGAAGTTTTAATTCCATAACCTACACTAAATTCTACATGCCTTACTCGTTAATGTTCCCTGCATTCAAGTACCAGCAGTTCATTAATCCTCAAGACCCAAGTTCCCCAAGCTCTTAGATCAAGTGTAAAAACCTCAGTGCTGAATGAAATTCAGTTTTAGCGTGTTCTCTTCCAGGGAGAGATAAACTGCATTGACGTTAGCCAAATTAGGCTCACCAATGTCTTCTACATAACATCCCAACTCCTGTACTCAGTACTTTGCTTTATGAAGGCCAATGTGGCAAAAGCTCTCTTTATGATGCTATGTGTATGTGACATCACTTTAAAGGAATTATGAATCTATATTTCCAGATCCTTCTGTTCTACTGTCCCTTCAGTGTCCTACCACTCACTGTACAAGTCCTGTACTGATTTATCCTCTGAAGTGCAACATTTTGATTGTTCATCCATATCAAACTTAGTCAAGACATTCTTCCTTTCTTGATCTGCTGCTCTGTTCCAGACGCATATCTGCTGCTACCTTCAGAAAGGTAAAACGTCATGACATTACATCTCTTTAAGCATCAGGATCATGCAAAGGCACCAAGAGTTTGCAGCAACACAAGGATCTGAAAGTACTTGAATCATTCACACAAAAGCTTTGCCTAGAAGGCCATGTTTGGCTGTCTCTGGAGCACATGTTAAAAGTGTTCATGTATTAAATCATAGAAGTGCCATGAACAGTTGCACCGTGCACGGAATGCACTGAGAGCATCCAGGTGGGTTCTGGATTTGAAATGACACTCAGCCTCAATGCAGGGACTATGAACTAGCAGTCATACAAATACTGCAAGTCTGTAAAATGGGAGTGAATTACTATTGCAGGATCTAGAAATTTCACATTTACCTCAGTTGAAAGTGAGCTCAGATTCAGTTTTATATTTAAGAATCTCTAAATTGGCCATGCTATTTGGAAAGTCAGCACAACACTATGCAACCTATGCAAAAACAGAAAACATTATAGGTGCTACCAAATTTTTAAGTGAACTTACATTAAAATGATTTTATATGTATGTTCTTAAAGAATGTACAATGAAGATGTCAAGCAACTACTTCTACTTCAAACAAGACACATTTCCACCAACTGTTCTGTCCTTGATTTTAAAGAAATTATCAAAGAAAACTTAAACAAACAACACTTATCAACTTATCTTGATGAATGACTTCCTCTTTTTCTATTTAGAAGATTTTAGGCTACAAAACTGATTCTCAATAAGTAACTAAATATAAGAGGAACAAAACTGAATTTTTCTTGAACATAATGTAGAGTATAAAGCCATTTGAAGCATTTGACATTTTTCCAATACACCAATCTCTATTCATCAAAACAATTAAGTAAAATACATACAGTAGAGATGACCAATAGAACATTCCGACTGGTTGCATCACAGCCTGGTACAAAGGCGCCAATGTATATAGTCACAGGAGGCAGCAGGGTTGTAGTCTCAGCCAACTCTATCATGGGCACAATCCTCCCTATCAGAGGATATCTGCGAGAGGTGATACCTCAAGGCAGTGGCATCCATCCTCCAGGACAATCGCTGCCCAGGACCTACTCTCTTCCCTCCATTACACTCAGATAAGTAGCAAAGGAGTCAGAAGATCCACGCTCAACAATTCAGAAACAATTTTCTCCCTCAGTCATCAGATTTTTGATGATCCATAAGCACTGCCTCATTATACCTTATTTTTATATTACTTACTTTTGTCATTTTTAGTAATTTTATCTCCTTGTTCTGTACTTTGGTCACAACATAAATTCACATCATCCTGGTGATAACAAATCTAATTGAGTATTATGTCACCCTTATTAATGGAATCCATCAATAAGGACCCCCGTCACCCAAGACACGCCCTCTTCTCATTGCTGCCATCAAAGTGGTGATTCAGGAGCCTGAAGACACACACACAATCTTTCAGGAACAGCTTATTTCCCTCCATTGTCAGATCTCTGAATGGACAATGAATCAATGAACACTACTTCAGTATTTTCCTTCTATTTTTGCACTATTTTTATATACGTTTGCTGTATGCAAACGTACAGGATGCATATAGTGCATCCCCGCTGCCTGCACTGGGGAAAGCTGATCACAACCTGGTTTTGTTACAGTCAAGATATAAATCAATTGTGATGAGGCATCCCACTACCACACGCTCTTTTAGAAAGTGGACTCCTGAAGCTGAACAGGCCCTGAGAGATTGCTTCGGTACTACTAACTGGGATGTACTGCAAGGGGGGCTCTGTAGGGGCGTTGAGGAGGTCACTGAATGCACAACGGACTATATTAATTTTTGTGTGGATGCGGTTGTTCCTGTTAGAACTGTTCGCTGCTATCCCAATAATAAGCCTTGGATCACTAGTCACATCAAAGGCCTCCTAAACCAGAAGAAGAGGGCCTTTAAAGATGGTGATCGGTTGGAGCTTAAAAGAGTTCAGAAGGAACTCAGAGTACAGATAAGGGGGGCAAAGGAGCAGTATAGGAGAAAGTTAGAACAAAAGCTGCAGGAAAAAAGCATGAAGGAGGTGTGGGATGGGATGAAGATCATCACCGGATGTGGTGCAAAGCGGGGGGCAAACATAAGTGGAGATGTGGAGAAAGCGAACCAGCTGAACAACTTCTTCAATAGGTTCGACAGCACAATCTCACCCTCACTGCAGAACTCCACACCAGGCTTACTTCCCTCACAGGAAAATATCCACTCACAGGAGACCTGGCCCACGCCCAGGTTTACGGCTGCACAGGTGGAAGGTCAACTGAGGAAGATCTGTACCAGCAAGGCGGCTGGACCGGATGGAGTTTCCCCACGATTACTGAGGGCCTGTGCAACTGAACTGGGAGAACCACTACAGCGCATCTTCAACATGAGTCTAGATCAGAGAAGAGTACCCAGACAGTGGAAAACATCTTGTATTGTCCCGGTACCGAAGAAACCACAACCAAAGGAGTTGAATGACTTCAGACCTGTTGCCTTGACGTCGCACGTGATGAAGACCATGGAGCGGCTGATAATACAGAATCTGAGGCCACAAACCAGGCACGCCCGGGATCCGCTTCAGTTTGCGTATAAGGAGAAGGTGGGAGTGGAGGATGCTATCACGTATTTGCTGCACAAATCACTCTCTCACCTAGATGGGGTCAGTTGTGCTGTGAGGATTACATTCCTTGACTTCTCTAGTGCCTTTAACACCATCCAGCCCAAGATCTTAAAGCACAAACTAACGGAGATGGGAGTAGACTCTCACATGGTGGATTGGATAGTGGACTACTTGACAGATAGACCTCAGTATGTGCGGTTGGGAGACTGTAGGTCTGACACAGTGGTCAGCAGCACAGGAGCGCCACAGGGAACCGTACTCTCTCCGGTCCTGTTCACCCTGTACACATCTGACTTCCAATATAACTCGGAGTCCTGCCATGTGCAGAAGTTCGCTGATGACACGGCTATAGTGGGGTGTGTCAGGAATGGACAGGAGGAGGAGTATAGGAAACTGATACAGGACTTTGTGATATGGTGCAACTCAAACTACCTGCGTCTCAATGTCACCAAGACCAAGGAGATGGTGGTGGACTTTAGGAGATCTAGGCCTCATATGGAGCCAGTGATCATTAATGGAGAATGTGTGGAGCAGGTTAAGACCTACAAGTATCTGGGAGTACAGTTGGACGAGAAGCTAGACTGGACTGCCAACACAGATGCCTTGTGCAGGAAGGCACAGAGTCGACTGTACTTCCTTAGAAGGTTGGCGTCATTCAATGTCTGCAGTGAGATGCTGATGATGTTCTATAGATCAGTTGTTGAGAGCGCCCTCTTCTTTGTGGTGGCGTGTTGGGGAGGAAGCATTAAGAAGAAGGACGCCTCACGTCTTAATAAGCTGATAAGGAAGGCGGGCTCTGTCGTGGGCAAAGTACTGGAGAGTTTAACATCGGTAGCTGAGCGAAGGGCGCTGAGTAGGCTACGGTCAATTATGGAAAACCCTGAACATCCTCTACATAGCACCATCCAGAGACAGAGAAGCAGTTTCAGCGACAGGTTACTGTCGATGCAATGCTCCTCAGACAGGATGAAGAGGTCAATACTCCCCAATGCCATTAGGCTTTACAATTCAACTGCCAGGACTTAAGAACTTTTTTTTTTTTTAAAGCTATTATTAATGCTTTTTGAGTTAGTGATTTAGATGCATATCATATTATTACTGAGTTAAGTATTGTATGTAAGGAGTTTTTGCTACAACAAGTGTATGGGACATTGGAAAAAATGTTGAATTTCCCCATGGGGATGAATAAAGTATCTATCTATCTATCTATATATACTTATTAATAGTTTTTATTATATTACACTGTATTGCTACCGCAGTACAACAAATTTCATGACATATGCCAGTGATATTAAACCTGATTCTGCAAAGTAGTATTTCATGACATCTAAGCTAAATTTGCCTCTGACCTTGTACTCTTCATTTTGTAGCTCTGGAGCTTTTCTTCACAAGGAATGCATGCCACTGACTAGACCACTATTGATTTCCAATTCCTGACTGTGTAACAACACAGTAGCATGCTGAGCTATTCAGAGAACAGCTTTAAAAAAAATTAGTCAAGTTGCACTGGGTCTAGAGTCACATATTTTGAGACCAGGTAAAGTATTATTTCTGGTTTAACCTTCTCTCTCTGTTAAGCTCTTCAAACTTCTGTGAGAGGTCCTTCTGAGTATAAAAACCAATAGCTTATCCGTTCCTCTGGCACAACTCTTTTCTCCAACTACTGAGGATCTAGCAGAATTCACAGCATTACTAATACCAGAGAATTACTGTAAATACTCAGATTAGGCAGCATCCACCAAAGGGAAAATTGGAGTTCATACTACAGGTGCATGATCCTTCACCAGAAATGGTCTATTCTGATGGAAGAGCTTCAATCCAAAACATTAACTAGTCACTATTTCCAGAGATGTTAACGGGCCTGATGATTATTGCCAGCAATATCTGCATCTATTTCACTTCTGAATCAAAAAGGGAAAAGCTGCCAATCTGAAATTGTAGAATCCAGTCTTAAATCCCAATGGATATAAAGTGCCATGTTGAAATAAGAGATTATTATTCAAATTTACATTGAATATTATTGGAATGATGTAGGTGTTTCCAATCTTTTTTATGCCCATGAGCCTTACTATTAACTGAGGGGTCTGACACTCCAGGCTGAAAACCCTTACGTTGGAGGCTAAAGACAGAACAAAACTGAGATGGGGAATTTTACTGACAGGCAATTGAAAGCTCTGAGCATTCTTGGGAACTGCATAGAAGTGCTCTGCAAAGTATTTGCCAAATCTACGAAGGGTGATTGATAAGTTTGTGGCCTAAGGTAGAAGGAGATGAGTTACACAGCTCTCGTTACATGCACATGCCAGTCAACTTTTTGCGTGATTATGCAGAAAGTTTGAAGTTAATAACACATCTCCTACCTTAGGCCACAAACTTATCAATCACCCCGATGCAGTATTAACTGATGAGTTGTTAACTTCAAACTTTCTGTATAATCACTCAGAGTTGAACTGCACGTGCACATAACGAGAGCTGTATAACTCATCTCCTTCTACCTTAGGCCACGAACTTATCAATCACCGCTGCTGTGGACACTTACTAGAGGTCCAAGATCCGTATGGTCCATGAATACTGGACTAAGTGTGTAAATGTAGGAGAGGACTATGTTGAAAAATAAATGTGCTAGGTTTTCTGAAATTGACTCCTTCTACCTTAGGCCACAAACCTATCAATCACCCCTCGTATGTTTGGTTATGTCCAACCAAAAGAGAGAAGATATTGTGAGCATTTTATTCAATCCACCAGAATGAAAGAGTGAATTGCTCATTTACCTGGAAGAACATTTGGGTACTGGATGGCGAGAAAGAGAAAAAGAAAATTAAAAAGGTAGGTGTTGCATGTTTGTACTCACATGCAAAATAGTGCAAGGAGGTTAATGAACGTTGGTGGAGATGGAAGCATGAAACAGTTATGGCAGAAATGTTTTAGATTTTCAGAATGCAAAAAAGAGAGGGAGGGGTGTCTGGTCATGACATTGTGCTGAAGGTGGGAGGAATGACTAAACAGAGGCTGGTGAGAATGGAAGGTGAATGTGAGTGTCTCTTAAGTAGTGGCTGCACGACTAAATTTTAGCAACATCGATATCATTGAGTTTTGTCTCATCAATGGAGAAAACTACAGTAACCATCACCTTTCTCCACTTACTTCCTTCTTTTAACATCTCCTCCTGATAGATCAGCTGCATTTAACAAGCCTTCACCACCCTTTCTCAGCTGACCCTGCCATTTGCATCATCTATCTCATTTGGTCTCCAGCCTAACAGACATTTCCTCAGTTATCTCCATGTGCCCCTTTTTCTCTAACTCAAAAGAGAGTTTAGATTTGCAGCTTTACCCCATTCTGAAAAGAGGTCAATGACATGAAATAACCAGTCTACTTCTGTCCTCAGATGTAGCTTGACTCATCAATGCTTCTAGGATTGTGCTTTTACTTCACATATCTAGAATTTGCCTTTATGTATTTAAACAGTAAACTCCAAGACCGGGACCTCTGTAGATTTGCTAAGTACGCCCACAGAAAAGAAACCTCAGGGTTGTAAGTGCTGACATGTATATACTCTGATAATAAATCTTATTTTGAACTTTAAAACCAGTAAACCAAAATGCCATCAAAATGGTGTGTTTCCAGCAGCAATGTTCTACCTCTGGTGCATTTTTGTTGTAACTACAGATACTGAGACTCTGTTACGGTACAAACAAGTGGAAAACAATACTTTTTGTTCTTCCTGACCTTGTGCCCCTGTCTTATCTCTGCCTTATGAGCAATATCATGATCAATTAGCAACAGTCTATTATATTTAGGTTGTTTGAATCAAGCCCTCAATGCACAGTGCATTTCCATCCAGCCTACTTGAGACATGCTAAAACCAATTCAGACTGTTTACTAATCTCTCTGTACTGTACCACAGCCTGAACATGTCTGGAACACACAAGGACTGCAGGCATTCACTGAAGAATCACTTCATTACCTTTATCAGCCAGCAGTACTTGACGCACCACCATTATCTTTAAAGGAATGCTGGTATGTGCCATATAAAGATTATGATGTCTATTATATAGATTAAATATTGCAAAAATGGACTGTGTCTAAGTACTGGCTACACCAGATCCTAGATTAGTAACATTTACCACAGAATGGTTTGGGAAAAGAAAGAAAAGTTGCCCTCATTACCTATCCTGCTGCTACATAAAGTATATAATTGGTTTAACATTCCTCTGAGCAATGTTGTAACATCCATTCTTACTATAGTATTATCTGATAAGCAAATACTTTAAAAGCAAACTATTGTAAGGCAACCTGCCCAACATATGCCAAGAGTAGCAAACCATTGTCAAATACTAGACCAATCAGTTTTCACATGTTGCACTTCAGAATCTGGTTTAATATCACCAGTGAATGTCCTGAAATTTGTTGTAATGTGGCAGCTGTACATTGCAATGCATAATTAAAAAACTGTATATTAAAGTAATATAGTATAAAAAGAAAAAAAGTGAGGAAGTCCTCATGTCCATTCAGATACCTGATGGCAGAGGGAAGGAAGCTATTCCCGTCTTCAGACTCCGGTACTCCTCCCTGATGGTAGCAATGAGAAGAGGGCATTTCTTGGGTGTTGGGGATCCTTAGTTATGGATGCCACATTTTTCAGGTATTGCTCCTTGAAGGTGTCCTGGATGCTGGGGAAGCTAAAGCTCATAGTGGAGTTGGGTGAGTTTACAACTTTCTGCAGCTTTTTCTGATCCTGTGAAGTGGCCCCTCCATGCCAGACAGTGACACAACCAGTTATACCATGGAGAGCATGCTATCTGTAGAAATTTGCAAGTGGGTTTGGTGACATACCAAATCTCCTCAAACTCCTAGTGAAATGTTGACAGCCAGGAACGTGAAATTGCTCACCCTTTTCTCAATGAAGACGGGTGTGTACCCTTTCTGAAGTAATGAAGTACAATCAATACTTCTACTTGTTATTTCAGCAAACAATGAATTTTGTGTCCTAGTTGCATTGAGTCAAATGTTTATTAAAAGCTATCATCTGATGTAAATTGAGAGAGATCGGGTGAAATGAGGAGTGCCTTGCGAAGTGCTCCACAGGCCACGCACCCAACGTAGCAAGATGAAACAGGGAAGGCAGCTTGTCCTGGAGCACACACTCAATGGGTTGGGCTGCATGTACGGAGAGAAATAATATACAGTCAATTTTTCAGGTCAATACGTTTCATCTGAAAGGCTGTCCAGATGAATGAGCTTGGCCTAAATAATGACTGTTCATTTCCATCCATAGATGCTGCATGACACACCGAGTTCCACCAACACTTAGCATGTTGCTCCAAATTCCAGCACCTGTGTTTTTTTTTGTCTCCAGCTTCCTCCAGAGTCTGGATTTGCACACAGTCAATGTTTGGACTTGGTGTCCCTGTTCACCAAATTCCATTTCCCTGCTTTATTACTATTCTTCTAAGTAATTTCTATAGGACCTTCCTGAGAATTTCATAAAACTGGACAATCAACTGTTTTGTGGAAACTGCATATGCCCATTTATCCAGTTACTTGAAAGTCAAAGAGTACAAGATTAACAAATCTGGTATCTTATATGCAGGGTTCTCAGATTATTAACTGTAATGTTAACTGTTTACTGCATATATAAAATGGCTTCTTTGTATGCAACTGATGAGGTGGTGCTCTGTTTAGCTGAACTGTTTCGGTTATAATTATTGATAACAGAGGAACTAACCAATGGAAGCTGTGTTATTCTGTCTGTATGTGTGGGAACCTGACTCAATGTGCGGGATTTTTCAGGAGGAGAACTGAAGAGGAAGAACGTGACGGACACGCTCTGGTCGACCACCGAGGTTGGTCCCGGGCGGCGGGTCGAGAAGGTCAGAGGAGATCAAATGGTGGACAGAAGGCTTCATTAATTGAGCTCCAACCGTTGTGCACTAATTGACTGAACTCTGATAAGTTTTGGTGCCCTTTTCTTTCTTTTTATATTTTAAATTGCTATTAATTACCTAGTTCCAGTAAGATTTATGAAGTGTAATCTGTAAAACGTACAGTGTGTGCTGTCTGATATTGTATGTGCGAATTTGTACCAGTGTGCATCACACAGCATCTAAGCAAATGGGAGACACGATTTGGCGGGTGGACGGATTTTCCCCTAGACAAACACAAGCCAATAGCCCCAAGTGTTACATATAAAAAGGTGAAATATTATATCAAAAGTAAGTCAAGCTGTTTCCTTAATTCACTTCAAGGGATGGTAGAAGCTAGTCTGGCCTAAACTTTCAGAACTACATCAGTAAATCAACTGAAGTAACACTTGCTGGAAGGCCAGATTTACTCAGGACAACTTGGAACTCATAATGAATGTTCATCATCAATCATATCTTGGAAACACAGATCTTGTCACTTTGAATAATAAGACCACACTGGCTAAAACATGAGAACCCTGGACACACTATCAGAATCAGGTTTATTATCACCAGCATGTGACGTGAAATTTGTTAACTTAGCAGCAACAGTTCAGTGCGACACATAATCTAGCAGAGAGAGAAAATAATAATAAATAAACAAGCAAATCAATTACATATATTGAATAGATTTAAAAAATTTATTATAATAGATACACCAAAATGCTAGTAACAGCTCAAATACCACCATAACAAGTATTCTAGTCTCACTTGTGTTCCATAGAGCTACCATACTGGAGCTGTGTTGACTATGATATTGTTAGGGCACATTCTAGAATTAGGGTATATACCAAATATTAACTTCACCAGCAACCAATCTTCAGACCTGAATGTGGATCGTAGATTGAATTTAAAATGTAGCCCTGAACAATAGTTTTCCCTGGAGCTGTGCAAACCAGACAATGCTGATTAACATTCATTTTGGGTGTCTGGAATGAAGGGTGCAAAGAAGGAGGTGTATGAAAACTATATGTAATTCAAAGGAAGCATTGTAGATACATTGTAACTATAGAATGGTCATGCTGCTACCTTTGATCTTCAGCCTGTAAAAATTTCATGTAATATTCAGTTAGAAGGCCTCTTTCTCCAAGAGTGTCTCAATAGGATGCCCACTTCTCATTTTTGTTGAATAAAACACTTCTGTATCCACTAGCTTCAGTGTCTCTCCAGTGACTTTGTTCACATTACAATATCTATCAGCAATAATATTTGAAGCCATTGAGCAGGGAAGAGAAAAGCAACGGATGTGAGAATTTTAAAACAAATATCAGTAAAATATTAAAATAAAGAGAAAAGACCAAGTATTACAGAGAGGAGGTACAGGCAAATTCAATGGCCAGCAACCAGTTTTGTTATTGCTTCATCACTCATATCCAACTACTGTCAATTATTGCCTTAATGACCCATTTACAAAGTTGTATTTGAAAGAAGGTATTCAGTTGCAAAGAATTTGATCACTTCAGGCTTGTTTAGAAATACATTCTCTTCGCTGTTAAAAAGACTTATTTATGTGGTGCCTTTCACATCACTTTCAGCACATTCTAAAGTATTTGGGGCCAATGAAGTTTTTTTTTTAAAGCACAGTTACTGTTGTACTGTTTCACACAATATCACCACCTTCTATTCTGCCAATAACATTTCTGTCAAGCAATTTCCAATTTATTCCTTTACCCCATGGGAAAAAAAAGCTACAGACTTCACGCATGGTTCTTGGAATCTCATTAAATAAACAAAGATCGGTGCGCTTATTTTTTTGTGGACCAAAATCTGACACCATATTCAAAGCTACGACAAAGACACTCTGTTACCTTGGCCAGAGTTGTACATACCATCACTGTTTGTTCTTCGGGAACACAGCTACTTCTTCGGGCAGTGCTGAATTCTTCAACTCCTTTGGGACTTCTTTCTTTCAATACGATTAGGTGAAAATATAAAAAAAGCTGTGTCTACCTTTTTTTCTTAAATGAGAATTTTCCCATTAAGATATAAATTGCACAATAAAGAAAGTCCTATTCACAATTTCAGTTGGAAGGCTCATTGACAAGAAGGACTTTGTTCTTGGCTACTGTGTACAGTTTCAGAAACTGTTTCAGGAGGCAAGGATTTCATTCCATTGTACATTCTTCCAATTTCTTAGTTGTAATAGATTTTTTCCTACTTCACAGAACAGTACAGGCCCTTCAGCCCACAAGGTTGTGCCAAACCAAATAAATTAGTAATCAAATGGTCAACTAAACTAACCTGCCCACAATATGGAGGCAACAAGTAAATTCCTGGTCAGGACTGTTCACTCTTTCCTTTATTGTTCCCTGTTTCTCCTATTTTAGTCCCATCCAATATAATATATATTGAAATCATGGGGAAGCACTAATCTAAACTCTGATATGGGAATGGAATCACACTCACCTGCCTGCTCTGGATTGAGACCTGGGTTACTTTAATTCAAAGCCTCATCTTGTAGGAGTATTTTCTAGCTAACTGGGGTGGAAATCAGTGTTTGGTAAGTCAGCAAGACCTGAAGTTTTGAGTGCAGAAACCCAGTGAATGGCTTTGCTCAGTCAAGTTAAACTGTGGGATGTCAAGACACAAACAAAAAACAGTAAAGAGGAGAAGCCTGGCACAAGAGACCCCTGGTTGCTTTGTGGAATGCGAAAGAGCATGCTTGCCCACACTGCACAGTAGGGAAAGCTTCCAAAAACTCAAAACAACAAAAACTTTGTAGGAAGCTGAAAGCAGACAGCCCTCCTTTGTTGGGCCATACTTTGGGATGGGTCACATAAGAAATGTGCAAATAACATCAGGCCAGAAACAAACATAAAGTCCCTTTCCTTTGGACTTTGTCAGTGGTCTCGTGAGCCAAATGCAGCAGTCCAACTGATGAATAGCAGTGGCGAGGTTGAGTAGGGAATGGGGTGCATAGAAGAAGCCACTGCTTCTTTTAGGTCAGGTTCAAATTTATTGGCATTCAACCCTATTCACGTATACAGCCAATGAAGCAATGTTCCTCCAGACCAAGGTACGCATTGCAGTACATTAACTCGCACACAATACATAAAGTAATAATAGCACAAATAAACTGGATGCTCTTTTCAGTTTGGACCTGCTGCTAGAATTTTTCAATAGTATAATTAATCTGATGTGAACCATTGATTTCCAGTTTCAACAAATTTACGGTCAGCAAAAATTCCAAAGAGCACTAGAGATAATGGAAGAATCATTCTGTTCTGTGAATGCTTACAGAGGAAGCACACAATAGGAGTGCATCTAATCTTTTTTGAAACAAATGTAAAAGATTTATTTACTCAAAGTACATAAAATAATCAGGCGTTCACAAAATTAATGATTTCAAATTAAAATATGATTACTATTATCTACAAAACACTCAGTTATGAAGGGAGTCCACCATTCTCGGAAGCCTCCAGTGCCTGCATTCTCCTTCTCCACAGACACCCAGGCACAGGTGTAACCCCAGAAGAAGAGCAAGCAATTGGTTTGGAAAGAGCCCTCAACCTCCTGCCACCTGGACTCATGAGTAGCCAGCTTGGCCAGGCCCAGAAGCAAGAGGGCAGGAACATCATTAACATTTGTTCCAAGAAATGCTGTATTCCTATAGCATTGCATATTGAAGTACCTATCAAAATTAAGTGTTCAAGCAGAGAAATATATCATCTCCTTTGCTCATCTACAAAAAAAAACAAATAGCACATCCTACCGAAACCATGTACAAATTCAAAAGTCCTTGCTAAGGAACAATTTTTTTTTCTCTCCCAATTCTGCACATAGATTTCTACTCTTTGCAGTGAAAAAGCATAAACAAAGGTAACAATATCTGTGTTCTAAATGCAATGACCTTTGGCCCTGATGAACATAGGTACTCTGGCCCAATCAGGCTTCTCTACAATATGGGGTTCCATTATTCAATACTGATCTGTGAATATTCCCTCTCCATTTTTTCATCCCTCCACTCAACTTTCTCTCTTTCCCCCCCCCCCCCACATCTTCCCTTCCTGTGGGGCTCCCATGGAGATTTCACCTTAACAGTGCAGACTCACTCCCCAGTGGGTGGTGTTCAAATACGAGGGTAGCTGCAAACTCAAAGTGAGGGTATCCCAATTTAGCAAATGCATTTCTGAACTAAGATTTAATGTCAAGACAAAATGTCAAACCTACCTAATCAATCAAAAATGTATTAAATCCATTTTCTAAGCAATAATGATATTTTATCTATAGCAAACTTCCATGATTTTAAATTAACAACCCTGATGTGATATAAAATCAACAAAATGTAGAGGAAAATAATAAAATTAGGATTTGTATAAAACAAGTGTATGGACTTTGTTTCCATACCATCGAATTCCTCAACTCTAAAATCCTTCAAACTGGAAGAATTTGGCTGTGTGAAGTAGGTGAAATTTTGCAAATATTCTCTGAGATGCAACAATGCTAAAAGAAATGCAATTGCAACAATGCCAAAGCCACAAACAGTAACATTACTCGTATGATAAAGATGCTAATTATCAGTGTGAAATCTCAAAACCTTATTTAATAATGCTGCACCGATACAAAAAAAATTCAAAGATATTGAAAACAGTTATAAGATTTGTTCTCTGAACTTAGACTCAACCGACATTCCAAGTTTCAGAACAAAATAACAGAATAAGCAGAGCCAAGAACAAACATGAGAAAGTCTGCAGATGCTGGAAATCCAAGTAACACACGCAAAGTGCTGGAGGAACTCAGCAGGCCAGGCGACATCTATGGAAAAGAGTACAGTCGTCCTTTTGGGCCAAGACCCTTCACAGGACTGGAGGAAAAAAGATGAGGAGTCAAGAGTTAGAGGATGGAGGGAGGATAGGGAGAAACACAGGGTGGTATGTAAAACCAGGAGGGGGAGGATTGAAATAAAGAGTTGGGAAGTTGATTGGTGAAAGAGATACAGGGCTGAAGAAATGGGAATCTAATAGTAGAGGACAGAAGGCCAAAGAAGGAAGAAAAAGGGGGAGGAGCACCAGAGCAAAGCAATGGGCAGGCAAGGAATTAGAGGGAGAAAAGGGGATGGGGAATAGAGAAGGAGGTGCCATTAACAGAAGTTTGAGAAACCGATGCTCATACCATCAGGCTGGAGGCTACCCAGATGAAATATAAGATGTTGCATCTCCATCCTCATTGTGGCCTCATCGCAACAGTAGAGGAGGCCATGGGTGGACATGTTGGAATGGGAATGGGAACTGGAACTCACAGGTGAAGTGTTGCCTTGTGAAAGAGGAGGTGTACCTACATTTCCTCCCTCTCTACCATTCAAGGCCCCAAACAATCCCTCCAGATGAAGGGATACACTTGTATCTGCTGCTCCTGGTGTGGCCTCTTGTATATCAGTGAGACCCGACATAGATTAGGAGACTGCTTCACTGGACATCTACCAGAAAAAGCAGGATCTCCCAGAGGCCACCCATTTTAATTCCACTTCCCATTCCCATATGTCCATCTACTGTCGCAAAGAGGCCACATTCAGATTAGAGGAACAACACCTTATATTCCATCCGGGTAGCCTCCAATCTGATGGCATGAATATTGATTTCTCAAATTTCCGGTAATGTCCCCGGCCCCCTTCTCCTTCAGCATTCCCATTTCCCTCTCTCACTTTATCTCCCTGCCTGCCCATTGCCTCCCTCTGGTGTTCCCTCCCCTTTTTCCTTCTTCCATGGCCTCTTGTCCTCCACGATCAGACACCCCCTTCTCCAGCCCTGTATCTCTTTCGCCAATCAGCTTCCCAACTCTCCCAGTTTCGCCTACATCTTGTGTTTCTCCCTCCCGCCCTAACCCTGACTCATCTTTTTTTTTTCCCTCTATAGTCTTGCTGAAGGGTCTTGGGCTGAAACGTTGACTGTACCTTTTGTCAGAGAATAAGCAAAGGTATGTTTTCATCATAGAGCATTTGCAGTTATTTTCAGCAACAGACAGGATAACCTGTAGTGCTACAGAGATGTTACAGCTTGACTCATTAACCAGACAGTTCTTAATGGGCTTATGTCCAGCTTAATGTGTCTCTCACTCTAATACTTCACAATCAACCATACCCACAGTTTGTTAATCCATCACACTTTCTTCTGACACACTATTAATTTTCTACTGCAGATTTTAACAAGTGACATGAGTGAATAGTTCAGATTCCAGCCGTCATGGACTATTTGCTAGCAGCAAAGGCTCCATTCAGGTTTACAAATACTTCTAATTTGGCTCTGTATAGAATATTTCAATCAATTAACAACTTATTTTAAAGCATGCAGCTTAAAGTTCTGGCATTATTGGTTCTATTTCATCAATTTGTAATTAAACAAGTTACCGTACATGTTTTGAACAAGGACTACCAGCAACCTTTGATCATTAATTAACCAGGACAAAGCTAAAGTTGGACAACTTTTACAAGGGTGTGAGGAGTTTTTTTTTTAAATGCAAATACCAAGTTACCAGATCCTTCTGCAGAACAGCACTTTCTACAACTGAATTAAAAACCACTTTTGTCTGTAGAAACTTTATAGCTTCAAACATTACATATAAAAAATAAGTTTATAAGTCCCTCAGTCTTTAGAGGTAACAAAATTCCTCATGATATATACCAAATTTTAAAACTGCCCTTACCACAAAGTGAGATGGAAGTCTGAGCATGTATTCCTGTTTCAGTGGAATGTCCTTGACTCGAACAAATTGCTGATCACTATTTGTTTTACTCGTAATGTTGATAATTTTTCCGCCACACTGAAAACACCAGTCACTGTTAATGAATTTTGTATTTTTCCATTTGATGTCATTGAATGTTTTATGAAATGTGGTTTTCAAACATATCCATTGGATTTTTTAATGCTAGGTTTCATCACTTTCCAGATCTTGAAAATTGGTCTCACTTCCTTGCCCAGGAATATGTGCATTCACAGGACCACCCTACTTTAAACTTCAGTATAATCTTGGTCTGAATGTGGATCAAAGAGTCAACTTTCAAAGGTCAGGCAAAAGTGAAAACAAAGCAGTATTAGTCATTGAACCCGAGGTCAATGTGATTCGTAGGAGAAATTGAAGATAGCTTTGGCTTTTGGAGGTCAATTGCCTATGCCTCAAGAGTTTCTCTGGGCAGCGGCTAACAACCAGCTACCATTAACTACTTTGTCAATATCTTTCTTCCATCCAAGGTCCATAGATATTCTTGTGAACACGTTAGTATATGCTAGAAAGGCAAAGATCTAGTGATGGCTTTGGTGATTGGTACACCGTAGATTTTAGTTCTGCACAGAGACTAAAACCCACATCTTAAAGGCATGACTCATTCCTGTGCAAAAATGTGCTGCTGTTGGGCTCAGGAGGCACAACCTGGGAAGATGTATAATTGAGAGCTTTTGGTGTGTGGGGAGAAAAAGCAGGCTTGCTGTTTGGGTAGTAGTTTAAAAGGGCATAGAATGGGAGAAAAGATGAAAATTGCAGATCAGGTGGGGAGAAATTACAATGATTTAAATGAGCAATTTACTCATTTTGCAAATATTCCACCACAGTTTGTTTCAAGACCAAACTCAACTGCAAAGGCAACTGAAGACAGTCACATCCCACAAAAAAACTAAAAACTTATCCCACTCAAGTGAGAATTAGCTGGTTTAGTGGGAAAGAGAGAGGAAGACATATAAATGTCTTGGGAGACAATGACCTGGGAGAAAATTGGAAAGAACTGAGGATCTAGGTAGGAGAGGGCAAAGATTTCAAATAAAAAGCATTGAAGTTAAAGAGGTTACAGATACACAAAAAGGATCTATGGCTGGAAGGTATTGCAGATTTATTTACTTATTTTATTTTTACTTCTTTTTTCTTCTACATTATGTATTGCATTGAATGGCTGCTGCTAAGTTAACAAATTTCACAACACATGCCAGTGATAATAAACCTGATTCTGACAAGCAAGGCAGGGTGAAACAATGTAAGAAGTTGAATTAGGTATGATGATGTTAAAGCCAAGTTTTAGAGCCTTTTACAGCCTAGGGTCAAACACTGTCACAGGAACAGAATTGCAGAAGGTGAGACAAGAAAAAAAATGCCTCGGACGTTAAGATATCATTTGGCATCATAAGAACTTGTAAATCTGATGTGACCGGAATCAGATTGAAAACTTGCAATAGTTGCATTTATCCTCAACACAAAAGTAATTTGCTACATAGGCCCAACATTTTCACCCGAATAAAATGAGTACCTCAGGGAATTGTCCCAGGCAATTAACTCATCAAGAACTGTCATTCATTACACAGACGTAGATATTGACTTACAATGCCTATAAAAATATTCACCCCCCCCCCCCCCCCGGAAGTTTTCATGTTTTATTGTTTTACAACATTGAATCACAGTGGATTTAATTTGGCTTTTTTTGCACTGATCAACAGAAGACAACTTTTTCATGTCAAAGTGAAAACAGTTCTCTACAAAGTGATTTAACTTTTTTACAAATATAAAAAACAAAATGATTGATTGTCTAAGTATTCACCACCCTTTAATAGGACACCAAATCATCACTGGTGCAGCCAACTGGTTTTAGCATTCACATAATTAGTTAAATGAAGATCTGTTTTTGGAGACCTGTGGGTAGACAAGGTGTTTCAATCGATTGAAGTAAAAATACACCTGAATCTGGAAGGTCCAACTGTTGGTGAGCCAGTATCCTGGCAAAAACTAAATGAGGACAAAAGAACACTCCAAACAACTCCACAAAAAGATTATTGAAAAGCACAAGCCAGGAGATGGATACAAGAAAATTTCCAAGTCACTGAATATCCCTTGGAGTAAAGGCTATCATCAAGAAATGTAAAGAATATGCCACAGCTGTAAATCTGCTGAGAGCAGGCAGTCCTCAAAAACTGAGTGTCTGTGCAAGAAGGGGACTAGTGAGGGAGGCCACCAAGAGACCTATGACCACTCTGGAGGAGTTACAAGTGACAGTGGCAGAGATGGGAGAGACTGTGCATATAACAACTGTTGCTCGGGTCCTTCACCAATCGCAGCTTTATGAGAGAGTAGCAAAGAAAAAAAAACACTTGAAAAATAAAAATATCATATGAAATCTTGGCTAAAGCTTGCCAGAAGGAATGTAGGAGACTCTTAAGTCAGCTGGAAGAAGGCTCTTTAGTATGATAAAACCAAAATTGAGCTTTCTGGCCATCAGACTGAACACTGTTTGGTGCAAGCCAAACACCACACATCATCAAAAACACATCATCCCTACAGTGAAGCATGGTGGTGCTGCATCATGCTGTGGGGATGCTTCACTGCAGCAGGTCCTGGAAGGCTTGTGAAGGTAGAAGGTAAAATGAATGCAGCAAAATACAGGGAAATCCTGGAGGAAAACTGCAAGAGAACTGTGACTTGGGAAAAGATCTGTTTTCCAGTAAGACAATGACCCAAGTATAAAGCCAAAGCTACACAGGAAAGGCTTAAAAACAAAATTAATGTCCTGGAGTGGCCAAGTCGGAGTCTAGACCTCAATCCAACTGAGAATTTGTGGCTGGACTTGAAAAGAGCTGCTCACTCACAATCCCCTTGCAATCTGATAGAGCTTGAGCAATTTTGTAAAGAAGAATGGGGAAAAATTGCAGTGTCCAGATGTGCAAAGCTGATAGAGACTTATCCACACAGACCTGAAGCTGTAATTGCTGCCAAAGGTACATCTACTAAATACTGACTTGAAGGGAGTAAGTAACTACGCAATTATTTTGTGTTTAATAATTGTAATAAATTTAGACCAATTTGTAGAAAATTGTTTTCACTTTGACACAAAAGAGTATTTTCTGTTGATCAGTGTTGAAATACCTAAACTGAATCCATTGTGATTCAATGTTGTAGAACAATAAAACATGAAAAATTCTGGGGGGGGGGGGGGTGGTGAATACTTTATATGGACACTGTATACTTATACAATTTCATCTACCATTCCCCAGATAACAAAATACTCTGCACCCTCTTGTTACCAACATCTAGAGCTAGGCTGGTAAAGAGGAATGAATAGTCCTCTACAAAAATAACTGCCTGTAACTAGAGAGATGTTAACTATTCAGCAGCAGCACTGAGTCCTCCCTAGTTGCCATTCTAGGAGTCTCCACTGAGTGGAAATTCAACCAGATCCTGACTGGGAAAAATTAAGTGCATACTTGTATGTATTACATTAAATAGAAGGTAATTCAATTGAATGTGTCCTAATATCTTCATGAAAATACAGTATTTGACAACATCCTTGAATAATCTCATTCATCAGTTCACCTGAGACACTTCCCTTTAGGACTGCATAAATAAATCTCTTAATAAATACAGAAAAAGAACATTACACATTCAAGAAAGACTGCTCAGCTAAGATAGTTGAATGCTCACTTCAAACGCTCAGAGGAGTAAAAATAAAATTATATTTGCATTTGTTAAGGAGATAAAAATGGCTTAAGCAGCTACATTATTAGGCATAGTTTTATTAAATTCTAAACACAAGGGGTCTCAGAAGTTTTTGCCTGCCAAAACAGCACTCCAATACTTATGTTTTGTCACACGTCAAAAAGAAATAATTTTAATTCCGATTTCCACTTCCACTCTGACACGCCAGTCCACAGTCTCCTCGTGCCACAACGAGGGCACCCTCAAGGTGGAGAGACAACACATTGTATTCTGCCTGGGTAGACTTCAACCTGATGGCATAGATATTGATTTCTCCTTCTGGTATCCCTCCCCCTCCCCTCTTCCTCTAGCCCCCATTCTGGCTTCTTACCTCTTCTCACTTGCCTTGCACCTCCCTCTGGTGCCCCACCTCCTATGGTCCGCTCTCCTGTCCCCTCAGATTCCTTCCTCTGCAGCCTTTTATCTATCCCACTCACCTGGCTTCTAGCTTGTCCTCCTTCCCCCAGCATTTTATCCTGGTGTCTTTCCCCTTCTTTCCAGTCTTGAAGAAAGTTTTGACCCGAAACACTGAACGTTCGTTCATTTCCATGGATGCTGCCTGACCTGCTGAGTTTCTCCACCATTTTGTTACATTGTTGATTGAGAACATAGCAATCAGAAGCCCTTACAAGTTCTGTCAGTTTATCGGATCATGGAAAATTACTTCAGCTATGTGCGTCTGTGTCTTGGTTTAATGTCAAAGTTCAAAGTAAATTTATTATAAAAATACATTTATGTAATTGTATACTACCCTGAGATACATTTTCCCTTCATAATCTTACCAATAGAAATGTTAATGGATCCCAGACTTAAATTTCAATGAATCTGCATCCATAGCCCTTGGGGGAACTTCATACAGTTTTGGTCTACGTATTTAAGGATGGATATTCTAATATTGAAGACAGTGTAAAAAAAAGTCACCAGGTTGTGAAGAAAGGTTCAGCAGTTTGGACTTTCATTTCAGTGCATTTTAGAAAAGTGACTCTTTATTGAAGAGGATTTATATTACAGATGTTGAAGGGATGTACCCTTAGTAGAAGTGGATATCTGTAACAAGGTATAACAACTTGAAATTAAAAGCTTGTACATTTCAGACAGAGATGATGAGGAGTTTCTTAGGGAGTTGTGGTTCTGAAATTCACAGAGCGGTAGAGGCAAAGTTGCTGAATATAGTCAAAGCACAGATTGATAGACAATCAAAACTTCAAAAGGGAGTCATGGGATAAAGAATTGGAAAGTGTGGTCAGGACCATGAAATAATCAGTGTAGGGGTTATCAACTGGAAGAGAAAACAGATTTATTTTTGTCCTATTCTCTATATAACTAGCTTCAGATTTTAATTTTCCTACATGTAGAGTAAAAACATTTTTTACAAGACTAATTTTAAGTAGGTGGGCTTACTGGTCTGACCAGTAGTGATTGTTCATCCTTTGCAGTTTGGCTGTGCATCTTCTGGATGGCACACAGTAGAGCCAAGGTACATCAATTCACAATCCGAGTTTACATATGGAAACTTATCCTCTAGGCGTAGTGAAAGGGAGAAGCCAGAGTCAAGATCAACACATTTAAGCAGTTTGGTTGTGCCCAAGAAGTTAATTAAAATATACACACCTTGTCATAAACTAATCATATTTTTAAAACACATGGATCATATCATATTTATGATATTTAAGCAGATTTGTATTAGTTTCTTTTTAATGGAAAGCCTTCCTTTGAGAATTCACTTCAAATTAAGCCAACTATTTGAAGGCTTCAAAAGGGAAGAAGATCATAGTATAACACACTTACATGGGCAAAATAAAAGTCACAATATAGGATTGTTATTAACATCAAAGTACTAACAGCAATCACATTATGTTCATTATCGCTATGGTGCAAATTCATTCTGCTCTTGTGCATTTTCCATCTCCTTCATTCTGCCTTGTTCATCCCTTCTCAATACTTACTCCAACACGATGGGATTCCCAATCTTAATCACCAGTTCTTACTCCCTTGTTAAATCCTAATTCATTGACTAAGGTATTAGCTGCTTCTCAGATTACTTCTTTGCGGGTCAGAGTCAAGTTTCAACTGAGGACTTCTTTATAAAGTGTCTTATGATCCTTTTTTTTTTGAAAGGAGTATCTCACTAAAATAGATGACATCATTGATAGTGAAGGTGGTTATCGAAAGTTACACAGAGATCTTGGTCAGATGGAGAAACCAGCTAAGAAGTGGCACATGGAGTTTAATTCAGAGAAGTGCAAGATGTTGCATTATGCAAAGTCAAATCAAAGTAGGACATTTAGAGTAAACAGTAGGGCCCCGAGGAATGCTATAAAACAAGATCTTGGAATTCAAATACATAGTTCCCCGAAAGTGAAGTCAGAGGTAGATTGGATCATGAAGACAGCTTTTGGCATGCTGGCCTCCATCAGTCAGGGCAGTGAGATTTCAATGTAGTTGTAGAAAATGCTGTCCAGGCTGCACTTAAGGTATTGCATTCAGTTTAGTTTACCCTACAATAGGATAGATTTTATCAGATTGAAAAGAATGCAGAATAATTTACCAGGATGTTGCAGGATTCAAAGAACCAAGCTTTAGGGAGAGGTTTCACAGACCACGCTTTTTCTTTGTTGAAGTGTAGAAGACTGAGAAGTGATCATATAGAGGTATATAAAATTATGAGGAGCAGAGAGAGGGTCAATATGTTTAGTCTTTGTCCTAGGATTAGGGAATCAAGATCTAGAGGGCTTGGGTCTGAGATGAGGGAAAAAATTTAGTAGAAACTTTAGGAGCAACTTTTTTTTGTGTTTACAGCAAGAGAAGGTGGTAAGTATATGGAATTAGCTCCCAGACGAGTGGTCGAGGCAGCTACAATACCAGCTCCCAAAAGACAGTTGGGAATGTACATGGACAGAAAATGTTTAGGAGCATATGGGCCAAATGCAGGCAAATACACTAGTTTGGAAGGAAATCTTGGTTGGCACAGACTGGTTGGGCCAAAAGTCCTGTTTCCATGCTGTCTGACGCTATTGTAAATCTCTCTCCCAGCTCAATTCCCATGTGATAAATAACGATCTGCCAATTAAAGATGAATTCAGTGGTTTTGGAAGGCCAGAGGAGCTAAATGAGGGCATGTAATTAAAACTAGCTCGCAAAATAGGAAGTTCTAATGTTGCTGCACTACTTTAATAGTTGGACATCTAGCAGGCTTCTGATATGTTAACAGATTAACCCGCCGTTATGTAAGGGAATCGCCCAAAGCAGCAATCCAAGATAACGCAGAGTAAAATAAAATTCATCACAAATAAGGTCAGAAAAGCACAACAGGATATTTAACAAATTGCTTAATTTTGTCTACACAAATTCCTAAGTTTGATTAAGACACAAAAAGGAAACAAAGTAGATAATAATCAAAGCTAAGCAAGGAAGTCAATTGCACCAATATATTTGACTGTTATCAGCACTGTACATGCATACATTTGCACACATGACAAGTTCTCTGGTTAGTAAAAGTTTATGATATTGAAACTCAACTGTGGTGGTAAGAAACATATTGTCCTGCTCTCATGCCACTAACTGAAAGGAATAACTTTGATTATACTAAAAGTATAAGACACTTGGTAAGAGATAATGAAGTTGGTTGTAGACTAGATCCAAAAACTGGTAAGGCACAATTTCCAATATGGACCAATATGCCAGTCCTGAGGAAGGATCTTGGCCCAAAACATTGATTGTTTATCCATTTCTATAGATGCTGCCTGACCTGTTGAGTTCCTCCAGCATTTTGTGTGTGTTGTATTGAAATACTTCGCTGTGGCTAAAAGAAGGCTGGTGGCAGTACATCAAGTACTTGGTGCTGAGTTCGCCTGCTATTTATGTTGCCATATCATTGCTTTCAGGACCAAAGGGTATGACTAGATAGTAGTGTGGGTGACAATTTGCAAGACCAGATGATTGTGTAACATTAGAGTAACACATTGGGTTACTCCTCTTGCATATAAACATTACATTCAAAAACAGTCGATGTCTTTCCATACCATGTGCTTTTTTTTTTTGTTTAAAAAGTGTGGGATATCTGTTTAACCAACAAATTCCAAAATAATCTTAAAAAGTACAAATAGTGATTTTGGTCAAATCTATTCAAGAGCATAAAGACAACGAACAGTTTTTGGGGTTTCATAACTATCACTGTTCTATTTAATCATCACTGCTCTATGCAACCCATATATAGCACATGACGGTGGTTCGGCTGACAGCAATATTTCATTACTAAAGAGGTGCCACAGTGACATGAATCTTACTGAAACCATTGTATCTCATTATAAAGCAAGTATGGAATGATGTATGGCTATGAGGCAGGGACACTAAAAACAAGCTCAAAAAGAAACTGTATGGACATACTGTGAGAAGTACAAGGCAGTACAAGTATAGGATTTTGTGAAGTCAGATCTCAATGTATTCTTGGACTCCTGTTCATTCTTATAATTGTATTGTTTGTACCAAACAATATGAAAACAGTAGCTTCTTCTGCTTTGGACGATCTAAGTGTCAGCCCAGATAGACTGAAGAGGCAGGGTGTCAAGATCAGAGATGAGGGTCAGGCAGATTCCACCCGCTCTTCTCTGACTATTGCTCTTCCTGCGGCACTGAGGCTGAGAGGCTGCTCTGGCTACCACGAGCTTTGTGTTGCCAAGCTTTGCGGTTATTTGCCCCACTGTGTGACGAACTGAGAACAAGAGCTATGGGCCTACTCTGGTTGCTTTGGGCTCCGGGTCCAAGGACTCAATTTGGTTCAGAATGCTGTTGGTTGCTTTTATTGTTTGCATAATGCGTGTGTGTTCCACCCCCCCCCCCCCCCACCACCACACTCTTCTGTGTGCATTGTGCTGGTCTTTTTTTAAAGTTGGGCTCAGTTGGGTTTCTTGCTTTGTGGCTGCCTGTAAGCAGATGAGTCTCAAGGTTGTATAATTCATATATTCTTTGGTAATAAATGTACTTCATATCCTTTGTATAAAAATTTTGCCGAGCACACTAACAGTATTCCGCTTAATTAAGGATGGTAGATAGAAACATAGAAAACCTACAGCACAATACAGGCCTTTCGGCCCACAAAGTTGTGCCAAACATGTCCTTACCTTAGAAATTACTAGGCTCAATGTACCTATCCAGGAGTCTCTTAAAAGACTTTATTGTATCTGCCTCCACCACTGTCGCCGGCAGCCCATTCCACACACTCACCACTCTGAGTAAAAAAAAAACTTACCCCTGACATCTCCTCTGTACCTACTCCCCAGCACCTTAAACCTGTGTCCTCTTGTGGCAACCATTTCAACCCTGGAAAAAAGCCTCTGACTATCTACACTACCAATGCCTCTCATCACCTTATACTCCTCTATCAGGTTGCCTCTCATCCTCTGTCACTCCAAGGAGAAAAGGCTGAGTTCACTCAGCCTATTCTCTTAAGGCATGCTCCCCAATCCAGGCAACATCCTTGTAAATCTCCTCTGCACCCTTTCAATGGCTTCCACATCCTTCCTGTAGTGAGGCGACCAGAACCAAGCACAGTACTCCAAGTGGGGCCAAGAATTTGATGTGAAGAATGGGTCTACAATAGTCAATGTACTAACTATAACATTTATATACTATACATACTGGCCACTAGGCTCTCCCTTCAGGCTTAAAGCTGGTGCTCAGAAAGGGCTCTTAAGTGGCTCTGTGAAATTTAACTGAGGAATTGGTCAATTAGACTAGGTACCTACAGCCAACTAATCTCAGCTCTTACAGTACTGTGCAAAAGTCTTTGGTGCATGCAAAAAAAAATCTGTAAAGAGTATCAATTCTCTTAAGTACACTGTTGTGCAGTTTTATATTATATATCAGTTGATATATCTTCCAAACACCTGGGAGAACTCGCCACAGTTCTTCTGCAGAATTTGACTATCTCACTTGCTTCTGTCTCTCAAGTAATCCCAGAAAACCCTGATGATGTTGAGATCAGGGCTCTGTAGAGGCCATACCATCTGAAACCAAATTTAAAAAACCTATGGTACCTAAGACTTTTGCACAATATTGTACATCATTGGACCAGAACTACAATTACTGATCAATACGTTATATAAAAATGGGCTAAAGAAAAACTGATTGGTGTAATTAAAGATAGTTTCTTTTGTACTTAAAATGCCTGTTAAAGGCAATTAAAGATACACAAATATTACATTAAAGTTCCATTAAATATATTAGTTTTTTTTTTAAACCTGACAAATGCATTTGAATTATCTCTCTCAACGATCAATGTGGTTAATTAAAATCTCAAAATCACGAATTTGGAAGAAACCAAGAGGTCAGATGTCCTCAAGAGACATGTTGGGATCAGATTGAAAACTTCTTCAGATGTTGATTATATCAGACTTTTACAAAGACCTGTGGGAATGTAGCCAAACACACTGGAACACTCAGAGTTACCCACGTCCTGGCTGACCAAGATGAGTATTCAAGATAATTCTATTTCCCAGCACTTGGCCCACATCCCTCTAAACTCTTTTCATCCCTAGACTTGTCCACATATTTTGCACCCTTATCTAACCACCTTAACCACCCCCTTTATATCATATATCTACCACCCTGTAACATTCTCGCTCGGGTGTGACGTAACGCCGAGGTAAACGTCGAGATAAACCAGAATCAATGCAAACGAGGCTACAGTAAGATTAACCATTTACTGTTCACTCTTCACATTAACGCATGGTGAAAAAGCGTTGCTTTCACTGTGTCTTTGGTGCATAGAGAAACCCTAGCCGGCGTTATGGTGGCACATGTGAGTGACCCCCACCCTTGCGTGAATCTCAAACCGGTAATTTCCCACAAGACGCGGCGAACCCGGATGTGACGTCATCGCAGCCGCGATGTATTACAGACAAATCAATTGATTTAAACAATCCTAACTTTAACTAAAAAAATGCTAACAAATTACTACGCGAAAATATTATAAACTAAATAACTGCCATAAAGGCAGCACACACCCTGTGTTAAAACAGTTGTCCCTTGGGTCTTATTTAACTTTTCACCTCTAACCTTGAAACCAAGTCCTATAATTTTTAATTCCCCAACCTTAGAAATGTTTATTGATGCCCATCATGATTTTATATACCTCTATGAGATCACTCCTCAGTTCCTACCCTCCAAGAAGTAAAGGTTCAGCATGTCTAACTTCTCCCTATAACTTAGTCCCCTCAAGCCTTGGCACGATCATTGTAAATCATTTTTGTACTTTCTCCAGTTTAATCACATCCTTCCCATATCAGCGTAACTAAAATTCAATACTCACAGTGTGGCCTCACCAACGTCTTGTACAATGGCAAAATAACCTGCCCCACTTCTATATTGAGTTTCCTAGCTGAAGGCCAGCATGCCTAAAGCCTTCTTCACTGCCATGTCTACCTGTGACTGCACATTAAGGAGGCTTTGTATCTGTACTCCAAAGTCCCTCCATTCTATGACAGGATCCAGGGTCCTTCCAGTCGATGCGAAAGTTCTTCCAAAATGGAACACTTCATACTTAACTGAATTAAAGGTTAAGCAAGATTGGGCTTTAATCTTTAGAGCAAAGGAGGATTAAAAAGGTAACTTGATAAAGTGCAACACCTCATGTTTGTCCAGATTGAACTCCATCTGTCATTCCTCCACTCATTTTTCCAACAAGTCTAGATCCTTCACCTTCAACTGCCTTCCTTACCAACAATTTTTATGTTGACTGCAAACTTACAAAGTATCCCACCTTCGCTGAACTTCCAACCATATTAGAACCAACTGGCAGATTCTCAAAGTAGGTGATTTATTTTTCTTCTAGTCCTGTTGCCTAGTGAAGAGGTAGAAAATCATCTGATGTTTTAATGAAATGCTAATACCAGTGGCCAGGACTGAATGTTAACAGGCTCTTTTTAAGAACAGTTCAAAGCTTCAAATGTTACAGACAGAAGAATCTAATTTTAGGTCATTACACCTTAGTAAATGAATTACTTCTGACAACACAATCTTCACCTGGACAACAGAAGGCCTTTTGACTCTACGTTTATGGCCTTGTGCAGCTCAGTCAGAACATACTTAAGTCACATGAATGCCAATAATTGTTATCAGATGTTCCAGAAATTTCTTTTGAAAATGAAAATGGTGCAATTCTTTGTGCTGGCTCCAGAGACAACTGTAGACTACACTGTAGCCCTGCAATCAAAGTGGTTACCAACTCAGAGTGGTGTGCCTTCTTGGCAATGGCTAAAGAGTTGCGATTTAGAGGGGACTTACAGTTACCTTAATACATCCAACTTGGAAGAAGGCAAAAGAGAAACATTCCATTACTTCACTCCTGATCACGTGCAAGCAAGCTCATTCAGGTCACACAAGGTCAACATGGGGCTTGAGCATGATGGCTCAGCAGCACATTGATATTCATGGTCAAACATCACACATGAAGCATAGTCACTGGATAGAAAATCTAAGCATTATTCCAGTTAGCACTGTCAAGCCAGAAAAGAACAAGCTTGAAGTGGGGTGGGGAATGGGTGAATGACATCTTAAGTTCTGTGTGATAACACACTAAAATGTAATCCACCATGAAAATGCTGAATTGCATAGATACGTTTTAAGCTACAAAACTATACCATTGCCTTTATCCATGTTCTAGCAAAATATCATATTTTCCCCCACAGATTCCCACAGCTCTTTTAAGAAAAATGTACACACCCAAGCACAAACTTAACAATATTTTTAGATTGAACTTCTGCATTTTGTTCATCGAGTTCTCTAACAAGTTGACCTTACATTAATGAACTTGTGTTCATTACATTTTTTCAGTATTGATCTTCATTGCCACTTATAGCTCAAATAAAAAATTGATTATTGCTTTAGTGGATTATTTATAGAATGATACTAATCTTACACATTTCCTAGCAGCTGATAAATTACTACTAACAAAAGTTCACTTTCACCTTGTGACAAACCTTCATAACTATTCAAATAAGAGAAATAAGAGCCTGGAATCTGGAGCAAAAATTTGCTGGGGGACCTGAGGGGTGAAGCAGTATTATGGAGACAAAAGGATAGTTAACATTTCTAGTCAAGGCAGAGTGCTGCAGCCAAAGAAGGGGAGGGGGGCGGACAGAGCTGGCAGCTGCCACGTGGAACCATGCTGGGCAGTTGGAGAGAGGAGGACAAGGATGAGGAGGGCGAACTGAAATATCTGCTTATTGCATTTGGTAGGAAAGATTTTCTGTACTGATCCTTGTGACAGCAGAGGTGAATGAGTCTGTTGGAAAGGGTGCTCCACTGCTTATTCAGTAGGTTGGGGAGAGGATGCGCCAGACCATCCAGTTTATTCAGTGACCTCCTCTCCACCACCAACTCAGAGTCCAGGTTGTAGCCAAGGACGGACCCAGCCTTTTTGGTGAGTTTATTTAGTCTTTTTGCATCATCTGCACTGATGCTGCTCCCCAACATACAGCCACAAAGAAGACTGCACTCATTACAATAGACTGGTAAAAGATCCCCAGCATCCTGCTGCACAGACTGAAGGGTCTCAGCTTCCTTAGAAAATAGAGTCTGCTCATCTCCTTCTTGTAAACAGCCTTGGTGTTAGTTTTCCAGTCAAGTCTGTTGTCAAGGTGAACACCAAAGTATCTGTACTCCTCATCTTCTGCCCAAGTAGTTTGCAACCCAACAATGAACAGAGTATTTGCCAGCTTTGGACAACCCACACCATGTTCATTTCTCCACCTCAGTTTTCTCAACTCTCACCCCACTTCAAATTACCAACCCCCCAAAATCCAGTTCACCTCCCCCACCTGGCCCCATCTACCCATCACCTGTAAACTTAACCCACTGAGCCTCCTATCCCAGCCTCCTCATCCCTCCAAATATATGGTCCCACTTATCACCTTTCTTACTTATCAGACTGCAGAATCTGCATTTATTTATCATGTTATCCAGTTCCAATCTCCAGCTCTACCTCCACCCTCTCCTACTTACTGGCTCCACCTGCCCATCATCCTCAGCTGATCACCTGCCAGCTCTCGTCTCCATTCTATTCTCTCAGAGCTGATGCCCAATCTCCATCTGAAATGTCAACTATCCCGCTGCCTCCACAGATGCTGCCAACCCCGCTTAGTACCCCCAGCAGATTGCTTTTTTGATTCTAATAAGAAATTGGTTTATTCTGTACCTTTGCAATTTCCCCCCCATCTTCTACGTTCCAAGAAAGAACCTTCAATGGGCTGCATCATTGTTCCTGCTAAATGCGAGCACATATAACCTTGCCTCATTGGACAATTCCAACCTAGCTGAGTAATCATTTGCCAAGTTGCTTCCAAATTTCATATCCAATTTTAGATGTATTCATTTTTCACATGCACATTGAAACATAGCAACCAGCACAATCTACTGGAGGCAGCTCTCAGGTGTCCCCACATACTCCAGCATCAACAGAGCACGCCCACAATGTTCGTTAGAATGACACAAGCAGCAACAACAACACAATAGCAATGAAACAGAGTAACATCCATCCCATCCATCAACTTATATTTCTCCCATTCAAAATGGATAATTTTACATTTCTCCCATATCTTTCCCTTCACCTAACCTATCTGTATACCCTTGTGGCCTCCTTATTCCAACGTATTAATTACCCTCCAAGCTGCTTACAGTACCTTTGAGATTGATTCTACTCAAGTCAGGCTCTTAAGATATTTCTAATCCTTGAAGAGTGTCCCTTATGATTGAAACTAATGTAAACAAGCTTACTTTAAACAAGGAAACAATGAAAAGGGGAACAATAACAACAAAGGACATGTACACAGGATCCCTCAAAATTAAATAAATGACTAAGCTCAAAAAAGGCTTTTCATAGTGTACAACAAAGAAAATACAGCCAGTGATATCATCAGTGTTATGACAATTATTGACAAGTTTCTGCAGATGAGACCAACTTACTCTGACCTCCAACACTAAGGCAGTGAAGCAAAAATAGGTACTGAAGAGTAGGGGAAAGCAACGGGATTGTCTATGCTGCTGAGATGTTCCATCAATCTGGAGCTCAGCATGAACCCATTTAAAATAATGGTTATATTAAAGAATTATGATCAGCAATTCCAAACAAAATTGCTAAGCGACTGATTGATGGGCTTTGGTACAAGATATCTAAAAAAGAATGGAAGCATCACCACACATTTGTTGAGTGGTAGAGAATCTAAATAAAAATTGAAAATTGCTCATTAAATGTGACATGCACATTGCACTGATACTCAGGTAGAATTATAATGGGAATAATGATCAAAATAAATCCGTGGAATAATTCAACCAACTTTTACAAATACACTCCAGGAGACAACAGGAACAACTATGGAATGACTATAGACCTGAATTTGCGTAGTTGTCAGTTTATATCATAGCGATTTTACAATTGTTTATCTTGTTTCATCGGGATAACCAAATCATGATTGCTCCCTCATTGATGGCACTTATTGGCTGACTTTTATATCAGGCTAGACATAAATCTGCCCTACTGAACATCAAGTTAAAAAATCCCATCATTTGTCATCTACAAGCTAGCAGCTACAACATATATTTCCACTCACTTTTATCCATTTTAGCTCTTCCCTTCTCAAGTCCCAAACTAATGTGAATTATAGCAACCTGTCATGGAGACAAATTAGCTTAATATCCTGTTCTCACCAGGCCTCAAAATATGGATCAATTGGAATACTGGCAACCAAGAAAATGAAACAGGTGCATACACAGAACGAAGCCTGTTTTAGCTCAAAATAACACCAGGAGTTGCTGAACTCTACGGGCAGGTTTTGGTTTTATAATTACGATCATCTTTACAAAAGAAAGCAAATTATTTCTGAAATTGATCCATTTCAAATCCTTTTTTCAAACATACACAATATTAAAACAATTGTGACCAACAGGTTAAAATAAAAAGATTTATCTCAGTGGTTAACCACACAAAAACAGTATCATGCAATAAAATATTTTAAAGGTAGAATTGTTTTCTTCAGGATAACAGGGAGATTAAAAGGCATTTTGAATGTGGCTTTTAAAGTTATGAGGATATGTGTAAGGGTTACCACAGGCATGCAGCTTAGGCTTCTGGAATGACAAGATCTATTAAATACAGGAGATTTAGGAGAGCGAAGAGAATCAGCTTTATTTTTTTAATTAAATCCAAGAAATTGAGAGGCAAGTGAAAAAACACCAACATAACTTCTGCTTGATGCACAAACCATAGAACATTGCAGCAAAGTACAGGTCTTTCGGCCCACGATATTGTGCTGACATTTTAACCTACTCCAATATCAATCTAACCATTCCATGCTACATATCCCTCCAATTTTCTCTCATCCATGTGCCTATCTAAGAATTTCTTAAATGTCCCCAATGTATTTGCCTCTACCACCAGGTCTTGCCACTTACCCACCACTCAGTGTAAAGAAAATCCAACATTCCCTCCATACTTTCACTCAATAACACCAGGAGTTGCAGAACTCTACAGGCAGGTTTTGGTTTTATAACTATGACCATCTTTACAAAAGAGAGCAGGCTATTTCTGTAATTGATCCATTTCAAGTCCTCTTTTCAAACATACACAATTTTTAAAAACTTAAAATTTTGCTCCCTTTTATTAGTCATTAATATTAGCTATAAAAATGCAATGTATGTGTTGGCTTTTTTAAGGTTATGTGCTGGATTTAAATTTTACCCAACCAGTAGAGAGAGAAAAAAAATCAGACGAGTTAAGCATTCAAACACTGAAAGACTGCATTTGCAGGTGCCTCCTTGACCAATGCAAAACAGCCATTTAATTACTTCTGTAGCATTGTCACTGTATGAATACAATTAGGTGACAAACCTGCTCTTATCCTCATCATTCCCAATCGTTGTTAGGTCTACAATGCATCAAAACACTGACCTAGGCAGCACAAAACTAAAGTATAAATCCAGGTATTATGACACTAACTGGATCTGGGAGAGATTTTGATTGTGGTTTAAGCAGATGCCTCTGTGAGCTTTCACTCTCAAAAAGTAAACAGCTCCAAAACCAATCTGAAAAGAGAAGGTCCTTCTGACAGTTCCTTTGTTTCACTTTTGTGGTACTGGAACAAACAGGATTTGTCCTGCAGAAAAAAATACATGCAATTTTTTTTGGAAATCTGCAAGGAGAATCAACACCAAGCACATCATGTTCTCCTTTCCCAACACTTTTGAAGGGACCATTCCTAGTGAAAACTGTCGGTCCACTTTTCTGCACCGACCCACTGGTATAATGAAGCCCAACAGCACTGTTTCATCTGCATGTTGCAGCCTCCCATGCTCAGTACAAATTCCACAACTTCAGATATCAGCATGGGTCAGGACATCCATCTCTGTATAGACTTGGTTTTCCTGTACCTGTTTACACAACCCAAGGCTCTGCACTTCACAACATTTTAACTCTCCTTTGTTTTCTCACTAACAGACTTAGGTTTTTTTTGTCTCATGTCTTCCCTCTTTAATTGCCCCCAATCTAATAGATGACCTTCCTCAGGGTAGTTCTGGCTTCATATCAGAGATATTTCCTTTTGTCTTAACTTACCAGTTCCAATTTCTCTCCCACTTAAAAATAATGTGTTTTCCCTCCTTCCTCATTCTGACAGGGTACTTGACTGAAATGTTGTTACCATTTCTCTTTCTACAGGTGTTACCTGAATAAAATGAGTGTTTCCAACATTTTCTATTTTTATTTTGTACAGAAACGAGGCTGGCAGCATAATGATTAACTTCTAAATACCAACATGCATTGCTTGTGACAAAAAGCTTAGCTCTACAATTTCTAGATAATTTAAAATAATTGTTAGCAAGTTCAACAGGCCCTAGACCATGAGGAGATGAGGGAGATATAACAAGGAATTTGGATCTGATTGACAATGCATGAAAACTAGAGATGTCATAGATGGGTGGTTAAAGCTGTGATGCTGTCAACATAACCGTTGTGACCTTACATCACTCCTTATTTAAACCTGACTGACAGATAAGGCAAAGTTATTTAAAAGGTCTACTGTGACAGGGCTAAGTTTGAACATCTCTATCTGCTTATATATAGGTACGTGGGCCAGAAAGAATTGGAGGTATTCATGACATGAACAAGTTAGAAGGGAACAAGTTGGGAGACTGAAGCTGAAAATGATGGCCCTCTAGCAATTAAAAAGGTATATAAAAATAGATCTGGAAAAGCTCTAAGAGATCATACAAGAAATGGTCATTAGGTGCCAGAACAAAGACTGAAGAGCTGTGCTGTCAATAGTTGTCACAACTTAATCGTGTAATCCAGACTAAATATTTTTCCCAAATATAATTAAGATACACTTAATTGCCTAATACAAGGACAAGGAACAATCACCAATTTCTGTCATTCCAGCTTCTTAATGCCAACAGATATCAGACTGTCCATCACCACGAGTACAGTTTGCCTAGAATCACTGAAGTATATTTCTTGCTGACTGTGAGCGTTCATCTTAGCCGCATTTTGTTTTCAGTCTAACTCGGATTCCAAGGCACTTGGAAATGATATTCTACCACAAAGACTCAAACAATACACATATCACCCCCTGCCCTGGTTGAAATCTTGGCCAATACTGTACCTAGAACCTACCTGAGTGTCTTAATATCACTCTGTGTAATGCTTTGATAAGCATTTCAAATAATAACCTTCAAATATTATTACAGGGACCACAACATTGAACATTCTCCACAAGGTTACAGATCAGGTTCAACTGTGTTCCGATGCCATAGCATTAATTAAGCTGGACCAACGATTGACAAAAATCCAATTTACAGATCTCAAATTCAATTAGCTAAATTCAACTATCCAACCCATCATGCCCACACCAGCTTTATAAACATTATCCACGCATTAAAACAATAATGTGCCTCTGTACATGAATCACATTCAGCCTTTTGTACTCACACCCGGTTAAAAAGCTTTTAAGATGTGCAAAAAGAAAACCGCCATGAAAAGAGAAAGTAACAAAACAGAAAGAGCCATCCATGACTTCAAAAGCTGAGGTGATCAATCATGGATGGCCAGCTACTTCCTGCACTACCACCATTTTCCTTAATTCCCTGAAATTGAAGGAACCCAATGCTCAAGAGACTTCCAGGTTATAGATTTCTACAGGTTCACCATGCGCTAACTAAAAAAAAACTCATCCATCCTGAATGGTCTTGGGATTGTGACTCCTTATTCCAGGCTGCATGGCTGAGGAAGCATCTGCCTTGCATCCAGCCTATATATGAGCTTAACTTTCAATCACACCACTTCTTGTTTTCATAAACTCTAGAGTACAGGCTTTACCCACTCAATCTCTATTCATAGAGCAAACCCACCAACTTCCACTGGAGTAAACTGTATACAATGTTTTAGATACAGTTTCAACAAGGACCTTCATTTGCAATAAAACCACCTGTACTATTTTACTATCCACTCATAATAAGGGTATTTGCCTTGATAATTGCTTGCTTTGCCTACATATTAGCTTTAAATGATTTATGTACAAGCATACTGAGGATCTATTGAACACCAACATTTCCTAATCTGTTAGCATATTTTAAAAAATCTGTTCTGTATATTGCGGTTGATGATCTCCTATCTGCCGAGTTTCCCCACTCACTTAGCTTGTTCAAATGCCACTGAAGCCTTTTTTCATCTTCACCTCCTCACAATCCTACAAAGTTTTGTACATCAGCAAAATTAGAAATAAAATACTTGGTCTCCTCTGCCAAGTCATTATGACTATTTGAGTCCCTGCCCCTGTAGTACCCCACACAAAGCCTGTTCCCAAGCAAATGCCACTTTGCTTCTATCAACTAAACCATGTTGAAGTTGAGTTCATTGTCAGATACACAAGCACATATGCACAGGTGCATGATAAACTTACCTTGCAACATCACAGGCACGCAGCATTAGATAAACATTCATAAGAGAAGCAAATTACACAAAACTTACATAAGAACAAAACTGGAACAAAAATGGCTATTGTAGTACAAAGAGGTCATAGAGACCATCAAGATGTGATACTGAATTAGTGATTAACGTTGTATAGATTAGTTTAAGAACCAATGGTTGAAAGGAAGTAGCTGTTCCTAAATTGGAGTTGTGGGTCTTCAGGCATCTGTACCTCCTTCCCAAGGGTAGCTGCAACAAGATGGCATGGCCTGGAAGGTGAGGATCTCTGGTAACATAGGGCACCTTTTTGAGGCAGCTCTTGATGTGGGTACTACCAATGATATATTGGACTGAGTCCACTACTCTCTGCAAGTTCTTACAATCCTGCACATTTGAATTGCTGTAGCTAACCATGATGAAACCAGTCAGGATACTTTCCGCAGCACATCTAGAGACGTTTGAGTATTTGGTGTCATGCCGAAACTAGAAACACGGGCACATCTCCCATGTATCTCCAGGGCACGGGATAAGTCATCCAATATGATAACATAAAGGAATTCAAAACTGCTGACCCTCTCCATCACCAATCCACCAATGTACAGTAGATTGGCACGTTTGCCTTCTTTCCCCTTCATTGGGAATATATTACTCTGAACTCCATGTGCTCTATTCTGGTTGACCAATGCACTGTGTGGAACCTTATAAAAATAGAATAATATAGCACTGGATAGACCATTCAGCCTTCAATCTTGTGCCAACCTTGATGGCAATTTATACTAAATATCCTCCTCCTGTGTATAATCCATATCCTTCCATTCCCTTCAGAGACATCTACAGTACCTACCTAAAAGCTTCTTAAATTTCCACCCACCAAACTGCTTTCCTCCATTTCTACCCCTGTAACCCACTGCAGGCACCAACCGCTCTGTGCAAAAATCATTGCATTCACATTGTCCATAGCCACAATTTTTTTTCAAAACTCTGTGGCAAAGATAATCAGCTTTCTAACTTCTCCAATGCCTTTAACTCAATCAGTTCCTTGTGATTATTTGATCCTCATTTCTGATTTCAAGCAGGTTTTTCTGTGTCTTTTTCCTTACAAACTGTTTAACCTTTCCACTATTTAATTTTTATTATAAAATATTTTATTCCCATCTATAGAAGAATCATATTTACTCATGTTGATCTTTTCCCTTCAGCACACCTATGGATCCGAGTCTGTTTTTATGTTTCTCCCCAGTTTACTCACATATTTTATTTTCCTTGAAAATGTTAATCCTACTATTGTTCTCAAGAGTTCATGCCTATCCACACTGATCACAATTGTTGACTGATTGCATACTAGACGTTTCTGAATTAATTAAATGCTGCATACCATGGTTCATTTAAGTGTTTCAAATGACCTCAACACTTACAAGTTTAAAAAAATGGGGAAATGAATCGGTCACTTCTTCTACATTTTGCTCAATATCCTCTTATTTTTCTCAAAGACCATGAAAAGCATCAAACACAAGATATGGATAACTAAGATATCTTTCATAGAGGTGATATCTTCTGATACTTGCATGTGAAAAATGTCAGAGAAAACCTGTCAAGATGTGCCTTGCACACCCTGAACTGTGTTTCATCAGGGCAGAACCTATATCTTAATAAGAGAATAGATAATGGAGTGGGTCCAGAGCAGGTTTACGAGAATGATCCAAGGAATGAAACAATTAATATATGATGAGTATTTGATGGCTCTGGACCTGTACTTGCTGGAGTTTAGAAGTATAAAGGGGACTATCCTTGAATCTTACCAAGTATTGAAAGGCCTAGATAGTGCAGATGTAGAGAGGATATTTCCAGTTGTGGGAGAGTCTAGGCACAGCCTCAAAATACAAAAAGAGAACAGAGATGAGTAGGAATTTATTTAGATAGAAGGTGGTGAATTTGTGGAATTTATTGCCACAGATGGATGTGGAGGACAAGTAACTGGGTATATTTAAAGTTGGGATTGATAGGTTCTTGATTAATAAGGGCATCAAAAGTTTAGGGCAGAAATCAGGAGAATAGGATTGAGAGGGAAAGTAAATCAACCACGATGGAATAGTGGAGTAGACTCCATAGGCTGAATGGCCTAATTCTGCTCCTTTGTCTTAGGGTTTCTCATGATCGGGACCATAGGAAAAGAAAATGCGCAGGTCCTCTCCAGGTTACAGATACACAATTTATATACTACCTATACACATAAACAAGAATTTGGGAGACCTGTGTGATGGATTAGCTATTTGCACACATCTTCTGCTGCTTGAGAACTTGGCTTGCTGCTGGATTTCCAACTTGCTAAGTGTCTGGGTTCAAAGGAAATGAATCCTTAAGTTAGCTTGAGAAGATCTGTATTTGGCAAACACGCAGTGATAAAAGCCAACAAATCTCCTGAACCGATTAGCCTGCACCTTGGTGCCTTAAAAAGGAGAGGCTATTGATTAGAATCCAAAGCACTGTGGTGTATTACAGAGAGGAGTGTGAGGACAAATGCAATGCCACTTTTCAAGAAAGGAGGAAGACAAAACAGGAAATGTAAGCCAATTAGCCTAATATTTACCCTTGGGAAATGCTCACATCTGTTATGCCAGAACATTTAGAAATCTTAGGACAATCAAGCATAGTCAACATATTTTTTTAAATAGTATTTGACAAATTTGCTCAAGTTCTCAGGAGTCTGGTGGGATTCTTCCAGAAGGTATTTGTTTAGGTGCCACATAAAGGATTACCATACTGAATGAGAATGCATGCGGTTAGGGGTAGAGGTATAAACTGGGCTAGATTGATTCCTGGGATGAGAGGATTAAAGTGGGAAAATAAGCTGATTCTACATCAGAATCAGGCTCACTAATACTGATTATGCTGCAACAAATTTCACAGCAACAGAACAGTGTAAGGCATACATTTACTACAAACCATAAAAATAAATAGTATCCTAGACAAATAATGAGTTGGTGTTCATTCACTGGAACACAGAAAAATGAAAGGTGCTCTAATTGAAACAAACAGTGGGCATTGGCAGAGAGCACATTAGTGGAGTTTTCCCTGGTGAGGTAACTTAGAACTACACAGCTTGGCTTCAGAGTGGATGGGGAGGTCACCCTTTTCAGTCAGAATCAAAGTGGCGTTACAGGTCTTTGGAACACTCTACCATAGGAGCTCTGGAAGTGGAATTATTGAATATATTTAAGGTGGAGTTTGACTCATTTTTGTACAACAAAGTCAGAAGTTTGGGGAGAGAACAGAAAAAGTGTGTCAGAGGTTAAAATGATCCAGTTATGATTTGAATGCATGGTGTAACAAGCTTACAAGGACTGATAACCCTATTCTACTTCTGTCCCCATGTTCTTGCACTCAGAAGAGAGAACTAACAGGAAAACATGCAGAAATATTAACTAAGCAAGCAGTGAAATAACCCACATTGAACAGAATCTTTCTATCACTTGTATATGTAATATCATCCAAACAAGGATGCATTTATTTAAAGGTTTAATCAACAAGAGTGCAACTTACCCATCAGTGCCAAGCCAAACACCACCTTCTTTCTTTCCTCTCCTTCTTAGCAATAAAGGGCTCATGGATGACACTGTAAGCTAGGGCTGATGAGCATATATACGTAACATGAGGAATAAGCCACTTGGTCAAAGTTCAAGGTAAATTTATTATTCAAGTATGTATATGTTATCATATACTACCCAGAAATTCATTTTCTTGCAGGCATTCACAGTAGAAAAAATAAATATAACAGAATCAATGAAAAACTACAAAGACTGGCAATCAACCAGTGTGCAAATGAAGACAAACTGTGCAAATAGAAAAAAATATATAATACTGAGAACACAAGTTAGAGTTCTTGAAAGTCAGTTCATAGCTTGTGTTCCATGATTAGTTCAGTGATAAGATATCTGATCTTATTACAATCTTATTAAATGGTGTGAAGTACCTTCCACCTTTTAATAAGACCATGACCAGATTCTAACTTAGGTTCCATTGCTTTAGTGTGGTCACTTCTTACCCCTTAAGAATCCACCAACCTGCTTTAAAAATACTCAGAGGCTCAGCTTCCAGTGCTTTTTAAGGAAGGGCATCCTCAAACATCAACCCTCAGAAACAAGTAGCCTCATCTTGGCATTAAATTGGCAATGCCCAACTTTTTTTTTAAAACACTGATGATAATCCTAAAGTATTATTTACCAGAAATCCCTAATCCCTGCCACCTCAACACTAGAACAGATATTGGCATCTTGGATGCACAGCTGGTGAACTGCATGGATTCACAGATGGCAGAAACAAAGAAATATGGCAAGAATCACCTCACAGTCAGCTTGGTAAAGGGCAAAGCACTTCCCAGGCCATGCTGAAAAGAGCAGAAGGGTGAACTTTGGGAGCCTGGCTACAAAATGAGGTTGGTTTTCTTCATACAAGCAGTTGTACAAGGGTTTAGGAAACAACTGGGAGGTAGGTTCAATGCTGTGGCTGAAAATATTAAGGAGTTTGCTTTCACCTTGTATGGCATTATCTCACATACCGTCACAAATCTTTACAGAGCAAGTCATCTCCAGCAGAATCTTTTCCTGTATCAGAGGGAAAGATGACCTACAGTCCAACAGAGACAGTGGAGCTGGGGAATCATGTGGCCCTAATCCTGTACTTCTAGCATCACTTTGGGCTGAAGGGCTGGTGTCAGAAATTCAGTAGAGTCAGCTGCTGCTGAAGGGCTTGCTTGCTGTTGCAGAGCTTGCATGCCAAATTAATCTGGAATTACCAGTTCTAGTCACCTCAAGACTTCCCATATGAGCACTACACATACTAAAGGAAGATGCCATTGTAACAGCCTCCGGCTGAGGATTCCAAGGGCCAGAATGACAGCCTTCCCCATGAGCTCTTCCAATCCATCTTCTAGAAACTACATTGCTACAAAAATACAGTCAGTAATGCTTTTAACATCATGCTGGACCCTTTGGAGATCCCTCGATTGACCTGTAGTAAACAAGATGCCAGGCTGACAAACACATCACCTTTCCCATTGTCAGCCTGGTATCTGACTAGTGCACTACAGATAGCCTTGAAGTAGCTGAAGTTATAAAGTCAACATCTTTGTTTTTTTTTAAATCAACAAAAAGTATGCAGACTTTATCATGATAGATGCTTGCAAACAATGGCTGCTAAGATTAACAACAGATCGTACTGTGCTGAGTTCTATCTCAGAAAGTTGCACTTGACTTATGGGGTGTATGAGCTAGGGGAAAAATCCACAGGCAACTAACCAACCTCCATCTCACTCACTGCCCTCCCATGAACACCCCTTATATTTACAGCCTTTCCAATTAGAAATGGTAGATAGACACTATTTATAACAGCAGTCTCAACAAAGGAAGTGAAAATAGCACCTGTAGTAACCCAAGGGTTTGAGGGAAATAAATAAACAAAAGCAGAAGCAAATTCCAAGCTGAACACTCATTCGTGGACCAATCCTGACCCATTAATCTGAAGGGGCTTCAAGTGAATCAGTCAATAGCTCATGCTGATCCCATGAGGTTATACTGAGAAATTGGGTCTGGAACCCAATTACAATTAGGATGCCTATTTGCATATATTAATTATGCACCTGGGTATGTCTGGCAGGCACCTCAACCATCTGAATGAAGAGAACAATTAAGGCATGTACCCAGAAGCATTACAACAGGAACACAATGCCAAGTCAATTACTTTAAAAATCGACTCATTGCAATTAAACCACAACTTTCAGGTGCTCTGATTTTTAAGGTTCATTTTATCATCTGTGCCATGCTAATACCAACAAATCCTACTTATGTTTCTCAACACTATTAATAACTTTGTTAGTTTACCTTGTATTCATCATATACTAACAAATATTAAAAGTTTTTTTATATTCTTACTTGCCTCCTGTAGTTCAAACTACATTGAAAGCACATTGTGCACAGAAGGATAGAAATAATTATCAGAAACTGTTAACTTCTGTGAAACAAAGATGCGCATCAGTATAGTTAACATTTGTACCATCTTTGTTATACCCTTGACTGAAGTTCAATTTAAGAAAAATGTTGGCACAATTCAGAATGCAGTAAACTGATGCAGGAAACAGAGGGGAAAAAAAATTGGTAAATGTCTTTTGTCCACCAGCATAGTGTGGAGCACAAGGGAAATATGAAGAGCAGAACATATCCTTCCTTGGAGAAAAATGTACAGACCTTCACCTCATATATAGCACTATCATACCTGGGTGGTAACACTGAGGACAAATGAGAGACTTACAACCATGACAACTAAAAGAATGAAACGGCTGCTTACAGAAAGCAGGTTTTGAGCTGGAGTTCAAAGCAGGCACATTTGACCATGCAAACTAACAGCAGGAATATGCCACTTGGCTTCTCGAACCTCATCTACCACTTAATAAGATCATGGTTGATGTGAAGCTCAACTCCAAATTCTGTCTACCCAGAATTACCTTTCACTTCTTTGCCTATCAAGAATCCATCTGCTTCTATCTGAAAAATACTCAAACATATTGCTTTCATTGTCCATTGAGAAAGAGTTCCAAAGATTTTTGGCACTCAAAACAAAATTACCTCATCTGTTCTAAATGGCCTAGCACTTATTTTAAAGAATGGTGATTCCGAGACCTTGATTCTTCTGCGAAAAGATTCTCTGCATCGATCGTGACAGGATCCCACAAGTGTTCTCTCATTATTTTAAAACACAGACAATACAAGCTCTATCTATAAGACTGACCTTCAAAGTGGAACTGGATAGGCCCTTCAGTGTAAAAAAAACTGTTTGTAGAGGAATGGAGAACAAACTGTAGCACAGAAGAGATGGAATTCTTCTATCAGAAATCAAAGACAAGATTGAACAAAAGGCTTTTCTGTAATGTAATGGTGCTCCAAGCAACCTCCTGAATGTGGTTAAATCACCCAATCACTTCTTCAGATCTATCAGAAGAACTGGCTCTTGATTTCAAAAAGTTAACTAGTCCTTCTGAAACTGGCTGTTGTCAAACATATTGCTAAAGAAAGTGACTCCTTTAGCAGGAATAGGTTCTTGATTCGTATATCAGACATGATGGGATGGCAGAGCAGACTCAATGGGCCAAATGACCTGATTCTGCTTCTTTCTCTTATGATCTAAATAAATGAGAATATACAGTACATCATTTAGCAACAATAAATTTGAAATGATATTAATGCACAGCATTTGATCCAAACAAAGGCGTATTCAAATTAATAGCCAGTATTTAAGACTTCTAGTTTAGGCAGGATGGAAAGTTTGGAAAAATTGTGCTGGTTTCTGACAGTCTAGTTTGGCAACCAGCCATCTGACTGACTGACTGAAGGTCCAACAGAACAAGTACTTGTTTCAGTAATTGTCTGAAATGTCTTGATTTGATTTTGAAATTAGATTCAGACAGATGAAAATTTAGAGTCAGGATTTGACAACTGCCACAGTAATTTTGAATGCACAGCACAGAAAGAAGCCATTTAATGGAAGCCATTATTTATGCTCCATTCAAATCTTATTCCATCTATCATCATCCCGATCTTCTCTAACTTCCATTAATGCACCTCCTCCCCTTCTTACCCCCTCCCTGACATATAATCCCTGACATTTAATGTGAATAAGTGTGAGGTTATCCACTTTGGGAGTAAGAACAGGAAGGCAGATTATTATCTGAACGGTGTAGAGTTAGGTAAGGGAGAAATACAAAGAGATCTACGAGTCCTTGTTCATCAGTCACTGAAGGTGAATGAGCAAGTGCAGCAGGCAGTGAAGAAGGCAAATGGAATGTTGGCCTTTATTACAAAGGGAATTGAGTACAAGAGCAAGGAAATCCTCTTGCATTTGTACAGAGCCCTGGTGAGACCACACCTGGAGTATTGTGTACAGTTTTGGTCTCCAGGGTTAAGGAAGGACATCCTGGCTGTAGAGGAAGTGCAGCGTAGATTCATGAGGTTAATTCCTGGGATGTCCGGACTGTCTTACGCAGAGAGGTTAGAGAGACTGGGCTTGTACACACTGGAATTAAGGAGATTGAGAGGGGATCTGATTGCAACATATAAGATTATTAAGGGATTGGACAAGATAGAGGCAGAAAATATGTTCCAGATGCTGGGCGAGTCCAGTACCAGAGGGCATGGTTTGAGAATAAGGGGTAGGTCATTTAGGACAGAGTTAAGGAAAAACTTCTTCTCCCAGAGAGTTGTGGGGGTCTGGAATGCACTGCCTCAGAAGGCAGTGGAGGCCAATTCTCTGGATGCTTTCAAGAAGGAGCTAGATAGGTATCTTATGGATAGGGGAATCAAGGGATATGGGGACAAGGCAGGAACCGGGTATTGATAGTAGTTGATCAGCCATGATCTCAAAATGGCGGTGCAGGCTCGAAGGGCCGAATGGTCTACTTCTGCACCTATTGTCTATATTTAGTTGTTTGGTTTTTTTTTCACTCTCTCTGCCCATCACCCTGCCTGTTCTCCATCTCCCTCTGGTGCTCCCCCCTCCCCCTTTCTTTCTTCCGAGTCCTCCGGTCCCATGATCCTTTCCCTTCTCCAGCTCTATATCACTTCGCCAATCACCTTTCCAGCTCTTAGCTTCATCCCACCCCCTCCGGTCTTCTCCTATCATTATGCATTTCCCCCTCCCCCTCCTACTTTCAAATCTCTTAGTATCTTTCCTTTCAGTTAGTCCTGACGAAGAGTCTCGGCTCGAAACGTCGACAGTGCTTCTCCTTATAGATGCTGCCTGGCCTGCTGTGTTCCACCAGCATTTTGTGTGTGTTGTTTGAATTTCCAGCATCTGCAGATTTCCTCGTGTTTGCTCATCCAGATCTATTCCATTCTTCTTCTGCTTGTCCAGCCCACAGTGATCTATACAATTTACTGACATGAATGCCATGGTAGTGAATTCTAGATTCTCAGTACTCATGGTAAAGAATTATGTTCCAAATCCTGAAACAAGATTTTCTTAAGAATATTGTATTGAGAGTTTTAGATATGTTCTTCCTCACATGTGGAAATATTCTCTTGGAATCACTCCACAAAACCCTTCATAATTTTAAAGCTCACCCCTCATCATTCCTTGCAAGTGTAAAGTGACCAATATTCACCTTTGGGTTAACATTCATGGGGAGTACAGGTGGTAGTGTGTTCTGGATCATCAAAAGACACATCAAGATGAAACTCTCCAGTCCAGCACCCATGTGACTTAACTACAGCCAGAAAAGGGGCTCAGTCATCTTCCTCTGAACAGAAGTATTCCTTAAGTGTAGAAATGGCCCACGTTACGCAAGGTTTTTGAGAAATGCCTATAACTCAAAGTTTCTAAGGTCAAAAATTCTATCAGCTGATGGTGCCAAAGTCACATCAGTAGGTTAATTAACTACACACTAAAATGAATATTAGTTAATTTTAGATCTTAGTTAGGGTTTAATTAGTACAAGTTTGTACCACAGATTCAAAACATGCTGAATCCTGGGAGTTGCCAAACCACAAAGCTCCAACATGAACTACTAATTGCCATCAACATGATAACTTAGGTATTAACATGTTCTGAAATGATGTAGAGCTTAAATCTGTAAAATTCATAAACCTGCTCCACCAGTCATCCAAATCATGGCTGATCTTCTATCTCATCTTCCTGTACCATGCCCTTAACCCCTTAATATCATGATATTGATCAACCAGTTTCTGTTTCGAATTAACTCAATGCACAAGCATGTTTCCATGTGTAAAATTCCAAAGATTCACCAATACTTGTGTGAAGTTAGTTCTCTTGACCCAGTTCTAAACAGCCCCATATTTTCAAACCAACTTCACTGGTCTTAGACTCCTTAACCAAGGATGGATACAGATCTGGTCTACTCATTCAAGTCTCTCCTCTTTTAGCAAACCCATATTCCTGGAACAATCCAGGGGATAGTGTCTTCATTCCCTCCTTGGAAAGTACATCCTTTCTGAGACATGGCAACCTAAACTGTGCACTATACTTGTGGGTGCAGTCTTGCTAAGCCCTGTATAATTGCTGCAAACAATCCTTACCATTGTAGTCAAATCTTCTACTAAAGGCCAACTTACCATTTGCCTTCTTAATCACCTACTGTAACTTAACTGCACATTGGTTTTAAGTACATACACACTCTGGTCCAGTGGTACATTAACACTAATGTTGGTACATTAACACTCACCATTTCAAAAATATTCCTTTTCAGTTACATACACCAAAATGGATGAGCTAGCAATTTTCCACAATACATTCCATCTGTCAATGTTTTACATATTCACTGTGTTCATTTCCCCTTAAAACCTCTTTACATCCTCCTCCCTGCTCACAATCTCGCCTCAGTTAGTCTCCCTTGAGTCTCTCCCCCTCCCACAAAAGAATAATGGTCTTAGGATGTCCCCAAGGCTTTGGCAACATTTATTCTTTTGCAAATACAAACACTGTTGTAATGCGTACAGGAACGTAAGCTATCTGTATAAAGTCCAACTGAATAGTAAGTGGAATAAATAACTAATCTGTTTACTATTCATAGTTTTGAGCAAGAAATATTTTGTGACACATTGAGAGAAATCTCCCTCTCACCTTCTCAGAACATAATCACCATCAGTTGATTTCTGACATTTCCTTGGCTCATGAGAACAGATTTTCAGTCTTTTACAAGACATAGTACCAATACTGGCAAGGTGCTAAATTACTTTATGTGCTAAAATCCAGGAACATAGCTTAATCACCCAAATTTCACAACAATTGATCTGAAGATAGAGGTAGGTAGATAATTAGTAGGCAAAGGGGTGAAGATTTACTGGGGTAAACAGTAATGTGACAAAGTTCAAGTTATTAACAGATTAGCCATAAACGTTACTGAATGACAGAGCAAGTTTGAGGAAACGAGTGGCCTACTCCTGCTTTAATACTTAGGTCCATCTGTTGGTATGTAGGCAGCAGGCAAGAAGGAGATGAGTTCAGTCCTGAAGGGATGATCAAAAATTTTTCTCTTTTCTGGGTCTTGAACTTGGTAACAAGGAACAAAATTATACCTGCATATCTTTAAATTAATGTACTAAGCCTTTGAAAGGGTAAAGCAATTTGCCCTTGTTATGATGAAAGCACAACTTTTGTTAGAGAAAAAGAGCACTGTCCTTTCTATGTGGTTGGCTCCGTGGCGAGAGGTGGGGGAAATCAGGTGTTACTTTCTCTCTGATGAAAATGCAAACTCTGTGCCATAATTTTAAACACAAAGAACAAACTAGTAAAGAGTTTCTCTCAACAAAGGAATGAGGACTTGTTTATGAGAACATAAAACATTAGAATGAGAGTCTCTTAATGGCAGAACAGTTTTAGTAGGAAACAACCAACTGACTTTCAGGAATTCCAGGTTTGATAATTAAAATTAATTATTTGAGATAGAATAAGAGATTTGATCACTCAGCTATTCAGAACATTCTGATGAAAGGTCATCAGCCTGAAATAAATTTAGATTCCATTTCCACAGATGCCATGTACCCGAGTACTTAATGCAAATTCTTCTTTATACTTCATTAAGAATGACTGACAAACTTAAACTGAAGTGAATCTGGTCAAAAATTAATTAAATAAAAAAAGGTGATGGAAGGGCTTGTTGGAATTCAACATCAAGCACAAGAGAGTTTAGAAATGTCACAGTAACATGGTCTTACAGAACATAAACAGGACCCTCGATCCACTGAGTCCATACCTGCTTCAAACATTTATTTTTACCAGTTGCATCTTATTTTTGCTTTATTCCCATCAATTCAGCTTCCACCATGTACACAGGCCAACTAACCCTACCAACTGGCATGCCTTGAGAGTATGGGGCCAAGCCAGAGCATCTGGAAGAAACTCAGGTGGTCACACGGAGAAGATGCAAACTCCGCACAGACAGCGTTGGTAGTCAAAACTGATCACTCAGCTTTAATACTTCCATCATTCTACCTCATTTAGTTAGTCTTCTATAAAAATGAGCAAAATCTCTGCAAAGGTAAATCTATTGCTCCCAGAAAACCAACAATACTGGTTCTTTAAAGACTATGACTCATTGTTCATAAGAGAAAAGGCCATAGCAAAACTGAACATTTAAGAACTATTTCTTATATACAAATACATTCTCCAAGCATATTTCCATAGCTAGAAGCAAATTATTTATCAACAAAGAAACCACAGCCAGGTTTTTTCCCTCTGATGGCCACTGCCCTCTTTATTGTGATAGTCAAGCAACATTCCAAAGCATTCAGTACAGGATGTCATATAATTTTGGAAATTTAACTATTAACTAGTGAACTAAGCATTTACCTCCAAATCTCAGATACAAATTAATAAGACAATTATTTGAATTAGCATTAAACATCCAAACATGAAAGGTCAGAGTAACACACACACACACACACAAAATGCTGGAGGAACTCAGCAAGTCATGCAGCATCTATGGAGAGGGATAAAGAGCCAACATTTCTGGCAGAGACCTTTCATCAGGACATTATGAAATTGAGCAGCTTTCTCAATACATAATAGAGGATAATGGTATATCAATATAATTGTATGTGGCCTTTTGTCAGTAGACTGTACTAATGGTAATGTGCTAAATGAATTCATTTATTCTTGATGTGAATCTGGACTACAAGCAGTTTAAACAGCTATAACTCAGTCAAAGCTGAAATTGTTTCTTTGGTAAAAGTTAACTAAATATTTACTCTAGAGTAAGAAAACAAATATCTTTTCCTGTCGGTCACCTTATGTACAAGACACTCCTGTGCCTAGCTTCATTTTATGAATATACAATCAATGTATCCAAGTTATCTTATATATTTATATTTATTGTGTTTTTAATTATCGTGTTCTTTGTCTATTGTCTTTTTTTTTGCTTGCTGCAACGGCTCCGGAGTAACAATTATTTCGTTTTCCTTTACACTTGTGTACTGGAAATGACATTAAACAATCTTGAATATCTTCACACATCTACTAACTACAAGTTCCAACATCTCGGGCAACAGCAAATAGTGGCATGCAGCGTTCGTGACAATTTTCCTTTGTCGCTGTATATTGCCTGCATCAAGCAACGACTCAGCCCGAGATCTGGGAATGATTTCAATAGAAAGGTTAACTGAACAATTGCTTACTTTCTGTCGGAGATTGCATATTTTAAAATGGACTTTAGCCATTTAGTGAAGTTTGCAGTGAGAAATAAAACAGATTTTGAGTTTTAGTTGACTGTTAATCAGGCGAAAACTGTCAAAGCCTTTTTTTCGTGGCTTAGTGCAATATTGCCGGATGGAACGAATACTGTACTATTGTCTCTACATATACCACAGGTTCACCTCAGGCTATAGCGAACAGTTGCACGAAACAAACACTGCAGCGATAATATCTATCAATTAGGAATGTCATCTTACGCACGCAGTCAAAACAAAATGAATCATAGAACCGAGACATCGGTCTAAGTTCATTAAACACGGTCGTATGTTTCTTATAGTTTTAAATTTTTGATGAGGTTTCACCTTACTCGGGGCAAGGTTGTTAATGTACAGTTGAACGTCTCAATGCTCCAAATGTTTGACTGGACGGTCAGTATTGTACATATATTTCGACGAAGTGCCCAGTACAAATTGTTCTTTGAACTCCTTATCGTCGAGAAGCATTCAACGGATATGTGGTAGTTTCGGCATTGATCGATGTTCGAGACCCTCGAAAAGGTGACGGGGTTTATGAACTACAGATATCAATTGTATTAAAACATCCCAGGATCAATGATAAATACCGAAGCATAAAGGGTGGCAGTTTTGTTATAATAGATGTATTACTGCCAGGACAAATGTTTCCACGATCCGGGTGCTTTTGAGCTTAATTATGTAGAATTTATCTTCCCTTCCCTCTCACCCCCTGTTATTTTCACCATCGAGGAGCAAGACTCGTTGTAATTTCTCCTTACCTTGATGGAGAAGAAGCGATAGACCACCAGCCGGACCAGGTTTAATTCGAGGATCTCCACAGCTGATGTCCCAAGCGCGGCAGCCCGAGTGTGTGCAGCATGTGAACCAGAGAGGCTGCAGTCTGTGTGGAGCCCAGATAAATCACACACCTGCTTCTCTAGTGGAGTCAGTCCAAATAAAGCAGTAATGTACATAAAAAGTGTCAGAGCAAGGGCTACACCCTCCTACTTGGTCAGCACTCCTAGACAACAGTCACACTGTTAAGGTAACATTACAGCCAAACGCTCTACTACCACACACAACACAGCCTGTGTTCCGTTGATAAATGAATTGTTCCTTCGCATTACAGATTATTTCCTTCTTTCTCCTCAAATTTTGTTCAGAAGCACCAATCATAAGCCTGATTTTTAAGCATTTGCTAGCATTGTGTAACACACGATTTCGAGACTTCTCAGCTCCCCTCCTCTACAGATGATTTTATTGCAGGAGAAAGCAGAATATTATTCCAATGCATTCCCATAACCAAAATGGCTGCTCCCTTTCAGCAAAGCTGCAGAAATCCCATTGGTTTATCATTGGCTTTTTGTAACCATGACAACAAGCAACAGAGAGATTTGCGCTGCAGGCATGGCAGATCATGTGCTGGTAAGAGGGAAGAATAGAATAGTAGATCTTCTGTCTCTTTTATACGCGCGCACACACACAAAAAAACTTTCAGTGAGGTTTATTCACGGTTTAAGCCAAGCTAAAATATTCACATCAGGAAGCTATTAATATGTGACAGTTCTGAAATCCCTCAGTCTCAAGACTGACTGAAATACTTTGCTGTTACTGATTATGTATACGGCTTTTAAAGCAATCGTGCATTAGTGGTGACGTTGCATTGTAGTTTATTATATCATAGCGTAGTTAAGGAAATTTTGCTAATATTTTACGTTAAAAGTAATTTGTTTCAAGGTGCGTCGATTGACCATGTGAATGTTTTGAAGCTGCCCAAATATTCTTTGACAAAACTGTTTAGAATTTACCCAAATATTTTAGCCAATTGTTCGAAATTTTTACATACACGTGTCTCAACTATAATTTCATAGAATTATTTTAACTGTTTATGGAACCACTGCAGGACCCTTTACTCTCTCACAGCCAACGAGGTAGATTGGTTGATTTAGAGGGAAGGAGTCTTTCGCTGAACAAAGGCTCCCCCCCCCCCCCCATACTGTGAGTTCACTCAGGAATTAGTATTCGAACAATAGATGCACACGCCCGTCTCTTAAACAATTTTCATAGCAATGCCAATGGATTGTTATTGTAAAACTGCATAAGGCTTCCTCCCATGCTGTTCATATACCCTACTTTACACTGAATTTTAAAACAGGGTTACCCAATCATGTTTAAGTAGTTGACAGAAATAAGATATTCAATTTTCAAGCACAGAAATTATGTAATTCATCTCCAAAGCGTTTTGGATCAAGGCCTAATTTTGTGTAATTTATAAGTAATTATTGGTCAATTTGAAAACTGCCTCTTTGACAAACTAATAAATATCAAATATTTATTCACATCAAAAAGCTAGATTCCAGTTTAGATATTTATAGAATGCCCTATATAACACAATAAATTGAATTGGAATAGGAATCTTCTTGAGATTGAACGAGTGGTGATGTTGCAGGGTCTAGGTTTGTGATACATTTCTTTTGGGTCCCTGCCCATGTTGGGATTGTAGGAAACCAGATGGCAGACATTCTACTCCAGCAATCACTTAAAATTAATGATATAAATGTGATGCCTTTGCATAAAAGGAAGGTGAAAGCCAAAATTAAAAAGTCTATTTGGTCATTGCAGCAACAAAGTTGCAATAAGTAAATGAAAAACTGGCATTTATATTAAAAAAAAATTCTGAGGATGGTGGGAACTTAACTGGGAGATCAGTATAAAAGGAGGAAAGAAGTTATACTTAGACTTTTATGTCTTAGACATACTAAATTGAATAATTTCTTGTTCAGAATTAATTTGCTGGACACTCCTTTCGAAGAAGTGGGCTTGTCAAGAAATGGTACAGCATATATTGCTTGAATGCAGTTGGTAACGAGGTGCAAAGGAATCACCTAATTGCTAAATTGTGATCTTTAAGACAGACAGAGTTTAACATAGAACATTTGTTAAGATATCACTGCCATCGTAATGTATTTAAGTGTGTATTTCACTTTCTGAGAAGCATTAGACTTTTGATATTATTTGAGTTTTTTTATTGGGAGGTGGGAAAATAGTGGGTGTACTTCCTGTCTCTTTGCTCCACACTCCAACTCAGCAAGTGGCAGTAATGCTGTTTATGTTGGTCTGCCAACCACCATTAAACCACCATTTACAAGAAGAACAAGGAATAGAATGAGTAGATATTTCACTGACATCCTCTGCAACATAATGTATTTAACAACATAATGTATATACTAAAGGAAAGCTCTCCAATTTTTCTACCAAAACTCAAGTATTTTTAAATTAATGCTTTACTAACAGTCAACTAACTATTGCAGAAGTATTCTAGTTTTGGTGGACTAGGATATGAAATCCACTGAAAGCCAGGTTCAACCCTGACTCTTTACTGAGCTTCAACATTCCTTAAAGTATGTTTGTGTTATTATCAATGCCAACATTTGGTGGCCAACTCAAGTAGAGACAGTGGGCTTCCTTCCTGACCAACAATATTCTGGGAGAAGGGTTCTCAGTTCTCAAAAGGTTCCAAAATAAAATCCATAAGACTGACAAATTCAGAATAGCTACTCTAGTTATGGTCTTGTTGCTTCTTCACTAGGCAGGGCATATGCATGGATGCAAGACATATTTAGATGGAACACTCTTAGTTTCATAGTTGGTCAACAATTGCTATATACAGTACAAGGGTTGATTTGTTAAGTGATTGAATTGTGGCTACATGTCACGTCATTGCCAGCTGTGAGGAGCCATCTATTTTCAGCCTATTCCCCTGGACTCCTGTAAAAATATTTTTCTCATATACTCAATCCTTCACTGACTATTTCGATTTTACTTACAAGAGGAAATTTCCTAATAATTCCGATCACAGGCTAAAGATTTTATCCTTCTGCTTTCATTCTTTTAATTTTCACATTAAATTCATGCTCCCTTTATCAGTCAGTTCAACATTATATATCTCTATATATTCCATCTAACTGTGAATATAGTTAGATATACCTGTACCTCAGTCAGGTCACTTCTCAGCTTTCTTTAACTCAAATTGCTCTAACCCAATTTCTCCAGTGCAGCATTGAAGCTGAAATCCCTCATTCAAGGAACTAATCTAGTTACCTTAGCAGTACCCTATCCTTTACAACTTTCATCAGGAGTGGTGATCAAAACTGGATCACTACTTAAGTTGTGGCCTAGCCAGCATTTTATATAGCTTCAAAAAACACCCTCAATTGAAGCCAGCATGGGATATGTTTTATTTACCATTCTGCCAGCATGTCCTCATGCTTTCAAAGAATTGTGCACCTACTGTACATACATAGACTTTTATAAAGATCTAAACAAAACTATTTGATGAAAGTTGATGGAACCAGTTGATGGAAGAACATTGAAGATTACAGTAGAGACATAAGAGACTGGAGATATTGGAGTCTGGAGGAACAAACAATCTGCTGATTATGGAATAGAGAAGAGTACAACAAAAGAACAGGCCCTTTAGCCCACAACATCTCTGCTGACCATGAAACCAAATGAAAATAATTCCACCCCCTGCACATGATCCATATTCCAGTTTGTACATGCTCATGTGCCTTTCTAAAATGCCTCTTAAACATTACTGTGCCTTCAATAATTTTACAAATTTCTATTGGGTCTCCCCTCTGGATGCTCCAGAGAAAACAATCCAAGAAGCTTCAAAGAGTAGATAATATCCATTGGTTTAGAGATAAGCTTTCAAAGCAGGCCTGTTATTGTAATCTTTTTATCTTTTGTCTCTATGTACCAAGTATGGTGGCAAAACATGCTACCTGCATAGAGGCCTGGGTTAATCAGAGAGAACTTGAATTCAAATAATGTTATATTCATCTGAAAATGTTTCAGATGTCCTTTGGGAATATTTCATTCTGATTTAGCGTAATTAACCTGGAAAGTCTGTGAAGCGATGTGCGCACTTTGTTGCTTACACAGGACTTCTGTGTGCTGCCACTGAAAGGACTCAAGCACCTTCACTCCATCTACAACATGCTGGTTTTCCCATTGGCCAACCATTTTAATTCCGCTCCCCATTCCCCTATTATAATATCTTCTCAGATTTGCAAGTGGCTTGCACTACCTAGCAGAGAGGGTTTCAAGATTTGAAGAAGGTGCTTGCTCTGTCAAGATCAACAGGCAGGATTTCCCAGTGGTCACCCATTTCAACTCTACACCCCATTCCCATTCAGAAGTGTCAGTCCATGGGCTTCCGCCACTGTCATGATGAGACCACTCTCAAATTAAATGAGTAACACCTCGTATTCTGTCAGGGTAGCCTCCTTACCATCTCCCACTCAACACATTCTTATTCTAGTTTCTTCCCATCCTGATGAAGGGTCTTAGCCCAAACTGTCGACTACTTACTCATCTCCATTGATGCTGCCTGACACTACAGATAAAGATGTCATACAGTCAATCGTAGGATTAAATAATTTCTCCTCCCCTCCTTTTTGCAAATTCTTACCAGTGTATTGCTATACTACACTGTGAAGAATAGGTTAAATGTAAAATTATAAGCCATTTTCCACAAATCTTCTACTTGGGCTGAGGTTGCCACTGTTACAGTTTGCAATGCTGAAGTTACATTTAACTTAAAAACAGATTCACACTCAATGAACAGTATTACATGCTGTTTTGTAGTGTCAGCAGTATTAAAAGAATGTAGCACGTGGTAGCCTGCTTACATACATTTGCAACTGTTTAGAATTGATTTTAGATGTAGTAATAGCAAAACTATTGGTGCCATCCTGGTGAACCACTGACTCTCACAGACCAATACGCTTCTAATGGACTCCTTATGGGATGTACCTCAGCCAAAGATAAATGAAAAACCCCAACTGACTATTCTCTTTTTTTGACCATCAGCCATACTAAATCCTGCAGGATGCAGGAGGTAATCTCACTCTTAAATTGTAAGCTGAAATATATTTTCTTGAACATTTCTATTGCACAACTTCCAATGATATAACATTAAATCCATGCTCATTAATACAGCATCTCCACACTCACCTAAAAGAATTCAGTCTGGCTTCAATTTAATAGAAGCTGTATCTGACAATGAAACCATATTAATTGGATTGAAACCAAATTCAATATGAACCTTCAGCCATTTGGAAATATTCTGTATTTTCATTTTCACCTTTTCAGTCTTAGTTAAGCGCCATTTATTAGCATTAAGAATTCAGCTGTTGCAATTTATCTGCACAGGCATGTGAAAAATCCATACCAAATAGTGTGTTTAACTCACCAAAGAATGAAGCAGAGCCAACAGTATAATTCAAGATCAATCATAAAATCACCCAGAGGAGGTAGAGGCCTCAGATGCATTATCTGCACTATACCAGTGCAATTTCAATTAGATTTGTTAGCCAATGTCATCAGGAACACATACCACCTGCTGATACTTTTAATACCCAGATGGAAGTACATTTTTCCAGGGAATTCACAAGCCCAAGTAACATGAGAAGAGCCTGGATAACTATGGAAATCAGCCTCCCCACCAGGGTCACAGCTTCCCAAAATGGGTTCAGAATTTGGCCCCAGCCAATTCAATACCATAAGAAGGACAAGGCTGAAATGCCTCTGGAACAATGGAAGGGCCAGTTACTGAAAGGATGTCACACCTACCAATCAGAGCTGTCTGACTCTATTATGCACAAAATAAAATCTACATTATTACAAATTGAAAACCGGACATGTTTATTGACCAGTCAACTGTGTGATAGTTGAAAGTGTCGAAGTTGAACAGTGGACTGAGAAAGAAGCATTGATAACAGAATGGCCATGGAGGGTAGTGTACAATGACATGTATAATTGTAGAATTTTGTTTTGTAACACAAGGGCGAGATTTCAATGGAAGAACACGGACCCTACTTCTTCCTACAAAATAGTCTTATTGATTTTTGTGGCTTTTGGATTTTAAGACAGTTCATAAATACTGTAATGCATGAACAATTGTACTATGAGCAAGAGCAACGTACCAAAATTATGTTTATTTACAGTACAAGTACAAAGTATTAATCAGGTTTAATAAATAGAGACATTCAAAAATGTCTGTTTGTTAATAGAAATAGAAACTACTTACTCCTGAATGCTGTTCCGGTATTTGCTTCGATTTCTTTTGTTTAACATCCATGTTATAAATTATAAATTGTATTTTTTAGCCTCTGAAACCATGTCATCTAGCACCAACAATCATTCCATGGTCAAAGTCACATAGATCATATTTCTTCCTAATCTGATGTTTGGGCTGAATGACAACTGAACCTCATGACCATATCTGAATGCACTTATGCATTAATTTGCTGCCACATGATTGGCTGATAAGATATTTGCATTAATGAGAAAGTGCACAGGTGGACCAAAAAAAGTTATTTGTTTATTTTTTAATTTATTGAGACACAACATGGAATAGGCCCTTCCGGTACTTAAATGGCCACTGAGTGTATAATCCAATAGAAAAAGATGAAAAAAAGTAATTGTTAAAGACATTGTGAACGATTTCATTTTGCAGAAAGTCATTTTTGATCAGTGAAATGTACATAAAGATTAGATGGTTTCTTACTATCTGACCTTGCTTGACTTGTGTTTAATATGCTGAAGTTTTTGTTCCTGTGGTTATGGTGATAATTTCTGGCAGTCTCATACCTGAATTGAAGAGAAGTTTTAAACAGATGCTACACCAACTCTTGAACCTCTGTGCTCCAGAATGCTCTGAAGTTGCCAGGAACCATAAGCATTCATTCTAGGAGAGCTTGTTTGCTATTTCTGTCTGTATTGAGTTAATGCACTGGGAATCTGGGAAATTCTTGATTCTGGCTTCCTTGAGGAAGTTGCGGAAGGAAGTCCTTCTGGCATTGGCATCACAAAAGAGGAAATGGATTTCCTGTGAAAGCTAATCGTCTGATGCCTTGCGTCTCTTGTTATAATTAACTTTTCAGACCTAAACAACTCTATTGACTCCAAAATAAATTCTCCCAAGTCTTACCACCATTCTCCCTGCTGTAATTGGTTTGATAGACTTACATAATGGAATAATTAAAAAATTATGCCTCTGGAAGGCTTTTGTATTATCCAAATTGCTTTTTAATGGCACAAGAGACCATTCAGCCCATCAGTTTTATGGCAGCTCCCAACAAACAATCCCCTTTCCTCCTCATTTCCGTGTAATCTATACTCTCCCACTTGACTCTCAAATCCCCTTTGACACATTTTGACACTGATCGAGTGTAGGGGTAACTTTACAATTCAGCATATCTCTGCGAAGTTGGAGGAAATCAGTGCACCTGGGGGAAACCCATACGTTCATAGGGGGAACATTAAGCTACACCCAGCCTGTACGCAAAGACACGATTAAACTGGAATAGCTACTTGCAGCTGTATTACCAATGGAATCAGAGAGCAGAAACTATTGCTGAGTTGTGGTCCTGAAACCAGATTAACTTCCAGTCCTTAAACAATGTAAGTAATAGAAAAACATATGAATTTTAAAATTGCCATTTTAAAGAAGGATGTATTGGTTCTGGAGTAATGGATCTGAATTTCACATGCAAGTTTAAAACGTCAAAGTTACACAATACACCCAGAATTCAAGTAAATATGCCTCCGTGTGTAGAATTGATAGGAGAATGACAGCTTTTAACAAAGTCCCTTATGGCAGGCTGATCAAGAAGATTAATGCACATAGAATCCATGGAGACTTGGTTGATTGATTGATTCAAAATTGGCTTGCCTATAGAAGAAAAGGGTAGCAGTAGAATGGTGTTATTTTGACTGGAGATCTGTGACCAGTGGCATTCCGCAGGGTTCGGTGCTGGAAACTCCTGCTTGGGATACACATAAGTGATCTGGACAAAAATGTGGGTGGGCTGATTAGAACATTTACAGATGAAACAAAAATTGACCAAGCTGTGGTAGTGAGGAAGGTAGTCAAGTGATTCCGAAGCCTGGAGATCAGTTGGACACAAGGGCAGAGGTTAATTGTAAGAGAAAAGTTTTCAGTGAATGGCAGGACCCCTAAGAGCATTGATATACAGAGTGATCTTAAAGTGCAAGTACATAGCGTCCTGAGAATGGCAACACTACTTCTACAGATGCACATTGGAGAGTATCCTAACTCATTGCAGCACAGTCTAGCATGGAAACACCAATGCTCAGGAACTGATAAGGCTACAAATAATGGTGGATACAGCCCCATCCATCACTGGCAAAGCCTTCCCCACTATTTAGCACATTTACATGGACTGCTGCCAAGAGTAAAGCAGTGTCCATTATCAAAGGCCCCACCATTCAAGACATGCCTCTTCTTGATGCTATCATCAGGCAGAAAGCTTAGAAGCTTTAGGTCCCACACTACCAGGTTCAGGATCAGTAACAAACCAACAACCACCAGGCTCCCGAACCAATGTGGACAGCTTCAATCACCACTACTCTGAACTGATTCTACGACCTACAGACTCAATTTCAAGACTCATTGCAACACCTGTTGTCAATATTATTCTTCTTATTTGCACAGCTTGTCTTCTTTTGCAAATTGATTATTAGTCTTTGTCTATTTATCTATAGTTTTTCATAAATTATATTGCATTTCTTCTGGTTTTCCCTGTAGATGCCGGCAAGAAAATGAATCTCAAGGCAGTAAGTACTGTATATGGTAACATACATGTACTTTGTTAATAAATTTACTTTGAACTTGAACACAAATAGATAGAGTTTAAAGGCTTACAACATATTTGCCTTCATTGGTCAGGCTGTTAAGTATAAAAGTCAGAAGCTCATGTGACATCAATAAAAAACAATGGTTAGGCCTCATTTCTGCTCACTGCATTACAGGACGGATGTGGAGACATTGAAGAGGGTTCAGAAAAATGTTGTATCAGAGGCTAAGGGGCAACCTGACAGAGCATATAATATTGTGAGAGGTATAGATGGGGGGGGAGACAGAGTCTTTTTACCAGGAAAAAAATGTCAAATATTAGATGACATAGCTTTGTGTGAGAGAGGGGAGGCAAGTTTCTCTTCTCCATAGACAGGGTGGTAGTGCTAGGGTATGTGGTGAAAGCAGATAAGATAGGCAATGTTTAAAAGGCACCTGAACAGCAGGAAATTGAGAGATATAAACTACATACAGTTGAAATTGGCACCATAGACATCACGGGCTCGAGGGCCTGTCCGTCATGCTTTATGGTCTATGTTCTACAGAGGACCAAATTAGCTGTTAAAGAAATGGCATATTTAAACTAGAATTACACCAGCTAAGTTTGCAGAGGCAAAGACTTCCCCCTGCATTCTCAGTCCTGATTCAGGATCGCAGCCTGAAGTTAATTGCACTTTTGCCTCTACAGAAGCTGATTTTACTTGCTGAGTTCTTTCAGGAGATTGCTTTTCTTTTGCTCCAAATCTCCCCCATCTACAGTATCTTCCTTCATCAGTGCATGTATATTACACATACATAGACAGTGGGGGGGTTCTCCGACCACTTTCATACACTGTCCCTTAATTTCGTGGTACAGGGTAACACATCACGCAGCATCCACGCAAACAAGATTTCACACGTTTGGCGGGGCTGAAGACTGCTTCCCTTGATTAACACCACCGGCCGAACCTGAGGATTTCCAGCATCTGCACATTTTCCCTTGTTACTTTAAACTTTCCTGAATCATTTTGGTTAACTCTGTGTTTGCACCCTCTCCAAAGCCTTCGAAGCTTCTGCCTGATATAAATGCAGGTGAACCATGAAGCAAATGGATGGCTGAGGAAAGTGGACTGTGAGATTATTTTGGATTGCCCAGCTCTTAAAAAGCACAGTTTTGTGATTTCATGACCAGAATATGTGATCACAATTGGTATTCATCAGCTCCTTACTGAAAATGAATATATATGGATAACTGATAGAAAGCTAATTTGGCTGAATTATGGTGGGCCTCAATCAATCAACTAAGAAAAGACCTCTTCTATTTGGAAATGTCCAACAAGCTAGTAATAGTGAACATGAAACTACAAATAGTAAAAAACATCCAGTTCATAAACATCCTTAGAAAAGGAAATCTATCTTCCTCACTGGGCAAAATGGGGCTTTCGACTCCCCCCCACCTCACCCCGAACATTCTGGTTGATCTTATTGACTCTGAAATAGCTCAAAAGGTCACTCCTTTGTACAAACTACTCAAAACATAATCACCACAAGGACAGCGCCACATTTACAAGGGCGATTAATGAAGGGCATTTTTCCCTTGGCTTGTTTGCATTCTCCGCATGCCATGAACGAACATATATTTAGAAAAACAAGCAAAGCACTAGAGAGACAAACTGTGAATAATTTACAGATAAAATCATAAAATACAAACATGCAGGGCCAAAACAGGCTCTTTCAGCCCACTTCATCTATGCCAACAATGTGGCCTCTACTCCAATACTTATTTGCCTATGTTAGGCATATATCTCTCTAGGTCTTTCCTATCTAAGTAAATACTTGTCCAAACACCTTTTAAATATTGTAATTGTATACATATTGCTGTATTTTTGCACAACTTAATATAATTTATATATATTTCTTATTTTAATTTATAGTTTTTTTATTATGTATTACACTGTGCTGCTGCCACAAAACATGACATGTGCCACTATCTCCTCTGGCAACTCATTCCAGGCATTCACCTCCTTCTATGTGGAAAACTTTAGCCCTCAGGTCTTCTTTGAGCTTTTCCCATCTCATCTTAAACTGTAAGGTGCATTTCTACAATATCTGACACAGTGGTACTACTTGCCTGAAAGGTCTCTCGTGTAAACTGCTTCATTTTCACAGTTACACAATGAGACACCAGCACGGTGTGAATGGGGGGAGTTGGCTCACTACGAGGGAGACAGGAACAGCTGAACCAGGGGTGTTTAGAGGCTTGGATGGGGGAGCGGGAGGTTTGTTACTATGCTGAAGGAAATCTCTTCCTGATTACTACAGTTTCATTTGATTCCCCACACCCAGTCCCAGGTAAAAGGTACAAATAAAAGACATGCCTATTACAGCTACTTTGATCTAGTTTGAAAAGGGAACTAATCACACACCTAGAAGACACATAAGCAAAGACAACAAATGATGCAGGCCCTTTTTCTGCAACCCACATGGTGCCAGTTGCATTCAAGGCACCGTGATAAAAACAGAGAAAAGAAACTTAAACTACCCTTATCTGCACCTTAACTGCCTCATTATAATTTCACCCATTCAAGTTCCACCATCTCCTTCCTCCACCTTCTCTACTACCTAACACTATATTGTTTTCCCCTGTAATCATCGTTGCCTAGTAGCCACCCTTTGATTTGCCAAAACAAATATAGGAAATGCTGGAAACATTCAGCAGGTCTTCTTCAGAACTGAGAGTGTGTGTTTCAGGGCAGAAATATGGATAGATACTGCCTGACCAGCTGTGTGTTTCCAACATTTTTTGTTTTTATGTTAAAGCAAAGGATGGCTACTGGGCAGTAAAGGCATGGCTAATGGCTCCACTGAGGCCACGCACACAAGCTCTATCATGTGAACTAAGATGGCTTGCCAAATCTGAATTGGCAGGTTATTGACGCCATTACAATGTCTTTTCAGATTTACGAAAGCCAAGTACGACTCAGCAGAGAGGGTTTTAAGATTTCTGATAGTTTGCTATAAATTGTGCAACCTTGACCAGCCATTCCAACATATTACACAAAGAACAGCAAACAATATATAAAGTTTTGCCATATTGAATACTGTACAGTCGCAAACTAATCATCCATTATCTTAACCTACAATGTGCCTCTACCCACCCTAGTGCTCCGATGAATTGCTATCAGTAGCCTATTGCGCTAGTCAAGCTGCCCTGGCTTCAGTCAACACGTCTTCAGTAGCACTGGGAGATTCAATCTTTCTTTGTGCATTCCTTGTACTTATAGTCTTAAATTATTTTCTTCTGAACGTCAGAGCTCTGGCTGACTTACTTTCATCATCATTTGCCATGAGTGAGGTGCTAGTAGAATGGAAGGTAGCAAATTTTAAAACGACAGCAAAGAAAAACTGCTAAGTATAGACAGTAAGTCTAACATCTGTGGTATAAATCGTTCGTTTATTATGTGCTGTGTCATATGACGCGAGTGATCATGGTCTTTCCGTGACCATGATTGTACTTGGCAATGCAGTATACAATTTACTGGAAGAGATACTGAGAGATACAATATACATAGATCTAGTAAGGCAGGGGCCAATTAATCAGCATGGCTTTGTGTCTGGGAGATCATTCTTAGAAACTTGATTGACATTTCTGATGATGTGACCAGAAAGTTGATGACAGCAAGCCAGTAGACGTGATTATATTGACCAGTAAGGCCTTTGATAAGGTTCTACATGGTTGGCTGATCCAGAAAACTAGATCGCATGGAATCCAAGGAAAGCTCTCTAATTGGACACACAATTGGCTTGATGGCAGAAAGCAGACCATGATGGTGCAACACACAGAAAATGCTGAAGGAAATCAGCAGGCCAGGCAGCATCCATGAAAAAGAGTACAGTTGACCAAGACCCTTCAGCAGAACTAGAGAAAAAAAGCTGAGGAGTAGGTTTAAAAGGTGGGGGGGGTGGGGAGGGAGAAACACAAGGTGATGAGTGAAACCGGAAGGAGAAGGAGTGAATTAAAGAGCTGGGAAGTTGATTGGTGAAAGAGATACAGGGCTGGAGAAGGGGGAACCTAATAGGAGAGGACAAAAGGCCAAGGATGAAAGAAAAGGGGAGAGGAGCACCAGAGGGAGGCAATGGGCAGGCAAAGAGGTAAGATGAGAGAGGGAAAAGTGGATGGGGAATGATGAAGTGGCGGGCTGGGGGTCGTTACCGAAAGTTTGAGAAATTGATGTTCATGTCATCATGTTGGAGGCTACCCAAACCAATCAACCTCACACCCCTCCCCATTTCACCTATCACCTTGAGTTTCTTCCTTCCCCCCCCCCCCTCCACCTTTTAAATCTATTCATCTTTTTTTCTCCAGTCCTGCTGAAGGGTCTCAGCCCAAAACGTTGACTGCATTAATTTCCATTGGTGCTGCCTGGCCTGCTGAGTCCCTCCAGCATTTTGTGTGTGTTGCTTGGATTTTTAATGTCTGCAGACTTTCTCTTGTTTGTGAGGATGTGAGTTTCTCAGACTGGAATGATGCGCACGATTAGTGGTGGGCCTTAGTGTTCCTTATTATTTATATAAATTATTTTGCTAAGAAAGTACAGGTATAGTTAGTAAGATTAGAGTTGACACTAAAATAGGTACCATAGAAGACAATGAAAGAGGTTTTCATAAATTACAGGGGTATCTTGATCAGCTGGGAATGTGGGCCATGGAATGGCAAATGAATTTGAATTCGCATAGTGTGAGGCTTTGTGCTTTAGGAAAGACACATCTAGGAAGTACTTTCATAATGAATGAAAGTGTTTTACAACAAAGGGACCTTGGAATACAATTACATGGTTCACTTAAGGTGGAGTCACAGGGTGGTGAAGGCTTTTGATATGTTGGCCTTCGCAAGTCAGGGCATTAAGTGAAAAAATTGAGAGCTTAAGATAAAGTTGTACAGGACACTCGTGAGGCCACACTCAAAGTACTGTGTTTAGTTTTGGTTGCCCTGCTTTAGGAAAGATGTTATTAAACTGGAAAGAGTACAGAAAGGTTTTACAAGGATGCTGGCAGGACTTGATGATCTTGAGTTATAGGGAGAGATTGGACGGGCTAGGACTTTGCTCCTTAGAAAGTAGGAGACTAAGAGGAGATCTTATAGAGGTGCATAAAGTCATAATGGGCATGGATAGGGTGTATGCACTCAGTCTTCCACCACCTCCCCACTCCCATCCAGAGCAAGAACTAGAAGCCATAAGCTTAGGGCAGGGGGCCCAAACTTTTTAATGTTATGGACCCCTACCATTAACCGAGGGGTCCATGGACCCCAGGTCGGGGACCCCTGGTTTACGGTGACAGGTAAAAATTTAATAAAAGCAAGGGGCAACTTTATTCTATGCACAAAGGGTGGTGTCTATATGGAATCAGCTGCCAGAAACATGTAAACAATAATTTTTAAAGGACACTTGGATACTTTTTAAAAGTTTAGAAGCCAAATGGTGGTAAATAGAACAAGCATGAATGTGACATCTTCGTCAGCATAGATCAGTTGAGCTGACTCTATTGAAAGGTAAATGATGAAAATCTAGCTTTTCTAGAGAGTCTTTCCTGGTCTTGGGATACCCCCCCCCCCCCCATGTTTTAGTGTCAATTTGAAAGATCTGTGGTGTACGAAATATCACAGTAAATCAGACACAGCAAGCTCCGGTGTCTGGTAAAGATCAGAAGTATTTGTTTTTGGTATTAGTTGAGGGATAAATAATGACCAGGATACAAAGCAATAAATTAGTAACATCGCCGAGGTTAATTTCATATTTTCTGTCACAACTTCCTTTTGCGTAAATTCTGTTTTAAACAGGATACATTTTAATTTTCCAGTTCCTTTTAATAAAATTGTTAAAACAACCCGGAGAGAAGATGGAGCCTTAGCTGAAATTCTGTTCGGTGGTGAGGACTTGACTAATTGAGTGGGTGTGCTTGGAATTTGTACTGCTGCTCATCTTACTGTATTATTTGGCATACATTACTTAAAAGAGTACTGACACTCTTATACAAGTTGACAATTTCTGGGGAGAAGTCCAAAATATTTGTAAATATCCCAATCAATGTGAGTTCACTCAGTCAGAACAGTCCCAATGCTTCTCCTAATCTTGTTCCCATTTCATCTACAATAACTTTATCTATCTCCCAATGTTGCTAATTATGAGTGAGTGTTCCAGATGAAAGATCTTAGCCCAAGTCATCAACTATTTATTCCACTCCATAGATCCTGCTTGCCCTGCTGAGTTTCTCCAGGATGCTGTGATATTGCTGTACTAAATAAGTTCATCATGCTAGTCAGAGCAGGAATAGGATGATAGTACAGATGAATAAATGGCTGAGGAACTGGTGCAGGGGGCAGGGTTTAAAATTTCTGGATCATTGGGATCTCTTCTGGATAAGACATGACCTGCACAAAAAGGACAGGTTACAGCTGAACTCAAGGAGGACCAATATCCTTGGCAAGTTTGCTAGAACAGGGTTTAAGCTAATTTGGCCGGGGGATAGGAACCACACTGATATGACTGAGGATGGGGCAGTTGGTATACAAGCAGATGCAGTGTGTAGCGAGACTGTGAGGATCGACAGGTAGATGATAGGGGGAAATTGTAGTCAGTGGAATGAGATGAAGTGCAATATAGGAGCAAAATCAAATGAATACAGGACTGAAAATACTATATCTGATTGCATGCTGTACATACAATTTGATAGATGATCCTGTAGTACAGTTAGAAATTGGCAAATATGATGTTGTGAGCATCACTGAGTTGCAGTTGAAAGTCGGGAGTTTAACAACCAAGAATACACATTGTACCAAAAGAACAGGCAGGTAGGCAGAGGAGGTGAGGTAGCTGTGTTGTTAAAAAAAACACCTCAAATCTTTAAGGGTGAAAAAGGATGAAAGATGTCGGATCCTTTTGGATAGAGTTAAGAAATTACAAGGATAAAAAGATCCTGATGGGAGTTATATACAGCCCTCCAAATAGTAGCCAGGGTATGGGATACAAGTTACAATGAGAGATATTGCAGAAAAGGCATGTAAAAAGGGCAGTATTATGACAGGCATGGGGATTTCAATATGCGGGTAGACTGAGAAAATTAGGTTGGTGCTAGAACCCAAGAGATGGAATTTATAGAATGCTCATAACATGACTTCATGGAGCAGCTTGTAGTTGAGCTGATGCATCGTCAATAACTCTCGGAGAAGGGAGGTGAACGATAGGCTTTTATTAGCAGCAGAACAGTGCACGGCATCTCGGAGACTGAGGGGGGAGCAGTGCCTCCAATCACCTTTATACAGGGGTCTGTGGGAGGAGCCATAGGAGCAGTCAGCAGAGGGGTGTGTCCAGACAGGTATACATAGTTTACCACATTCACCCTCCCCCCCCCCCCTTTGTTTTAAAAGAGAGTCCCCACAGGGCGAAGTTTCTTACAAGTATATTTACAGGTTAAGTCTATCAGGTGGTCGAGTCTGTCGCTGCGATCTACGTAGCTCCGGCTGTGATTGTACGAGTGCCGGTGGTGATTGCACCGGTGACGGTGGTTGTGCTGGCTCTGGTCTGACTTGAGGTTCCAGCCCGTTAGGCGTCAGTAATCCCTCATGTGTGTGCATGGCACCTGGTATGGGAGTGTCGTGAGGAGTCTGTGTAGGTCTTGGTGTGCGCAGTGTCAGGTGGGTATACACCTCGGTGGGTACAGGGTTCATAGTCACCGTGGAGTGTTCGGGGTAGTGGTCTGCTGCTCCTGCAGGCGCCAGTTCACGGACGGAGACCGTGTCCTCCCGCCCATCAGGTAAGACCACGTAGGCATACTAGGGGTTTGCATGTAGAAGGTGAACCCTCTCAACCAACGGGGAGTATTTATTGCTCCTCGCATATTTCTGGAGCAGCACTGGCCCTGGGGACGTCAGCCAAGCTGGTAGGGTGGTCCCAGTGGCAGACTTCCTGGGAAAAGAAAAGAGTCGCTCATGAAGGGTGGCATTGGTGGACGTGCATAGCAGGGAGTGGATGGAGTGGAGTGCCTTGGGGAGGACCTCCTGCCAGCGAGAGACCGGCAATCCCTTTGACCTAAGGGCTAAGAGTGTGGCCTTCCACACAGTGGCATTCTCCCTCTCCACCTGTCCATTCCCCCAGGGATTATAGCTCGTGGTCCTACTAGTAGCAATGCCCCTAGCCAGCAGGTACTGGCGCAGCTCGGCACTCATAAATGAGGACCCTCTATCACTGTGGATATAGCAGGGATATCCGAACAGAGTGAAGAGCTGGCGCAGGGCTTTTATGACGGACGTGGCAGTGGTATCGGGGCAGGGGATGGAAAAGGGGAACCGCGAGTACTCGTCGATTATGTTGAGAAAGTAGACACTGCGGTCGGTGGAGGGAAGGGGGCCTTTAAAGTCGACACTCAGTCGCTCAAAGGGGCGGGTAGCCTTGATAAGTTGTGCCTTTTCAAGACGGTAGAAGTGCGGTTTGCACTCAGTGCAGACTTGACAGTCCCTGGTCGTCATCCTGATTTCCTCAAGGGAGTAAGGCAGGTTCCAGGCTTTCACAAAATGGTAAAGTCGGGTGACCCCTGGGTGGCAAAGATCTGCATGGAGGGCGTATAGCCGGTCGAGCTGCGTGCTGGCACACACTCCCCGGGATAGGGCATCAGGGGGCTCATTGAACCTTCCAGGCCGGTACAGGATATCATAGTTGTAGGTGGAGAGTTCTATTCTCCACCTCAAAATTTTATCATTTTTGATTTTGCCCCGCTGTTGGTTGCTAAACATGAATGCAACTGAGCGCTGGTCGGTCAGCAAGGTGAACCTTTTGCCGGCGAGATAGTGCCTCCAGTGCCTAATAGCTTCCACTATGGCCTGGGCTTCTTTCTCCACCGCGGAGTGCCGAATTTCAGGGCCCTGAAGAGTACGAGAGAAGAATGCTACCGGCCTTCCTGCCTGATTGAGGGTAGCAGCCAGCGCGAAGTCGGAGGCGTCACTCTCTACTTGGAAGGGAATGGTCTCGTCCACCGCATGCATCGTTGCTTTGGCGATGTCCCCTTTAATGCGGCTGAAGACCGCGCGGGCCTCAGCTGAGAGGGGAAATGTGGTGGACTTGACCAGGGGCCGGGCCTTGTCTGCGTAGTGAGGGACCCATTGGGCATAATAGGAAAAGAAGCCCAGGCACCGTTTGAGGGCTCTGAGGGTGGTGGGAAGAGGGAGTTCCAACAGGGGGTGCATACGGTCAGGGTCAGGGCCAGGGCCAATGACCCCATTCTCCATGATATACCCAAGGATGGCAAGTTGGGTGGTTCCGAACACACACTTGTCCCTGTTATAGGTAAGGTTAAGAGCTTTGGCCACATGGAAAAATCGTTGGAGATTGGTGTCGTGATCCTGCCAGTCATGACCGCAGATGGTGATGTTATCCAGATATGGGAACGTGGCCTTCAGTTGGCACTGGTCCACCATCTGGTCCATTTCCCTCTGGAAGACAGAGACACCATTCATGACACCGAAAGGGGACGCGCAGGAAGTGATAGAGCCTGCTGCCCGCCTCAAAGGCGGTGTAGGGGGGGTCCTCCGGGCGGATGGGGAGCTGATGGTAAGCGGATTTCAGGTCTATGGTCGAGTACACCTTGTACTGAGCTATCTGATTGACCATATCCGCGATGCGGGGTAGAGGGTACGTGTCAAGCTACGTGAACTTATTGATGGTCTGGCTATAGTCCACAACATATCCTATTTTTATGGCTGGTCCGAACAACGACTACCTGGGCCCTCCAAGGACTTGTGCTTGGCTCAATGATCCCCTCCCTGAGCAGCCACTGCACCTCCGACTTAATGAAGGCCCTGTCCCCCGCGCTGTACCTCCTGCTTTTAGTTGCCACAGGTTTACAGTCGGGGGTCAGGTTGGCGAACAGCGGTGGGGGAGGGACCTTGAGGGTGGAGAGGCTGCAAGTAGTGTCAGTAGCGCGGCTGTTGGCATGGTGTTGGGTGGGATGTGCAGGTCGGTGTGTGTGTGTGGTCAGTAGCGGGGTATATGACGAAGTCCCACAAAACTGAGGATTTCTGACAGTGATTGGTGGGAGGGGCCCGTCATACTCCATTGTCACACTTTTCAGGTGGCTCTGGAAGTCGAGCCCCAATAACACAGGGGCACACAGTTGAGGCATGACGAGTAACGCAAAGTCCCGATATTCTGTGCCCTGCACCACCAATGTCGCTACACAACCCCCCCGGATGTCTGTGGAATGCGATCCAGAAGCCATGGTGACCTTCTGGCTTACCGGCTGTGTCACGAGTCCACAGCGTTGCATTGTGTCCAGGTGAATAAAACTCTCAGTGCTGCCCATGTCAAACAGGCAGCTAGTCCTATGCCCCTCCACCAGGATGTCCATCATTGACCTTGCGAGCTGGTGTGGAGCGCTTTGGTCGAGGGTCACGGAGGCCAGAGTTGAATCGCCGTCTTGGTGCCCGGTAAGCACCCGTGGGTCGGAGGCGGGGCGAGGTGGCACCGACAAAGATGGCCGCCCCCATGCCTCGCACGAGGCGGGCAGGCATGATGGCGGCAACCAAGATGGCCGCCCCTATGCCTCGCACGCAGCGCTGCTCAACCCCGCTCGTGGTTTGGACTTACAGGCCTTGTCGAAGTGGCCCTTCTTGCTGCAGCTGGAGCAGATAGCTTCTCGGGCCGGGCAGCGTTTTCGGGGGTGCTTTTTGAGTCTGCAGAAGTAACACTGCGCGGACTTGCGACTGGCAGCAGCCGAGGTCAATTCACCGGCGGGTTGCGGGGACTTCACGGACTCGCGACTGGCAGCAGCCGTGGTCGACTCGCCGGTGGGTTGCGGGGACTTCACGGACTTGCGACTGGCAGCAGCCGAGGTCGATTCACCGGCGGGTTGCGGGGACTTCACGGACTTGTGACTGGCAGCAGCCGTGGTCGACTCGCCAGTGTGTTGTGGGGTCTGTAGCGTCCACGAGGCCGGCGGAAGATCGCACGCCTGAACAGCGTCAGCATTGTGCAGAGCGGCCTCCAGCGTGTTGGCCAGCTCGATCGCTGAATGTAAAGTAAGATCGGTGTGTTCCAGCAGCCGCTGGCGCACGTACACTGACCTGATCCCCGTAATGAAGGCGTCTCTTACTAGCAGCTCCGCATACTGTTCCGCTGTCTGTCCCCTGCAGTCGCAGGCCCACACAAGTGTCTGTAGGGCCCGGACAAACTTAGCGCTCGACTCTCCGGCCCACTGCCGCCGTGTCGCTAAGCGATGTCTTGCGTAGACGGTGTTCACTGGCCGCCGGTATTGTCTTTTGAGGGCATCCATCGCACCCTGGTAGTCCGTTTGGTCTCTGATCATGAAGTAGACCCTTGCACTGACTCTGGAGAGGAGAAACCTGTGCATCGTGGCAGGATCGGTCATATGAATCTCCTCCTGGTACGATTCAAAACATGCTAGCCAGAGTTGGAAAGCGTCGCCGATTTTCTGGGATTGTGGGTCGAGATCCAATCTGTCTGGTCGTAAAATGCTCTCCATGTTTTAAAATTGCTGCTAATAAAATTGATGCACCATCAATAACTCTCGGAGATGGGAGGTGAACGATAGGCTTTTATTAGCAGCAGAACGGAGCACGGCATCTCGGAGACTGAGGGGGGAGCAGTGCCTCCAATCGCCTTTATACAGGGGTCTGTGGGAGGAGCCACAGGAGCAGTCAGCAGAGGGGCGTGTCCAGACAGGTATACATAGTCTACCACATGAGCCCATTAGGGAAAAGACAACACAAAGTACACTGCAGTTGCTGTGGTCAAATCAACACGTACAAACAAGCTGGATGAACTCGGCAGGTCGGGCAGCATCTGTTGAAATGAGCAGTCCACGTCTCGGCCCAAAACGTTGACTGCTCGTTTCAACGGATGCTGCCCGACCTGCTGAGTTCATCCAGCTTGTTTGTAAGGGAAGAGACAATTCTGGATTGGGTATTGTGTAATGAAGAAGATTTGATTAGGAAGCTTAAGGTAAAGGAACACTTAAGAGACAGTGAGCATAAGATAGAATTTAATCTGCAGTTTGAGAGGGAGAAGGTAAAGTTAGATGTATTAGTAATTCAGTGGAGTAAAGGGGATTACAGAGGCGTGAGAGAGGAGCTGGCCAAAGTTGATTGGAAGGGGATTCTAGCAGGGATGATGGCAGAACAGCAATGGCTACAAATGAGTCTGCTTAACAAGATAAGAGCACATGGTACTACAGAAAAGATACTAGTATTGACAGAAGATGGGTTGACTGGCAGGAGGCAAAGAATGGGGATAAAGGTGGCCTCTTCTGCTTGTCTGCTGGTGACTAGTGATGCTCGGCAGTGGATGGTATTAGGACTGCTTCTTTTCCAGGTTCTATGTCAATGATTTAGATGAAGGAATTGATTGCTTTGTGATCAAGTTTATAGACAATACAAAGGTAGGTGGAATGGCAGGCAGTGATATGGAAGAAGGGAGTCTGCAGAAGGAATTAGACAGACTGGGAGAATAGGCAAAGAAGTGGCAGATGGAATATAGTGTAGGGAAGTGTATGATATTGCACTTTGGTAGAAAGAATAAATACTGTTTTCTAAATGGGAAGGAAATCCAACAATCAAAGGTGTAAAAAGATTTTGGAGTCCTTGTGCAGGATTCCTAAATGTTAACTTGTAGGTTGAGTTGGTGGTGAGAAAGGCATATGCAATGTTGGCATTCACTTCAAGATGACTAGAATATAAGAGCAATGACATAATGCCAAGCCTTTATAAGACATTTGTCAGACCACAGTGGAGTACTGTGAGCAGTTTTGGGCCCCTTAACTAAGAAAGGATGTGCAGACATTGGAGAGGATAGAAAGGAGGTTCATAAAAATGATTCTGCGATTGAAGGCTTATCATATGAAGAGCATTCGATGGCTCTGGGCTTGTACTGACTGGATTTCTAAAGAATAGGAGGTATATCATTGAAACATTGAATATTGAAAGGTCTAGATGGAGTGAATGTGGAGAGGATGTTTCCTATAGTGGGCGAGTCTAGGACCAGAAGGCACAGCCTCAGAATAGAGGAGGAATTTCTTTAACCAGAGGGTGGTGAATCTAGCCAGAGACAGCTGTGGAGGTGAGGTCATTGAGTATACTTAAACTGGCGGTTGATAGGTTCTTAATTAGTTAAGGCATCAAAGTTTAATGTGAAGAAGGCAGGAGAATGAGGTTGAGTGGGATATTAAATCAGCCCTGACTCAATGGGCTGAATGGCCTAAATATGCTCCTATGTCTTATGGTCTTAAATATAATTAGCTGCTCTTGCATGACTCGCCTTTGAAAATCCATTCCTCATTCAGAATCCCTAAAACACCGTCTTTATCAAGGACACATTCTCATTTCTCATTTTACCCTTGAAGTTCTTCCTTTTCTTTCAGAAATCAGTTACTAAGTTCCTTCTCGCAGCAGCGCACCTCAAAATATTAAGGAGCTTTAAATTCTACCCTCCCTTTCTTTGAGGGCAACATTTCTTTAATAAACCATTAATAATCTGAGCCATTGCATAGAGGAAAATGTGAATTTACATATTATATACACAAATTTAAATTGTCTTTTGTTCCTACAAACTCTCCCTTCACAATGGAAATGTTCCCTTAGAAGATTATTAGTGTCACTGACCGATAATGACAGACACTGACGTTCTGTAACTGGTTCTTGGCCTTCTTGTCTGTGTTAGCTGCAATATCTTAAGCCTAATAGTGCTGAGTACTGATGCCCCTCAGGGCTGTGCGCTCATCCCGCTGCTAACTCACAACAGTACTGCCAGCTCCAGCATAAACTGCATCATCAAGTTCAATGATGATATAACAGTGGTTGGCCACATTAGCAACAATGATGAGTCAGCATACAGAAAGGAGGTAGAGAGGCTTGTCCAATACGACAATAACCTGAATCTCAATGTGGACAAGTTAAGAGAGATGAGCGTGGACTTCAGGAAGGCGCAGGTTGACCACTCTCCATTGCACATCAATAGCTCTGCCGTGGAGACAGTAAAAATTGTTTCTTCAAAGGTTTCAAAGGTACATTTAATGTCAGAGAAATGTATACAAAATACATCCTGAAATGCTTTTTCTTCGCAACCATCCACGAAAACAGAGGAGTCCCCCAAAGAATGAAGGACAGTTAAAACATTAGAACCCCAAAGCAACCCCCCCCCCCAGCTCCCCTCCCTCCCGTGCGTAAGCAGCAACAAGCACCAATCCCCCTTGGTGGGCACATTATGGATAATCTAACCTGGACCCACAACACCTCCTTTCTGAGCAAATTGAGGCATGCAAGGCTCCCTACCCCCATTCTATCAACTTTCTATTGGAGCACCTTTGAGAGTGTCTTGTCTTGCTTCATCATTGTGTGGTAAGGAAGCTGCAAGGCATTGGACCATAAGACCGACAGAGGATTGTAAAGATCACCAAGTAGATAATGGGGTCTGCCTCCCCACACTTGTGACATTGTCCAGGAACACTGAAGATCCCTACCATGCATTGCACAACCTCTTGAACCTACTACCATCAGGAAGGAGGTACAGGAGCATCAGGACTAGGAAACTAGTCCCAAACTGGGTAACAGCTTCTTCCCACAGGCTATGAGACTAATGAATACCCTGCCACCACTGAGGTCACAGTGTCATAGAACACTACAGCACAGAAACAGACCTTCAGCCCATCTAGTCCATGCCAAGCTATTAAACTGCCTAGCCCCATTGATCTGCTGCTGGACCATAGCCCTCCATACCTCTCCCATCCATGTACTTGTTCAAACTTCTCTTAAATGCTGAAATCAAACAATATCCACTATTTGTTCTGGCAGCTTGTTCCACACTGTCACCATCCTGTGAATGAAGAGGTTACCCCCTCATGGTACCCTTAAATATTTCACCTTTCACCCTTAACCCATGAAGTCCAGTTCTAGTCTCACCCAAACTCAGTGGAAAAAGCCTGCTTGCATTTATTCTATCTATACCTCTCATAACTTTGTATACCTCTATCAAATTAACCCTCAATCTTCTATATTCTATGGAATAAAGTCCTAACCTGTTCAATCTTTACCTCTAATTCAGGTTTTTATTTCTCAGTATCATCCTTGTAAATTTTCCCTGTACCCTTTTAATCTTATTTACAGGTTTTCTGTAGATAGGTGACCAAAACTACACACAATATTCCAAATTAAGCCTCACCAACGTCTCATACAATTTCAACGTATCATCTCTACCCCTGTACTCAACACATTGATTTCTGAAGGCCAATGTGCCAAAAGTGTTCTTTACAACTATATCAACCTGTGATGCCAGTTTCAAGGAATTATGGAATGTATTTCCATACCTCTTTGTCCTACCGCACTCCTAAGTGCCCTACTGCTCACTGTGTAGGGCGACCAGCTTTGTCCTCCAAAAGTGCAACACCTCGCTTTTATCTTCATTACATTCCATCTGCCATTTTTCCGCCCATTTTTCCATCTGGATAAATTCAAGGATTTATCCACTCTAATTTGCCTCAAGAGAGCAAACACCTCCTCCTATGTAATCTCTATAGGGTCCATGACCTTGCTGCTGCTTTGCCTCATTTTTGTAGACTCTGTGTCTATCTCCAAACTAAATACAAGAGATCAATTTAAGATCTCCCCCATCTCTTCGGCTCCGCGCATAGATTATCACTCTGATCCTTCAGCGGACCAATTTTTGTCTCTTACTATCGTTTTTCTCTTAATATATCTGTAGAAGCCCTTAGGATCCTCCTTCAGCTTGTCTGCAAAAACAACCTCATGCCTTATCTTAACTCTCCTGATTTCCTTCTTAATTGTTCTCTTGCATTTCTTATACTCCTCAAGTACCTCATTTACTCCTTCCTGCTTATACCTGCTATGCACCTCCTTTTCCTTAACCAGGGCTTCAAAATCTCTCAAAAACTAACCATATAACCATTTAACAATTACAGCACGGAAACAGACCATCTCGGCCCTTCTAGTCCGTGCCGAATGCTTACTCTCACTTAGTCCCACTGACCTGCACTCAGCCCATAACCCTCCATTCCTTTCCTGTCCATATACCTATCCATTTTTTTTTAAATGACAATATCGAACCTGCCTCTACCACTTTTACTGGAAGCTCACTCCACACAGCTACCACTCTCTGAGTAAAGAAGTTCCCCCTCATGTTAACCCTAAACTTTTGCCCCTTAACTCTCAACTCATGTCCTCTTGTTTGAATCTCCCCTACTCTCAATGGAACAAGCATCCACGTCAACTCTATCTATCCCCCTCATAATTTTAAACTAAGTTTCCATAAATCTGTTAATGTTGCCTTTTATTCTGAAAGGAACATACAAATTATACTCTCAAAACTTTGCTTTTGAAAGCCTCCCACTTATCAAGTACATGTTTGCCAGAACACAACCTGTCCCAATCCAAACTTGCCAGATTCTTTCTGATGCCATCAAAATTGGCCTTTCTCCAATTTAAAATCTCAACTCAAGGATCAAATCTATCCTTTTCCATAATTACTTTGAAACTAATGGCATTATGATCACTAGATGCAAAATGTTTCCCTACAGAAACTTATGTTATCTGTCCTGTCTCATTCCATAAAAGGAGGTCTAGTATCACACTCTTTCTAGGTGGGACTTCTATGTACTGATTAAGGAAACTTTCCTGAACACATTTGACAGACTCTTTCCCATGCAGCCCGTTTACAGTATGGTAGTCTCAGTTAATAGAAGTTGTTGGAATCTATTATTAGGGATGAGATTACGGAATACCTGGAGCACTTGACAAGATAGGCCAAAGCCAACATGCTTTCCTGAAAGGAAAATCCTACCTGACTAACCTACTGCAATTTTTTGAGGTTATTACAAGCAGGGTAGACAAAGGAGGTGTAGTAGATGTGGTATACTTGGATTTTCAGAAGGCCTTTGACAAGGTGCTGCACATGAGGCTGCTTAGCAAGGTAAGATCCCATGGAATTACAGGGTAGTTATTAGCATGGGTGGAGCATTGGCTGACTGGCAGAAAACAGAGGGTGGGAATAAAGGGATCCTATTCTGGCTGGCTGCCAGTTACCAGTGGAGTTCCACAGGGGTCAGTGTAGGGACCACTGCTTTTTACAATGTATGTTAATGATTTGGGCTATGGGATTAATGGATTTGTGGCTAAATTTGCCGATGATACAAAGAGAAGTAGAGGATCGGGTAGTGTTGAGGAAACAGAGAGCTTGCGGAGAGACTTAGATAGTTTGGGGAATGGGGAAAGAAGTGACAAATGAAATACAATGCTGGAAAGTGTATGGTCATGCACTTTGGTGGAAGAAATAAAAGGGCAGACTATTATTTAGATGGGGAGAGGATTCAAAATGCAGAGATGCAAAGGGAGTTAGAGTCCTTGTGCAGGACACCATAAAGGTTAACCTCAAGGTTGAGTCGATAAGGAGGAAGGCAAATGCAAATTCATTTCTAGAGGTTTAGAATATAAGACCAGGGATGTGATGTTGAGGCTCTATAAGGCACTCGTGAGACCACACTTGGAGTACTATGTGCAGTTTTGGGCTCCTTATTTTAGAAAGGGTATACTGACATTGGAGAGGGTTCAGAGAAGAATCACGACAATGATTCCAGGAATGAAAGGGTTACCGTATGAGGAACATCTGGCAGCTCTTGGGCTGTATTCCGTGGAGTTCAGGAAAATGAGGGGGCATCTCACAGAAACACTCCAAATGTTAAAAGGCCTGAACAGATCAGATATGGCAAAGTTATTTCCCATGGTAGGAGAGTCTACGACAAGAGGGCACGACTTCAGGGCGTCCATTTAGAACAGAGTTGTGGAGAAACTACTTTAATCAGAGGGTGGTAAATCTGTGGAATTTTTTGCCACAAGCAGCTGTAGAGGCCAAGTATTTAAGGCAGAGATAGATAAGTGCTTGATTAGCCAGGACATCAAAGGGTATTGGGAAAAGGCAAGGGAATGGGGATGACTGGAAGAATTGGATCAGCCCATGATTGAATGGTGGAGCAGACTTGATGGGCCAAATGGCCTATTTCTGCTCCTATATCTTATGGTCTTATGGTCTAACATGTGAAGAGTTAAAATCACCTATTATCACAACCTTATGTTTCTTGCAACAGTCTACAATCTCTCTACAAATTTGCTCCTCTAAGTCCCATAGTGTGTTGGGCGATCAACAATATAATTCATTAACGTGGTTATATCTTTCTTATTCCTCAGTTCTACCCATTAAGCCTCACTAGACGAGTCTCCAGTCTGTCCTGTCTGAGCACTGTCATAACATTTTCCCTGACTGGTAATGCCACACCTCCCCCCTTGAATCCCTCCCATTCTATCACATCTAAAACAATGGAATCCCGGATTACCGAGCTGCCAGTCTTGCCTCTCCAGCAACCAATGGATACAATGCATCTCACTAATGGTTACAATGTCATAATTCCATGCCTTAAGACCATCTGCCTTTCCTACAACAATCCCTGCATTGAAATATTCGCAGCTCACAACATGAATCCCACCATGCTCCACCTTTTGATTCCTGACAAACATCTTTCTCCACAATCACTCGACTGTTTGTTCTAGCGCTCGAGTTGCATTGTAATGGGAACATGAGTTTAGCCCCCCTCCCTCCGTGCAGTGCTAGGAAACCTTCCTGTACGGATATTAGTCCCCATCCAGTTCCGGTGCAAACCATCACTTCTGCACAGGTCCCACCTTCCCTGGAAGTGAGCTCAATGATCCAACAGATCTGAAACCCTCCCTCTTAACCACGTATTAAACTGTATAATCTTCCTATTTCAGGCCTCACTAGCATGTGGATCAGCTAGCAATCCTGAAAAGACAACTCTGGAGGTCCTGTCCTTTAACTTAGTACCTAACTCCCTGAACTCACTTTGCAGGACCTCATCACCCTTCCTATCCATGTCATTGGTACTTACATGGCCCACAACCTCTAGATGCTCATTCTCCCACTCCCAAGGTCTCGTCACTAGGACAGTGAGCTGTTTACTGTTTATTGTACTGTTTACCTGTGCTGCAAACTTCACATGCATTTTGAATTATATTTTTTTTAACTTACTTGTGGTGATATTTGTTTCATGTGATGTGTGTGAATTATGTTTTGTGGGTGCACTGTGGTCCAAAGAGTGTGGTTTTGTTTACTTGTATATATGTAGAGTCAGATGACAATATCTTTGAACGTGAACTTGTTTCAGAAATTAGTTACTGGGTTCCTTCTCTGCTGTGCCTCACTTCAAAACATTGTGAAGTAGCTTTAAGTTCTATTTCCTTTTCTTCTAGGGCAGATGTTCCCAATCTTTTTTACGGCATGGACGCCTACCATTAACTGAGGTTGGGAACCCTTGTTCTAGGGCAACATCCCTTTATAATCAAGTAATAATCTGAACCATTGTACAGAGGGAATTAATAATTTACATATTATACAAATAATTCGGAGTACATTCATTATCAAAGTGCCTATGCAGTATACAACCCTGAGATTCATCTTCTCCACAGACAGCCACAAAACAAAGAAAACCATGGAACTTGTTCAAAGAAAAACATCAGTAAGAACACCAAGCCCCCCACGTGCAAAAAAAAAACCAAATTGCACAAATTGCAACAAGAACACCAACACCCCATGCACATAAAAAACAAATCACACAAATAGCAACAAGAGAGAATGAACGAAAACACAGAAAATAAGACACAAAATCTAAAGAGTCCATATTCAGTTCAGCTCGGTGTTCATTGTCTGCAGGCCTTCCCAATTCAAAGTAATCCAAAATAACAACAGAAAGAGGAGCGACCAGGAACTACATTCCAATCCACAAACCCAGAACTTCAGTACCATCCTCCGGCAGCATCGAGGGAGAGAGAGACCATTCGAATACAGGGGCCTTCCCCTGGGAGCAACGAGTGAGAGGGAGAGAGAAACAATCACATGCAGAAACCTTCTTCCGGCAGCAGCAAGGGAGAGGCTGGTAGATGGCGCTGAACACTCACTGGTCTTCCACACTCGCCCCGGTGATTCAATCTTCCTCAATGCTTTCATTGGCAAGAAATGGAGTCGATCATGGGCTCACACCCCATCTCTAAGCTTCTTGGACTGGAGGCCACTCGCCTCCCGAGACCTTCTCGGAGACGGCAAAGCACCAGATCACTCAATCAGCCAGAAAACACACGACTAAACTATAGATCACAGGCTCCAACAGTGCCAGAGATATATTTAAAAGAAAAAGACACAATAGAAGTGGAAAAAAACCGGACTCGTGGACCATCTGGAGATTGTCACCCATGGTAGCATCATTCCCTGGTGCCATCTTCTTCCAGAAGTTTAAATTTAGTCTGTCTTTTTTTCTTACAAACTCCCCCTTCACAAAGAAATTGTTCCCTTAGATAGTCCGAGTGTCTTTTACAGATAATCAGTACAAATGCTGAAAAGTATTGTCTGAATGCCAATGGTCAGGTTCCTTTTACAGTTTTCTTGTCCATGCCAGTGCTCCCTGACTAGTACGGATCCATGCAAGTTGTCAGGCACACTGTCACTCCAACTTCCTTTAAAGACTCAAGTGACATTGTAGCAACTTGGGGAAATCTTGCTTTTCACTAACCCCTCTCATTGCACTTCCAATGAAAACCAGCAATGCTATTTATTTGTCATTTGCAATTTCAACCTAGGAATGCTCAAGACCTAGTTACATTTAATGAATGATTATTTTTCTTGGTTTCAGACGAATGAATCTTGATTTTTGTTTACTTGTTTTACTCTTATACAATTGTGAGGATCACTTATAACAAATTTAGATCCTCTTATGCAAATTCCTCATGATCCCATGCTCTTCATTCATTGATGATAAAGTGGCTTGATTAATTCAAGATCCACCTTGGATCAAATTGCAGTACAGTTCTCCAATTTAACTATCTCATCTGCTCAGATCTCCAATTCTACCATTTTGAAAGCATCAACACCACAAATAATAGTCCTTTTGAGTTAGCATAATTACTACCACAATAAATTGGCGCACAAAGACTTGGGATTTTATTTTGAGTTATGCCCTTTGTGTGTAGAATAGGCAAATGCAATGAAATCAAATGGTGTACAAATGGACCTGTAACATCAACGGCACTGCCCATTTCCTGCCCCATCCCAACATAATCAGGATACCTCACACTTCCACCCACCAGATCCACAAGAATTTCTATTTTCCACAGTGGCTGTAGATAACTTAAGAAAACTTTATACACCATGAACCACCAGGTTCAAGAATAGTTACTACCCCTCAACCATCAGGCTCTTGAATAAAATAGGATAACTACACTCATCTAATGAGATATTCCCACAATAAAGTATCTCACTTTAAGGACTCTTTATCTTGTTTTATGCTATTTATTTGTATTTGCATTTGGACATTCTGTTGTCTTATACACCCTCCTTGATCTTTCATTGATCATATTTACAGTTACTATTTTATAGATTTGCTGAGTATGCCCGCAGGTAAAAGAATCTCAGGGTTGTATATGGTGACATATATGGCCTCTGAAAATAAATTTACTTTGAACTTTGTATAGCACCAGGAAACTTCAACCTTGTGCATGGTACGACATGAGCCACGGAGCTTTGAACAAAACTGGCGTAAACCTTCCCCTTCTCACCTTGCAAGATGCCACTTAATCCATGTCTTTAGGATTTATAATATTTTCAAAGCCATTGTTTTGGAATTTTCTACATTCTGTCCAGAAAATCCATCCTTCTTCAAAACAAAATTAAATGATATATATCCACATTGCATCTGTTGCTAAGATTTTTGCAAAATGATTTTTAAAAAGATCACAATTAACCCAAGGGTGTGATTCTTTAATGATTGGCTAGGTTTAAGTTGCTCAGTAATTCCAGATCATTCCAATGATTCAACAAAGAGTGTATCACTCTCTGAAAATACTGTGAACTCATGAATTATTTATGACATCTCCATGAATTAATTCCTGCAATTTGCAGCCAAGGATGACTACAATTTACATGTTTGTCAAATAGGAATTAAACAGCTGCAAGTGAAGAAAACAGTGTAGGAAAGTATTCAGTCCCTGCCACACCAAGCTTTCTAGAAATAATTCTCTGTAAAATTGTGCAAGGTATTAAATCAGCAGCTGAGGACTCTTAGGGGTCCAAGACCAGGTACAAAACAAGCACTGGAATCATCACATTTACCATTTATGCACCTTTCAGAACTCTGACTCAGAACTTCAGAAACTTGGCAAGGATTGGGTGAAACATTAGTATATTTATCAACTGGGAAAGTGGACAGGAGAATGACAGTTAGTATTTAACTTGGACAAGTATGAAGGGATACATTTTGGGAAGTTATACCAGGGCAGGACATACGTGGTGACTGGCAGGGCCCTACAACATGTTGCTGAATGGATACACCCAGTGAGGTCATGTTACAGCTATTCAGCATTATGGTGAGGTCACACTAGGAGTATTGTATGCAATTTTGTTCATTACTCTACAGGAGGAAAGCTAAGGAGGGTGCAGAAACGATTCACAATGATGCGGCCTGGATTGGAATGCTTGTTTTATTAATCAGGGGGTTGCATCTTCTCTGTTGCAAAGGAGATCGAGAATTATATATATTGGGGGTATATAAAATTTGAAGAGGCATAGATATGGTAGATAGTCTGTGCCTATTCCCCATGGTGGGGTGTCTAAAGCTGAAGAGCATAGTTTAAAGTGCGAGGGATGAGGTTTAAGGGGGATCTGAGGTATATTATTTTCGCACAAGGTATTATTGGCTTCTGGAATGAGCTCCCAGACAAGGTGGTGTGAGCAGGAACAATGGCCACATTTTAGGAGGCATCATTTAGATGGGTACTTGAAAGAGCAGGACACAGAGGAATGCAGAATTAATGCAGGCAAATAGGATTAGTACAGGTAAACTTGATGGCTATTGCAGACTTGTGGGCTGAAGGGCCAGTCTCTATGCTGTACAAAACTATGACGAATACATGTGTTAATCACCTACTGGTACTTTAACTGTAGAACAGGGGCCTTGGAGATGAACTGCTTTTAAGCTGTTTTAGTTCCACAGAGCAACTACAAAGAAAAAAGAGGCATGAACAGTTTCAGTTGAGATGATGCCGATGCTATAAGAATCGGAGTAGTTGAGAGTAAAACTTCCCCAACAGCACAATCAAACTGGAAGGGTCCTCAGACATTATGAACCTTTTGACTCAAAAGTATTTCAACATCTGGATGGAAGATTTGGGGCAGTATTTAGCTGGTTGGAGCCCTTAACTGCTCTTTGTTTTTAAACTCAGGTTGGACAGAAACTCACTTTGTATAAGATAAAAGGTAAATAATCTAATGTATGCTGTGGTTGTTACTGATATTTTCACAGCTTAATACAGATATAATAAACATGGAACTAAAAAAATAAGCCACATTTAAAATTCCAGTTTTGTCTAAGATGGGACACAATAGTTCAGGTCTAGGAATTGAAGTCTGAGAACCTTTCCAACATTTGGACCTCAAATTGCAGCTAAGGAATCTAATTCGAGTAATGGTTAGCACAATGTGTTACAGTACCAGCGAGCAGGGTTCAGTTCCCACTGCTATCTGTAAGGAGATTATGCATTCTCCCGATGGACACATGGGATTCCTCCAGTGCTCCGGTTTCCTCCCACAGTTCGGAGATGTACTGGTGGAAAGTTTACAGGTCATGAGGCTAGGGTCAAATCAGGGGGTTGCTGAGTAGCATGGCTTAAAGGGTCAGAAGGGCCTCTTCCACACTGCATCTTGATAAATAAATAATAAACTGGAGCTGGAAAGAAAACTAAGGCTAATCTCCTGTAAGGCGACCACATATTCATCAAGTTGTTGTAAAGCTCATGTAGCTGATTGTTGTCCTCCAGTGAAGGAAGCACATCCTCCTTACCGATCCTGGATGGGAGGTTGTTGGCGTAAAACATTACCTCTGTTTCTCTCTCTGCAGAGTAAATTTTCAGCGCCTTTTTATTTCAGAGTCGCAGGACTGAGTGGTTCATTTTTCCATCCCTTTTCATTTGTGCCAAGAGAAGCAGAGACAGCATATCTGTCTGTGTGGAGTTTGCACCTTCTCCCTGTGGTTCTAGGGGTTTCTTCCCAGCCACATCGCAAAGATGTGTGGGTTGTTTAACTGGCTACAGTAAATTGTCCCAAGTGTGTAGATAGGTAGTTGATGAAAATGAATTTGAATAAGAAGGGGATTAGTGTGAATAATGCTCGATGAGGTGAGCTGAAGGGCTGTTACCATGCTACATTACTCTATAATGCTTCAAAATAACAGATACTTAGCTTACTCAGTGACCCATTCACACAAAGGGCATCAGTCCTCTCTCCAGCATGTCAAGTCTTCCCTGCTGAGCTCAAGCACAAGTGGAAGGCCCTTGCAATAACCTCTGAGCTTTAAGGTATTTCAAGGGGTTGACATCTCCACCAAAATGTCTGTATTTCAGATGGTGGAGCTTATACAAGTACTGAACTGATATGAAACTTAACACATCATCACCTGTCCACATCTCTGGCATGAGCATGAAGCCACAAATCATATGATTTAGAGAAAAGGATAAGTCATTGACTCTTTCTCCCAGCAGGCCATTAGCTCTGAATTATACTCATCGTGTTTAATGTCCCTCGCTAACAATAAAGTCAATAGCTAAACATGCAGAATATGTTTCAAGTGATTCATTGCTGCTGCTTTTATATAAATACTGAGGCTGACTGCATGCACTTGAAGGTTATTATCTGTGAGTCAAGTGTCGCATCTCCTAATTTTTTTGTGAAGATCAACAAACTATTTTATCTTCACCTAGCACAAATGGATTCAGCCAGAAGGGCTACATCGTCACCATGACCATTCAGCAAGCCCAGCCCATTCATCCACACCCAAAAACAAATGTATGGCACACACAGAATGCTGAATTGCAGGTTCCTCAATGGACAGGGATAGAGCTGACATTTTGGGCTAAGACCCTTCATTAGGATTGGAAAGGAAGCTGGAGAGAAGCCAGAATAAAGTGGTGGGGGAGGGGAAGGGGTACAAGCTGGAAGGTGATAGGTGAATCCAGGTGAGGGGGAAGGAGGATAGGTGGGATGCAGTGAGAAGATGGGAGGTGATAGATGAAAAAGGTAAAGGAATGCAGAAGAAGGAATCTGACAGGAGAGGAGAGTGGACCATGGGAGAAAGAGAAAGAAGAGGGATACTAGAGGAACGTGATAGACAAGTGAGGAGAAGAGAAGAGGTGAAGGGGGAAGCCAGAGTGGGGAATAGAAAACAAATGTATGACCACCGTATTACAGCATTCCTACTCACTCCGAGCTCCCACTCCATCATATTTTACGTATGTAACAAACAGAGCTTTGTAACATTGTAGCCTGGAGCAGTGGTTGTGTGCTTGACAGCCACCACAGATTTACAGTTACTGTTATGTGTATGCCGAAGGACATTCATCCCTCTGCTTTTGCCCGTCCAATTCCATTGGTTCTGAAATGACACACATCTCCACACATAAACCACCAGCTTGCACAAATAAACCTAAACTGCCTCAATACAGATCATATCATGTTTATAATTTAGTTCCTTATATGATACAACGCAGATACAATTTCCCTGTTGAGATTTTCACAGGACAATGTCATGAGAAGATTTTGCTACTCAGCTGAGTTCAGTTTGTGAGCCAAAGGGCCTGTACTCTGCTATACTGCTCTGTGTTCAATACTTCAAAAGCTAGGATCTGATCAGGTCAACCAAACCCCAGCTAGATGTTAAAATGGAACTATGGTGTTTTGCATTTTTGTCAGCTTTACCCAAGAACCAGGAAGCACTCATTACAGTTCCTTCAGCTTACCCCGACTTAGGCTTCCCCATCTTCCTTATTACACCCCTACTGCTGGTTCATTTTACCAACCTTGGGAACTGTGTCTTTTAATGCCCTGTGCCAGGCTCTCAGAATCCAAGGATACATTTGCCATAGTCAGCTCACAGATATTGAACAGAGGAGCTGGTCGAAATAGCCAACCCTTGTAATTCATGGTGGACCCACTTCTAACTCCATAGGCCCCACTTATGGCATTCACTCAAGATTAAATTCATACCTTTAGCTTCTGTGAAAGCTCAGTAAGAAAAGGCTTGTCATTACTAGATAGTGGCTGGTTAGATATCTTGAATTGTTCTTTGATAACTAAAAATAATACCCATCTCAGAACTAAATAATTATGTTGTGACTAAGTCCCTTAATACAGCGATAATGGTGAATTAGATCATTTGCTGTTTATCCACTGAATTCTTCACCAAGGTTGGGGGTCATTGGAATATATTCTGTCACATAGACAGATGTTTACACAACTGTCTTTCAAACTACATGAATACCTTCAATATTTAGACCTTTGATCTTAAAATGTGGTGTGTAATCTCAGTGCTGATGGGCTGTCATCAATTCTACAGGAGATTTTTTAAAATAGTTTTTCAAAACCTCATTAAAAATGTTGAGCAGCATTCATTATGGCCATCACAGTCATACTGAAGAGAATTTAATAATTTCTGATATGTTACCATCAAACAATAAAAGGCACACTAAAATGCAATCCCTTCTTCAGTGCCAATTTAAAAACGGCCTGTCATATTTGGTTAATCAGCGACCCTTCAGTATAGTGCTGTGAAAAATTACCCAATTCACAATTAAAACATTTTCCCCTAGAAATATACTTCAAATCCCATGAAATTAAGGATAACAATACACTAAATCATGACTTTTTGAAAAATATTTGGCAAAAAGCATATCTCCATTGCTTATAAATAATGAAAACAATAAATAATGTACCCTCACTATCCACCATTGTCCGATTGCATTTATTTTCTGAGGTAATTCAACATTTGCAGGAGCCTTGGGGCTGCTTTTGGTTCGAGGTTTCAGATTATTTAGCATGGAAAATAATGATAGGGCTGTGAATTGTAAAACACTGTGAAATGATCCCACCAGCTCAGAAGCCTAGAGCTGCAACCTGACTGACATGAAGAAAACCTTTCCCCGATAACAGAGAGTCATTATGGAGCTCTGTCTGAACGCAGCTGATCTGATTCCCAGTGGGACATGTCCAGGGCCTCAGTCTGTTCATTTTTAGCCTCTAATTATCACTTTCACATAAAATCCAGCAGTCTAGCTCATGCTGGAAATGAAATGACATGCCAGCGTAAACTAGAGTGCTCCTCTAAGGTTTGTAGTAAATCTCATTGTAGGGCAGAACAGAGACTGGAGTAAGGATTTTAGCCTTAGCACCTTAACTTTGACTAAGAGACTAACATCCACCTAACCCATTAAAATTGCTGTGATATAATAAGCCCACCTTGCCATGTTTCTTTCTCTATCATTCAATCTTCTGGGATTTTCATAAACCAAGAATATGCTACAATTATTTTCAGTTGTAATAGCATCTCACAATAACCCAGGGCTGAGAATTCCAATGTATAGAACAAGCAAAAGTATGGAAATATTGTTTCAGAATAAGAAACACAAGAACGTAAAAAAATAGAAACACAAGTAGGTTACTTGGTCACTCTGACATGCCATGCTGTTCAATGTATTAATGGCTAATCTGCCCCAAGCTTCATTTCCTCAAAATAGAAATACATTTTCTATAAAACAACAAAAGTAAGTAATTTTTCTACATTTCCCAGTTCACTTGAGTGACGTCCCTTTCACCATTTGCCTCGGTCTATGAACTTACGCTACCTTTTCCAGCTTTCTACATATCGTGAGAACTCAAAAATCCTTTCAATCCTTTCAAGAGTGAGTAATAGAGGAATCCCGACATGTACACTTTCAATTTCAATTCAGAACGCTATTTGCTTGTGGTTATTGTTTGCAGGATTTGTTTCTTCTTCCTCTCTGCACATTGGATGTTCAAAAGCCTTCTCTTTTATTTTTAAATGGGTTCTTTTGAGTTTCTTTGTTTGTGGCTGCCTGTTAGGAGACGAATCTCAAGGTTGTCTAAAGTATACATACTTTGATAATAAATATACTGTACTTCAAACTTTGCTTCTATAGACATATGGAAGATGGAAGAGGAAACTGAAAAACCTGAAACCTGTAAAAAAATTAGAGGATCTCTTGTTTTTTTTAAAAAAGTAGCTGCAGAGAACATAACTAAGAAATTAAATTAAATATTAACAAAATACCAGTTAGAGTTCAGCTGGAGTATTCAGTTCTGGATTTGAGAAAGATTACCAGGACCTTGGAGAATGTGCAGGAAAGATTTCTTGGATTGAAACAATGACCAAGGGACCTCAGTTGTAGTGAAAAAGGCCAAGTAGGGTTCCTTTGAGCAGAAACATTCAAATTTCTCATAGTACAGGAACTGAGTCAATGTCATCCAGCAGCTGCCCATTTTCACCATACATTAATCCCATTCAGCCATTCAGGATAGTTCCATCATTCCACACAGACATGAAGGGCGTCGTTCAGTTTGACGGCTCTTCTTCAGAGGCCTTCAACATCCACAGCGGTGTGAAGCAGGGCTGTATGCTTACCCCCACCCTGCTTGGCATCTTCTTTGCAGTCATGCTGAAGCACGTCTTCGGAGCATCAACTGATGGTGTCTACCTCCACCCCAGATTGGACAGGAGGCTGTTCTGTCTGTCCCGGCTGAGGGTGAAAACCAAGGTTCGTGAAGTACTCATCAATGACATGTTGTTTGCAGATGACGCAGCACTGGGAACACACTCTGAAGAGCAACTGCAACGCCTCATGGACAGCTTCTCACAAGCCTGTCAGGACTTCAGCTTGGCCATCAGCCTGAAGAAGACCAACGTGTTGGGCCAAGGTGTTATGCACCCTCCTGCCATTACCATCAACAACTACGAGCTGGAGGTAGTTCACAAGTTTACATATCTTGGCTCCACCATCACGGACAGTCTCTCCCTAGGCCCCAATATTAACAGATGGATCGGATGAGCAGCCTCAACATTCACCAGGCTGACAAAGAGAGTCTGGGAGAACAGAAAGCTGACGACGCACGCCTGTGTCCTCAGCACCATGCTTTATGGCAGCGAGACCTGGAGCCTCTACTTCAGACAAGAGCGGCGTCTCAACGTCTTCCACCTTCGCCAAGAGCAGCGTCTCAACGTCTTCCACCTTCGCCAAGAGCGGCGTCTCAACGTCTTCCACCTTCACCAAGAGCAGCGTCTCAACATCTTCCACTTTCACAGCCTGAGCCACATCCTGGACATCAAGTGGACTGACCGAGTCACCAACAATGAGGTCCTGGCCCATGCCCAGATACCCAGCTTCTTCACACTGCTCCAACAACGCCATCTCCGCTGGCTGGGCCACGTACACCGCATGTCAGACAGGAGGATCACGAAAGACCTGCTGAATGGGGAACTGGCCTCCAGCAAGAGAGCACAAGAGTGGCCCCATCTTCGTTTCAAAGATGTCTGCAAGAGAGTTGTGAAGTCACTGAACATAAACGTCGAGAGGTGGGAGGACATTGTAAGCGATCGCTCTCACTGGAGGCTGGAACTACGCAGAGATCTAAAAAAGAGAAGAGAAGCTGAGACTTGCTGCTGAAGAAAAGTGCACTCGCCGAAAAAACAGCACCAAGACAACACCGGAGGACAGCACCTTCAAATGTAGTCGCTGCAGCCAAGACGGTCACCCCATGTGAGCCTCTACAGCCACAACAGATGCTGCTCTATCAACTTAGACTCAAGCAAGACTTTCCAGGCGCAGATCCATGGTATGACGAGACTAACGATGCCATCGTCAATCCCATTTCTGTCTGGCAAGGTGGAGATACGTCTCTACCAAAGGAGGTGTAAGGAGCTGCTAGCCTTCAGGTCACCTGTGGGCAAGGTGCAGCAGCTGTTGAGCATCCCCTGATCAGGGCCACATGAAGCCATGGGAGCAGGTGGGGGACAGTCGTATGAGCAGTTGGTGCGACAGGCACCATGCAGACAATCTCTGAAGTGTATTGATAATGGTTGGGGTCACCCATCTTGTAAAGATGCTGCCCAGAAGAAGGCAATGGCAAACCACTTCTGTAGAAAGATTTGCCAAGAACAATCATAGTGACATGGCACACAATGATGATGATAATGATGTTGAATCCCATTCCATTCTCCCATCAACTCGCCACAGGTTCTAAGCATTTGGGGCAATTCACAATTGTCACTTAACTCTCTACTTGATGTGTTTGGGATATGGGAAGACAGTGGAACACCTGGGAGAAAGTACAAATTCTGTGCTGAAAGGAAAGGAGGTTAGGATTGATCCCAGGTCACCAATGCTTTGAGGTAGTGACTCCACTAATTGATTTTAAATTGATGGAAGCAGAATCATGAATGGTTCTGAGAAAGGCAAAACTTGTCTAGCAGAAGTAGAGGACTCTACTTACATTGATTGGGGTAAGAACCGGGGTGGCATCATCACCAGTGCCTGCTCAGCACTGCCAAATTCAATTGCAGCTTCAGTGGGAATTTGCAGAAAGGATTTGGATAAGCGCTCAAAAAGAATTGGAGCATGGAATAAGTCAAGTGGCTTCTTCCTGTCTACATCATTCATAACATGGGCAGTAATCCTTCCCTGGCACCACCCCACTCAGTGCCTCTCTGATGTTCATAGTCGGGTCCTTATAACCCACCTTATCAATCCCCTTTATGACTATGTGATAAAGAACTATTCCTGGAAAATATTTAGTTCATTTGAACACTTTCAGTAGATTTCAATAATCAGAACATTGGAAACTACAGATAGGTTAGGAGTCAGAATGTTAACTGCCACTTATTGACAGACTTAATGCTACAGCTATCATTTTTAAATGAATGACAAGTTCTCTTCAAAGAGTTTTCCTCAGTGCACCAAATAAGATAAAGAGTCCCACATGGAGATCAAATAAAACATTCAAATTCTCTTTTAGACTCTGAGAGCTGCTATTGAGGCCTATATTTATCTCCCATCCCTGGACTGCCTGAGCATAATGATGGTTATAAACTCATTGTTTCCCCAGGCACTGACCAGCGTGGACACACAGCTGCTGTCCTTCTGGACAGGAGAGACAGATGCTGAATCTGGAACAAAAACAAACAAGAGTGCTGGAAAAGCTCAGGTCAAGCAGCAACTGTGGAGGCAAAAAGTGCAATTCAACAATTTGGGTTGAAACTTTGCCTCGGTACTGAGGGGAAGAGGAAGGAACACCAGTATGTAGCAGGATAAGGCAGCTGGTAAGTATATGTGAAATCAAATGAGGAAGGAACCACTTTGGGGAAGGAGGATGGGAAAGGTGAACAAAAACAGAAAATTAGAAGGACAGGCGAGTGTGCGTTGTCCAAAATGGGAAAATTCAATCTTTATACCATTGGGTTATAAATTACCCAAACAGAGTAAGAGGTGTTGGTTTTTTGAATTTGCATTTGGCCTCACCTTGGCAATGGAAAAGGCTGAGGACAGTCAGGTTTGTATGGCAGTGGGATGGGTGTGGGGAGGGAGTGACATTCAGCCAGAAATTTGAGATGGCTGTTGCAAACAGAAAGTTGCTTTGCAAAACCATTGCCTGGGGCGACATGGTAGCGTAGCAATTAATATAACTCTTCACAGCACCAGCTCTACGAACATGGTTCAATTCACACCGGTGTCCAGAAAGAATTTGTACGCTATCCCCGTGACTGCATGTTTCCTCCAGGTGCTCTGGTTTCCTTCCACATTCCAAAATAGTTAGTGTTAGTGCATTATGCACTGTGTTAGCTGTTGACGCAAACACCACACTTCACTGTATGTTCCAATGTACATGTGACAAATAAAGCTCATCTTTTCTTTAGCTAATTTATTCTTAGTTTCCCCTATGTAGAGGGGCCACATCATGAGCACCACGTGCATGTTGGAAGAGGTGAGGGTCAACCTCTGCCTCACTTGGAAGGTCTGTTTATATCATTGGGTAGTGGGAAGGGTGGAGGTGCGTGGCCAAGAGTTACATCTCCTATTGTTACAGCAGAAGTGCCAAAGAGTAGGAAGAGGTGGGTGAGGACGGATAAGCGAACCAGGGAATCACGAAGATAATAGTCGCTGCTGAAATAGAAAGAATTTGGGGGAGGGTCAAGGAGTGAAATGAAGAGGGGAAGATGTGACTGTGTTGGGATCAAGCTGGAGGTAACAAAATTGGCTGAGGATGATGTGTGTTGAATGGAGTGGGGTGAAAGGTGAGCACCAAGCAACAGCATTGCAGTTCTTTCTGGGGAGGGGATGTTGGTGTCAGAGCAGACATACAGGAAATGCATGGCAGGATTCCAACTGTGGCCAAGGGGAAGCCACGTTTCTGGAAGATGGAGGACATTTCAGAAGCCTTAGAGTAGATGGCTTTGGGTTGAGAACAGATGCAGCAGAGATAGAGATATTGAGAAAAAGGGATGGCATCCTTACAGAAGACAGAGTGGCAGGAGTTACACCCAAATTAGCTGCAGGAGTCAGTGGGTTTACAAGAGATGTCAGATTGCCAGTCTGTCTCCTAAGGTGTAGAGCAGGAATTCAGAGAAGGAAGAGAAATATCAAAGATAATCCAATTGAATTTGAGGGCAGGATGGAAGTTGTTGGTAAGGTTGATAAAATTGATGAGTTCTATGTCAGTGCAGCAGTAACACAGCTGCTGATGTAACAAAGTTGCCAAAGGGGTGGTGTGCTGGAGAAGACTTAGAACAATGATTGTTCCACATGGTTATCAAAAGGCATGTCTGCTGGTTCGATGATGAGGTCAAGTTTGATCTGAAGTGAGCAAAGTGCTGCCACGTTCAGCGGTGGGGGTTGGTGGGTGGAGATGTTGGAGTAAGTGAAGGAGTAGAAGAGTCAAGGTGGACAATGTAATGTTGGCAGTATGATGTGAAAAGATCTAGACTGGATAAGAGGCCAGAAGGGAGAGTTCTAGAATCACACAATGGTCATCAGTAGGGAATAAAAATTCCTTGTCAACAAGATAGACATGGCGGTAGAGATGGCAGAAGAAGAGCTCAACGTCATGGCAAGCCTGGAAGTCACTGAGGTGTGGTATTGAGTGTATTGAGGCCTGACCACTCAGTGTCAGAGAGAAGGAGTTGAGATGGATGATGTCAGCATATCAGAGATTGGTGCTGGGTTGATGCATGGGGATTGGGAAATGCGGCCAGAGGAGAGTGAGGAAGAAGAACGGTCTAGGGCAGTACTGAACTGGTAACAAGATATGCTTAGATCTTCTTATTAAACCTATCATCCCTGCTGGGGCATAGGCTGCCAGCAGTAGCTTGCCAGAGTACTCTGTCCTGGGCCAGTCTTTCAAGTTGTCCCCAAGTGTAGCCCACCTTCAAATATCCTTCCTCTCCCAGGGATGAGATGTCTAGAGCCTCTGTTGGTGTTTCAGTAACTCTGGGGTTTCATGGGTTTGGATTGGCAGCCCCATGACCAACTGTCCTTCTTTTGCAGACAGCCTTGGGATCATCTGTGGCAGATTCACGTTTAGATGTTCAATCAGATTTCTTCAGTGCTTGGAGGAGATCAGAAATGAACTGTTTCTCTTCTCTCACATGTCAGCCCTTCTCTCTCACTCTCTCCCTCTCCAGTGGAGTAATAAAATTCTTAACATTTTACCATATGGATCTCCAGAAATGGTAGTCATCTTGTTTGCCAGTTGAAGTTTCAGACCAAGGCTCCACTTTATTGGTAAATTCACGAGCGTATGCCATGCTTGAGTGATTGCACAAGATGTTCAGCCCATTAAAACAACAAATAGACTCCAACCTAACCCAAAGTGTAGCACAATGTGTACAGCTGCTTTGGTTTTTTTTTAATCCATCTCTTCATACCACAACTGATATCCATTGCCAAGATATCAGCCTCTCCCTCAATGTCCAAAGAACAAAAGAGCAGATTGTTGATTACAGGAGGAACAGAGACCAGCTCATCCTGATCAACATCAATGGGTCTGCAGTTGAGAGGGTGAGTGGTTTCAAGTTCTTCAGTATACACATCACTGCCGATCTCACCTGGACTGAACACACCTGCTTTGTGGCAAAAAAAAAGCACAACAGAATCTCTTCCACCTCAGGTGACTGAAGTTGTTTGGCATGAGCCCCCAAATACTCAAGACCTTCTACAGGAGCACCATTGCCATCTCAAACAATAGTGAGGTGGTTTACAAGGAAGAAAACATCTCTCAGACACAATTGTGTCAAAAAAAACAACCTTTCCAATGTCGCAAAAACAAAGGAGCTGGTTGTGGGTTACAGGAGGAATGGAGATGTCCTAACCCTTATTGACATCAATGGATCTAGGGTTGAGAGGGTAAACAGCTTTACGTTCCTCAGCATCCACATCACCAAGAACCTCACGTGGTCTGTACACACCAGCTGTGTGGTGAAAAAGGCACAACAGCGCCTCTTTCACCTCAGACAGTTGAGGATGTTTGGTATGGGCCCCCAAATCTTAAGAGCTTTCTACAGGGGCACAATTGAGATCATCCTAACTGGCTGAATGGGAGCTGTACCTCCCTTAATCACAGGATTCTGCAGAGAGTGGTGCGGACAGCCCAGCACATCTGCTGATGTGAACTTCCATGATTCAGGACATTTATAAAAAGAGGTGTGAAAAAAGGACCCAAAGGATCATTGGGGACCCGAGTCACCCCAACCACAAACTGTTCCAACTGCTACTATCAGGGAAATGGTACAGCAGCATAAAAACCAGGACCAACAGTCTCCGGGACAGCTTCATCCACCAGGCCATCAGACTGATTAGCTCGCGCTGATTTGAGTGTATTTCTATGTTACATTGACTGTTCTATTTATTATAAATTATTATAAATTACTATGATTGCACATTGCACATTTAGACGGAGATGTAACCTAAAGAATTTTGTTCCTCATGTATGTGAAAGATGTAAGAAATAAAGTCAAATGCTTAATAACCTGATGGCAAGACAAAAGTTTAACCATTGGTTTACATTATTATTTCAATTGAAATGATGCAACTTTTGGAATACTAAATGGAATTATGGAAGATGATCCAGAATTGTCCAGGATTAAATTAAGATCCTCTATATTTTCTAAACTACAATAAAAAGTCTCAAGTTGCATGTCATGTTTTGCAATTTATCTTTAACTTTCTCAACCCTCTATAAGCTTAATTTATACAACTTGTTTTTGTTGCAATAGACTCCCTTAAGCATTCCTTATTTAATTTACAGTAAATGGCTTTATTCCCAGAAGGAAGTTAGATTCCCACATTGGGAATTATGTACTAATCCCAAATTGCTGTAACGGGCTCTGTTAGTGTCCACCTCCCAATATTATTAATGGAGCTTAATCACTACTTGATATTTAGTTTTAAAAAGGTCTAAAATTATCCCATGAGCTTCTCAGACTGACACTTTGCAGAAGCACAGGCTGTTGCACAAGATCCACTTAAATAATAGTATATAAATACCGTTGATTGAATATATTGTTTCACCACCATCACCAGAGAATCTATATTGATACAAAGTGTTTCTTATAAGTTTCATATGTATTTTAAGAAGCATGGTTAAAGTATCATTATGACATTGTAAAACAGTGAGTGCATTTAGTTAATAACAGATCATTTGGGTGGAGTCTTTTACATGAAACACTTTGCTTCACTAATCCAACAATGGTTCAGTATCCCCACCAAGTGGGAAGCCTATAGAACAGTAGGAAGAAAGAAAGGTGAAAGATTAGATTTATTTGTCACATGTACAGTGAAATGCATCCCTTCCATCAAATCAAATCAGTGGGATTTGTGTAGGGCACCAATAAAACATGCCCACAAACCCTAATGCCTTAATAACCCAATCTGTACGTCTTTGGGATGTAGGAGGAAACCAGAGCACCCAGAGGATACACAAATGGTCATGGGAAGAACATACCAATGCCTTACAGAATTGAACCCCAGCTTACAGCTAGCACTACACAGGCCAGCATCCAATCCAACAAACATTCCTGATGTCGAGAGGCTGAGCAGGCTTAGAGAGTAGGAGAATGAGGAGTGATCTTAATAGAGATCTGTGAAAACACAACGGGTATAGGCAGGGTGAATGCAGATAATTTTCCCCAAGATTGTTGGGAGATCCAAAACTAGAAGACAAAGGTTTAAGATTAGTAAGGAAAGATTTACCAGAAACTTGTGAGTCAAGTTTAAAAAAAACACTAAGGTGGTATTTTTGTGGAATTAGCTGCCAGAGAAAGTAGCTGAGGCAGGTACATTATCAACATTTAAAAGACACTTGGACAAGTACAGTACTGTGCAAAAGATTTAGGCACATACAGTATATAGAGCTAGGGTGCCTAAGACCTTTACACAGTACTGTAGTAATATAATGCCTTGGTTAAGATTTTTACTGCTAATGCAGTAGGGAATTTCATTTAGTAGCTTTCTGCAGTAGCAGTGTGTCCTTTTGATAGTGTTTGTTTTGGTTAAAGATAAAGGGCTATGATCTTCAACTTAGGAATGTGGGTGGAGAGATTTGTGATGGATGCTTTTTGGCGGGAGATGGAGAGAGAAGATTGGGAGAGACCATCATAGGATTCGACCTGACAGAAGACGTGAATGCAAGGGGTGCTTTGCAGGTCAAAGGAATCCAAGATGGGAAGTTCCACTGGTGATTGGTGATGAGAGTTCAGTGCTGTGAGTAACGATCATACCCAGCGTTTGGAAGATATGAGCTCCAACAATGTGCACATTTAGAATGGTTTAATTGTAATGGGCCCTTTTGTTTTTTTTCTTTTTTCTTTTCCTCTTAATAAATGTTTAATAAAGCTGAAATTAGTAAATACACTTTCTTTATAGAAGTATGTGGTGTATGATCTGTTATTTCTTGCTGACGGATAATTGTGTATGGGCAATACTTACACGGTATTCACCCAAATTGGGGTTCCTTTAATCAAAACATCCCAACTTTCCTGTTTGGTTGGACCCAAATCATACCGACCCTAGACGCATATTGTTTAAGAAAGGTAGCCATCTCACCATTGAGTGCAGTGACTGTTAGTAGAGCTGGCTAATGAGCCAAGTTTCTATATGAGCCCAGTGAGGGGGCTTTATTGTGGGGGCTATTGTCCGGCAATTTGCTGAATGCTGTGTAATTGCTGTAAGAAATGATTAAGTAGTTTGTGTGTTTAAGCCCATGTTTAAACTGGTTTCGGGGTAAGTGATTAAGGTACTTGATTGTGAACACCACAGGGATTAATTTTTGGTGCAATTCAAAGAGATTACTCACAATTAGTGCTTGTGTTCTGAGTGGGATGGATATCGCAACCCAGGTTAGAGTGCTAAGTTCAGTCAAAGTATTGGGGAAAGTTACGCAGGTTGAATGGTGGTTTGATCAATCGGCGGGTAAGGATGTCATGTTAATCCAGATTAGCAGTGATGTGACTAAAATTGCGCTGCCTAACAGGGTATGGACACCTAGAGAGGTGGGACCATGGGCCACCCATAGTTTTCAAGAAGGGGGAATGTAACCAAAGGTGAAGAATTTAAAGACAAATTTCTTGCAGTTGAGGGTGAAGACTTTAAAGACAAGTTGTTCTCAATTCTGTGAAGTGAGGGAAAGGAATTGTCTGATGTGAAAGGTCCTTCAGCAGGAGGTGAAAATCCTCAGTTCGTTTTGGTAATTATATCACTGGTAGATAAATGCCAAAGTGCACTGGCGGAGAGTCGAAGTTATTGTAGGCTGAGGATGTTCTCTGGAGTCAAGCCCACCCCCGACTTGGGCAGAGCAGACATCTCAGTTACTGGATGAGTGGCTGTGCTCAGATAATATGAAAAGACAGCGACTGGTAGAGAGTCTAAAAGTTCCGACTGCTGAGTTGGTGAGGTCTGTAAAGGCAGAGAACCCATTGATCATGTCTGCTGGCTACATGCAAGCATTAGAAAGCATTTTTGGCACGACAGACAGCCCAGAGGAGCTTATGATTGGGTTCAGGCACACATTCCAGGAAAAAGGGGAGAAACTTTTAGCCTACATTTTCCGTCTAGAGAGCCAGCTGCATTGCTGGTGCTGTAAAGGGGCTATTTAATTGGCTGAGATAAATCAATTAAGGATGGAGCAAGTGATGAAGGGCGTGACGTGATTGCTTTAAGCATCCATATGTCTCATAAGACACATCTTCCTCCCTTGTTTGTTGAGCTGATCAGAGAAGTAAGAGAGGAGGAAAACATGATTGGGAGGCTTCCGTCAGCAGGGTAAAGTCCTCAGTTGTAGCCTCTATTGCTGAAGCAACCCTTTATGTCACACAAGCTGAGGTGAGGCAGGATATAGTGAAAAACTTGCAAGCCAAGCTATCTCGGTTGATGCTGGTTAGTGCTGACACCAAGCGTGATAAGTCCAATAAGAAGCTGGACCCACTGGTAGGACGTACTAAGCAGAGGGCTGCTGCTGACAGGGGTGTCGTGTGGAGGGAAGCGAGTGGTATTTTCTGTTACAACTGTGGTGAGCATGGACGTTTCAAATGGGAGTGTAAAGGACAGGGAAACCTTTGGAAAGTAACCCAGCGGTTACTTAGATAAGGAAGTTGGGAAACTTTGGAGAAACACAGTAAGGGAGTAGCCTGGCGTCTCGGGGGAAACAATGCATCAAGGAAAACACTAAAGTGCAAAACCCAATTCCTGAAGGCTTAGTGGAGCCAAGCTCTGGTGTATCCACACAGATTGAGGGTACTTATGCAAGAGCCATACTTAACATAGGTTCTCTGGTTACTCTATAGATCCTTTTACAACTAGTATTTGATGCATTTACCATTGACACCACTCAGTGCCCAAAAGATTTGGGACCTTAGTACTAATGACTACTCATATGATTGATACTTGTTGTTGAAGCTGGAGTTTTCAAAAGCAGATGTTGGAGCAGCTGAGGCCCTTGATACATTAGTGTCCGTCTGTCCAGACCCAGTTGAAAAGGGTGAAGCATCCATTATTATGGGAACAAATACTCCCATTGTGAGAAGGCTCACAGGAGCCTGCAAGAAGAGAAACTGAGAGAATTTCTTGAAAACTTTGTCCATTTACCTGGTGTTCAGAGCTGTTTTTGAGAAGGTGCAAGTTCCTCCTAAGCAGGATGATGAGCATAAGTGAGGAACTGTGTGGTGCACCGACCCCAAACCCATCATTGTTACGTCCTAGCTTTCTGCTATCAAGCAAAGTCAAAGAAACAAGAGGAGATATGAACAAAAAGTTCGGTTCTCTCAACTGAAGCCTGGAGAAAGAGTTTTAATAAGGAATTTGGGACTACCAGTGAAGTATAAGCTGGTTGACCACTGGGTGTCTATGCATTTTGTAAGTGGAGAGCCCAGATGCCAAATGTGCCAGTTTTCTGGGTGAAGCCAGAAGATGGGAATGGCCCTGTCAAGATTCTCCATCGGAACCACCTTTTACCCCTAGGGCAGGAGATACGTGTTGATCCAGAGCCTGACATGGATCCTACACCTAAAAAGGACCCAAGCACTGAATGCTGTATGGACTCAGAGGATGAGGAAATGGGGGTGTGGTATACTTTTCCCTATTCAAACTCCTCAAGAATTGATGAAGAGATTCCTGAATCTCCCAACCCTGACTCAGATGTAGTGGGGGGGACTAGGAGCAGACATGTGGACACGATGCTGGACAGTGAAGGGAAGCTGGGCTCCAATGTAATTGGAAATGAAGCTGAGCTCAGTCAGGTGACAGGTGGACCTGAGTTGCCAGAAGGCATAAAATGTATGGGGGGGCACATCCCCAAAAAGATAGGAAATGTCCCAAGGAGTGCCCAAGTCTGAAGAAACTGAAGATGAGATAAAAAGGTCTCAGAGAGTCAGGAAATCCCCAGATAGGATGGCATATGATGCACTGGGAAACAGAGTGTTGTGTCAATCCCCATAGTGAAATATGTTACTACCATTTACAAATGGGTTAGAGATCCTGAAATCATGAAATTCTGTGTTATTAATAATGGTTTGATAAATTTTGAAGTAATGAGGACATGCCTATTTTTGACGAGGGGAGAATGTAATGCCCTGGTCAAGATTTTTACTGCTAATGTGGTAGGGTATTTATTTAGTAGCTTTCTGTGGAAGCAGTGTGTGTCCTGCTGATAGTGTTTGGGTTTCAGTTAAAGATAAAGGGCTGTAATGTTCAACTTAGGAATGTTATGTCAGCCAATCAGGGTAGTGAAATTGAGAGAAGGTTCTAGAGAAAGCTGGGCAGAGAGAGATTTATGACAGACATTGGTGGGGCTCATGGTCTTTTTGGCGGGAGATGGGAAGAAGAGAAGATCGGGAGAGACAGCAGTGGGATTTGATCTGTTGGGAAGATGCAATTGCAAGGAGTGCTCTGTGAGTCGAAGGAGTCTAAGATGGGAAGTTCTACCGGTGACTGGTGACGAGAATTCAGCACCATGAGTAAGGGACACACCCAACTTTTGGAAAATACGAGCTGCAACAATGTGCACATTTGGACTGGTTTAATTGTAATCAGCCATTTTCTTTTTCTTTTCCTTTTCCTCTTAATAACTATTTTAAAAGCTGAAATTAGTAGATATACTTTCTTTGTAATTGTATGAGTATACGATCTGTTTCTTTTTGCCATCTGCTAATTGTGTATTTGCAGTACTTACACAGCATTTGCTCAAATCAGGCTTCCATTAATTGAAACAGCCCAACTTTCCTGTTTGTTTGGACCCAAATCACACCGACCCTAGATGTTTATTGTTTAAGACAGGTGGCTTTCTCATCGCTGAGTCCAGTGCTGTTAGGAGAGCCAGCCAACGAGCCAAGGATGATGTCCAAGTTTTTGCCATCGTGGACAATGCCTCCCATCCACTCCATAATGTACTGGTTAGGCACAGGAGTATGTTCAGCCAGAGACTCATTCCACCGAGATACAACACTGAGCATCATAGGAAGTCATTCCTGCCTGTGGCCATGAAACTTTACAACTCCTCCCTCAGAGTGTCAGACACCCTGAGCCAATAGGCTGGTCCTGGACTTATTTCCATTTGGAATAATTTACTTATTATTACTTAATTATTTATGGTTTTATATTGCTATATTTCCACACTATTCTTGGTGCGACTGTAACGAAACCCAATTTCCCTCGGAATCAATAAAGTACGTCTGTCTGTTTCTATACAAGTCTGGTGGTGGGACTCAGTAATTTTATGTATTACACTGTGCTGGTGCCACAAAAAGAAATTCACGATGTGAGTAGATAAACCTGATTCTGATACAGGTCTCTATTTTGGACTGAGAGTAGGAAATGGGCAGTGAGAGGCTGGGAAAGGGGAAGAGAGGGGGGAGGGAGTGGGAAGCACCAGAAAGACACTCTATAGTGATCAATAAACCAATTGTTTGGAATAAAATGACCTTGCCTGGTGTCTCTGGGCTGGATGTGTCTGCACCCACACCAACCTCCACCCCTAGCATTCCTCTACTATCTGTCCCACAACCCTTCCATCTTCATCATTCCAAAAATTCTGTGCTCCCACCAGATTTATAAACTCACTCTCCACTCCACATTGATAAATACAGTATTGTGCCCTAGCTATATCTATCTATACGTGCCTCAGACTTTTGCACTGTCCTGTACATAGATAGAAAATGCTTGAGGGATGTGGTCTAAAAACAGGCATATGGAACTAGATGGATATCTTAGTTGATATGAACTAGTTGGGCAAGGAGTCTGCTTCTGTTCTGTATGATCGTGTGACTCCATTATAGTGAACAATGGAGTCATCATAAAATTTACGTAACAATCCAGTTTAATTCTGCAAAGCTCCTGTGTAATTGGAGGATTGCAAGTTTTGACCCGATGGTTGTTAGTACAGCTGACCAACAATTTAGTCACAAGGTACATGAAACATCTTGTAGAGCAAAGAGAGATGAAGAGTTTCAGGGAAGTAATTCCTTTCTTCTGATCAAGAGTTTATCTTTATCACAACATTTTTTATTACGAGTCTCAACTGTATTCTTGTTCCTCTTCCTTTTTGAATGGTATGTGTTTTTGGCATTTTTGGATATCTGTGTGGTTGGGTTTCCCGGGTTAATTCTTTCGAACGTGACATGAAAGATCTGATGCAAAGCACCAGCTTCTAATGCAGTCCCAAATATTTGGTGCTAATATAGAGAGATAATGCTGATCACATTATTGTGGTCAAAAATGTGTAATGTTACAAATGATTATCAGAGCGTTTTGAAAGGTAAGGACATGAAAGTGGGTCAAAGCATGAAAGAGCATTTAATAAATCCAATTTAAAATGAGCCATGCCTGCAATATCCTCCTAACTGTAGGCACAGGTAGTAGAACAAATCAATACAGACACTTTAAATGCCGGTGCATTGTACCACCTCCATTAACAACGTTCACCAGTGGAGCATTGCTTTGCGGATGGGATGGAGATGAATTGTGCAAAGTACTGCAACTTTTGCAGGTCAGACTGCTTCACATAAAGCTCAAAATTAAGAACCATCAGTCCACCAAAGTAAATAGCAAAAAGAATGAGCCTGTCATTTGTCCAAATTAGCTGCTGGAAAGTCAATTAGAGGAGGGCAATTAATCTGCAAATTAAAAGCAACATCTATCACACTTCCCTTCACTGAACTATTCAGAAATGCATCTAGTTTTCAATATATTAATAAATCTAAATCTGCACATGACATGTTGAAAAGGCATACACATTTTCTAAAAATATAGGAACTATAATACCATGTATTTATGTACATTTTATTCCATATCTGTACTTTAACCTTTCATATTATTTTAATATAATTCTTTATAATTATTGAATGTTGTTATTTTCATTGCATACCATGCACTGGCCAATACACGTGAATGAATATGGTGAATAAAGTTGATCCTTGATGGAGTTTTAACAGTTGTGCAGCTTTTATTAAGAAAAGAGAACTTGTAGTACAAGGCTAAAGGAATTAAATATGCCTTGATTCAGTGACTTCAAACTAAGGACTTATTGTTCATTCTCTGCTGCCCTCTTTTGTGAGCAGATTAGTCATGTTTGAGTAACTGTTATAATTAATAACATGTATCAGCATAATAATGGGATCTCTAGTGTTTGGTTGCAGTGGGCAAGGGGAAATTATTTCCACTGGAAAGAGGAACTGTAACATAGATTAGAGGTAAATAATTAAGAAAATTCACTAAGAAAGAAAATGTTTTTATGTCTGTAGTGAGTTATTTAATTAGAATAGGTTATCCAAATATTCTCTAGTTCTTTAACTAATGAGGCTTCTCAATTCCCTGCCCACACTAAATCTGGCCCTTACACAGTACAATTAACAGGCAGGAGGTCTATTAGACACGACTGTCTTCTGTGCAAAATGGCAGCTGAGATGGTTTGTGTTCAGGCAGATGCAGTGGACAATTAGATAAGATTGTTCTATTTGAACTGAGGATGTTGGCTAAGTTTATGATTACACTGATGGTTGGGTTGAGAAAAGGGCTGCTTATCTGGCATCAGATGGTGGTTGTTTGGAGTCAGGTCATCTGACAGTTGCGGGAAACTTCAAATAGATGGCCTCAGGAATGAGTTAGATCATTCTGGGTCATTCTGGGGCTTTCTGCACTTTTTAGGGACACCATCTATGCTAGATGTGCACTCGCCTCAGTAGTTTCCTGCCCATTCCACCTGCCAAGTTTCCAAAGATCTATGGCTAAAAATAGAATCAAAGTACAAACAGACGGCCTCATTTAGCAGATCAGTCAACTGCTTTTCATTTTGGTTTCATTAAGACCAGGTGGTGGATTGGTTCGAGGAGGCCAAGTTTATCCTCAAAACAAGTTTCCCACAAGGCTGCATCCTCAGCCGCATACTTTCCTCATGACTCCGTGGCCAGATTCTAACTCAATATATAAGTTGGCAGATGATATCACTGTAGTGGGCTGTATCTCAAACAATGATGGGTCAGAGTACAGGAAGGAGATAGAGAACCTAGTGACATGGTGTCATGACAACCTTTACCTTGATGTCAGCACAACGAAATGTCTGGTCAATGACTTCAGAAAGGTGGTGGGGGGGGGGGGGGGCGGCGGTGGTAGTTGGTGCTCATGTTCCTATCTACGTCAGCGGTCAAGAGGGTAGAGAATTTTAAGGTTCTGGGAGTGGGCATAATTAATAGCTTGTCCAGCACCACAGCCTAGAAAGCTCACCAGCAATGCTCCCTCGAACTTGTAATAACCAATGTGCACAAAAATCTTGTGCCTCCAATTAATTGCCCGGTGACAGACAATATGTGTGCACTGAATTTTTAAGCTGAAGTAATCCAGAAGCTATTCTAAGGATAATAAACTACCAAGTCCAGTTTGTTGTTCACTGTTTAAAATAAATAAAATAATACACACCAATGAGTCTCCTTTCTCACATACTGTACGACAGCATGCCAAATATGCGGCATTTGTGAGATACACTTACACGTGCCAGCAAGGTAGAGGATGACAATGTTTTGTGCGCAGTTTAAATTCCTTCGTGCGCTAGTAGCAAAAGATGTGTGCACGCCACACCTTAGAGGGAACGTTGCTCACCAGTGCCTCCTCTTCCTCAAGAGGTTAAAGAAATTTGGCAAGTCCCCTTTGGCCCTCACTATTCTATTTAAATCAATGTATCATTGAAAAAAAAACTTATTATTTGGATACATCATGGCTTGATGTGGCAACTGCACTGCCTGTGGCTACAAGAAACAACAAAGACTTGTGGGCAGCACATCATGGAAAGCAGCTTCCTCTCCGTGTCTCCTCCATGGACTGTCTACCTTCTCATTCTCTTGGTAAAGCAGCCAACATAATCAAGGACTATAGGACATAGGTCCTGAATTAGGCTATTTTGCCAATCGAGTCTGCTCTGTCACCTATCCCAGACATTCTTTCTTCTCACCCTCCCAGAGGGCAGACGATACAAAAGCCTAAAACCATGTACAACCAGGCTCAAGGACAGCTTCTATCCCACTGTTATAAAACTATTGAATGGTCCACTTGTTACTATAAATGGACTCTTGACCTTACAATGTACCATGATATGGCCTTGTATTTTATTGTTATCCTGCACTGCACTCTCTCTGCACCTGTTGCACTTTATTCTGCATTCTGTTATTGTTTTCCCTTGTACTGTCTCAATGCAATGATGTAATGAAATTATCTCTACAGACGGCACGCAAAATGACTTTTTTCACTCTACTTTAGTACAAGTGACAATACAAAACAATTTCGCAATTTACCAAGTGTCTACCTTTAGGTTTTATAAATTTTAACTTCAGAATCCTAACTTGCTCACTTTCAACCCAAAACATTTACCTTTCCAAATCTGTGTTCCAGATATTCTGACAGGTGAAAAGGCACCAAGCCTTTAGTCCTCAGATGTCCTTGTAATAAACTTAAGTGTTTTTTTTTGCTCCAGAAAGACATCTTGTTTTGGTAGTACCAAACACAGTGTCTAGACATAACAGCAATTTCTACTCTGCCTTCAAACTTCAAACCTAAATTTCAGTGGTACAGTACAAAGCACTGCCACTATGGTGTAGTACATTCAGCAACACTAATTCAGGTCAATTTCTATGTAGCCATTAGAAACAGTCTCCAGGCCTCCTCAGCATTAGTAAGACCAAATGCAGACTAGCTGACAGCTTTGCCAAGTACCTCTAATCTGTCAGCCATGGGCTTCTGGAGCTCCTGGTTGCTAGAAATGTTAATTCCCCTCCCCATTCCCATACTGACATGTCTATCCTCAGTCTCCTCCCCTGCCAGGGCAGGGCCAAACACAAACTAGAAGAACAGTGCCTTATATTCCACCTGAGTAGTCTACAACTTGATAGTGTTAACACTGAACTTTCCAATTTTAGGAAAGCTGTTCTCCCTCACTTTCTTTCTCTCTTCTGTATAGAATGGTTGTGGAGCAGATGCTTCCATTAGCAGGAGTCTAGGACCCAACCTAGAAATAAAGCTTCCTTTTAAAACTGAAGTGATGAGGAATTTCTTCAGCCAGTAGATAGCATCAATGGAATCGTTGCCACAGGAAGCTGTGTAGACTGTGTGGGTTTTATTGAAGGCAGTTCTTGATTGGTCAGGGATTTAGGATTGTGAGAAGAAGGTAGGGGAATGAAGTTGAAAAAATAATCAGCCAAGATTGAATAGTGGATTCAGACTTGATGGGCTGAATAGTTTAATTTTGCTCCTTTATTTTAAGATCTCTCTATCTAGTTTTTCCTCCACCCACCCCTGCCATCCCTATCTCCCCATTTTTCCCCTCCTACACACTCTTTCCACTGGGTCCCATCCCCCTACTGCTTTCATCTGCCCACCCCACCTCCCTTATTTGGTTCCACACTTCACCTTTTCCATCATCTGCAGCCTTTTATTTTCTCCCACTAAAACCACCCAGCCTCTCTGCTATTTCTATTCTTCCCTCCTCCATCCGCCTATTACCCCTCCTTACTTGGATCCACCTATCACTTGCAAGCTCCTGTTATCCCTTTCTACTGGCCTTCTCCTCTCTAGTCCCTCCACAGGCCAAAGGTCGCAACCTAAAATGTCAACAGTCTATTTCCCTCTGCAGATACTGCCTGATGCACAAAGTTCTTCCAGCATCTTGTGTGTTGCTCCAGATTCCAGACTGTAGTCTCTTGCATCCCCAGCTTATAACAGGGTTCAGTTCCAGAGAACTGTTCATAATTTGAACTGTCACAAGTGAGTGAATGAAGTGAACCTGCTTAGCTCTCAGCTCTGCCTGCCTTGACTCATCAGACCCTAAGAGGGATGGGGGGTGGCAGGTGGAAGAAAAGGCAGAGATGGCTTCTGCCCTGCAGCAGCCAGCAAATCCAAACTGCCAATCTACCAAATACTCATTTGCATATGTTGGCTGTCCCGTAGTAGAACACTTATAACCCAGGGATAACCTGTACAGTGCGGCAACCATCACAGTAGGCCTGGAACTACACCAACATGGAGTCAAACGTCATGTAGAGCTGGAAGATCATCAACTCAGTGAACTTATTGGCCTCCCCATACAGCAAGATGCCCATAAGTGAACTCCTGGCTTACTCCATGCTGTAGAAGTACAACCTAAGAAACACATTGAATCTTGGAGCACTGGGGAAATAAACCATAATCTAATACTTTGTGGGGAAGAATTCCAATTTAAGGTCTTGCTTCCATTTGACATAGAAGGACTGGGTCTTGAGTAATGGACCCACAAACACTTGAAAGGTTATTGTCCAGAAAAGCCACATGAGTGAAATTGGTGTTTTGCAGACTGTATGTATGGATTTGATGACACCACAGAGAGTGAACAACACCGAATGAAAAGACATGCACAGATTGTCAGTCCTTATGAATAAAAATTATACAGTATTTGGAGAAAATTGTACATCAGGGACAGCAACTATGCATCTCCTTAACAGTGAAAGTAATCATTGATGATGCATCTTGGGTCTGAACCAAGAAATACAAGTTAAAATACTTAATTAAATAGAAAATCATGTATGAAAATGAGAAATAGCAAAAGGAAATAAAAATATACAAAACTATACATTCTAATACCTTTCATAAACCCAGAAATGACATCATCCAATTTTAGACAACAGACTGAAGATACTAGGATTTGGCGGGGAACAAAATACGAGCTGCCTGAGGGATCAGCAGGTCAGGCAGCATCTGTGGAGGCAAAGGGTCAATGTTTTGAGTGAAGACCTGGCATGAGTCCTAACAAAGGGTTTCAGCCAGAAACCTATCTATCCCTTTGCTTCCACGGATGTTGCCTGACCTATTGAGTCCCTCAAGCAGCTTGTGTTTGCTACCTTACAAAGTTTTGCTTTGAAGTGTTGTCAGTTCTGGAAACGCACCCATAATTTTCCCTCAACATCTCCTCACAGAAAGAAATGCAAACAAACCATTTTTAATTTGTGATACCAACTAAGGGATAAAATTTGATGGCACACCAGGGACAGCCCCTCATTTACCCTTGGTAAAGTGTTGTGGAAACTGATACCCACCTGAGAAAACGGAGGCAGATTTCAACCTCTTGTTCAAGACTGGCACCTTGAGCAATGCAGAATGCAGATCAAGTTTTCTGTTCATATCTCTGGAGAAAAACAAATGAGATTAACAGGGATAAAGTGAAAGCAGCCTCAAAAATGTTTAATTTAGTCTTATTTTTAAAGTCTGGAAGTAATTGAGATCCAAAGGAGTAAGACTCCACACCTGTAAGAGTCAATTTCAGGAACAGAGAGGTTAATTGTTAGTAATTAAGCTGTTAAAAATTTTACTCATGCTGAATGAAGCCTGGCAAGGTAAGTGTGTAGATATCTATTAATTGTGACAACATTACATTGAGGCAAGTGTCTCGAAGCTGACTAAAAGAGATGGCAAGGTAAAGCAACTGTTCTAGTTTTTGAGAAGCAGGGCGATGAACTAATCAAGCTCCTGATTTTTCTATGAGCCCTGAAAGTTGGGGGAATTTAATATCATATTCTAATAATGATGAGCATTGATAATACCCACTATTTTAACCACAAAATTTGGGCCAACCTATGCTGTCAAACGGCTCATCATCAGGTCTTTTCATACTTCTGTCAAAATGCTCAGCTCAACTGGTGTGAAGTGTTCTTTTTGTGCGAAAGCAAGAACATGTTGAACGCAAACAGATTTATTTTCTACTTCTGAAATTCAACCCATGGGGCAAATGAAACTGAGAATGTCTCCTGACAACCACTCTCAGTATCTGTTAATGGCTATTGCACTGAGAGTGCTAGACTCTACTACCAGCCTTAATCTTGTTTATGATTTTTTTCCTGTTATGGCATGACAACTTGTTTGGCTGTCTGGTCCAATAGTGTCTCACAGCTAAACTATGCAACAGATTTTATGGCATTTCACACACTGTGATATCATTCACTTTCCTGTCTTAATCATGTTAATGGCCTTTAAAGGACACCATATCCAATTCAAAACACAGTTATAAACTGATATGCATGCTAAAATTAAATGTACAACTCTGATTACACTTGTCAAGCCTTTACGTATGCACATCATTATTCAATATTGACCTTCGCAGCTTCCCCCAAATTGGTTGCATTTAATAGTCCTGTCACCATCTACATGCTGAAAAATCAAAGAATATCATTCTTATTAGAGAAGGAAACATGACTCTTAGATCCTGTCACAATATTTTTAACTGTTAATATATATTAAGGCAATGACATTTATTTCACACTATCTTAAACTGACAGAAAGCTTAATTAATATGACCATGCAATAATTTTCAATGCTGCACCTTGCCTGGCATTTGCTCACCAAAAATGCTTTCAAATAAAACGATGTTTAAAATAATTCAGGAGGTAACACACACACAAAATGTTGTTCTACAATAACAAGAAATCAATCTCAAATTTCTTGGAAAACAATCAACTAACTGTCCCAAGAGTTTCTCACCACCTGCCTTGTTTACTGTTTGAAAAAGGAATTCACATTGGCAGTTTACCAATTATCTGGTGCTCTCTCAGAACTTAGCAAGTTTTAAAGAATTTAAATCAATGGGTCCACCATCTCTGCAGCCATTCCTTTGTGAACCATGGGTGAAAATCATGGGGTCCTGGTGACTTATCCATCTTTAACCCTATGTGTTTGTCTAAAACTGTATCCCTTGTAATTGGGGTTTTTACAAGTTTCTCCCTTCAACTGAAGTTAGCCCATCTGTAATCTCATGATACTTGCAGCATTCTCCCATTAACTGACCAGGCTTATTCTCTAAAAGTCCAGAGAAAGTCGTTTGATATTACATGCAAATTTTCTGTCAAAAATTAATGTCCCCCTTCCTATGCACCTATGTCTTTAGCCTGTCATGGCCCTTGCCGATTTGTATCCCTACTGCTCAACTTAATGTGATTTTTGCCTAATTTGTTTACAGGTAATTGTGCTTCTTTCCCCTTTCTAATTCAGATAAGTTCTGGCTGAGTGTTGTGGACCAGCTACAGTACTTGAATATTTTCCAGTTCAGGTACTCAACCATCGCTTACCTTATTTTCTGGTCTGCTTTAGAGAGCTCCACATTCATACCGTTTAATTGTCCCACAGAAGATAGCAGTTTTTGACCCTGTAGTGTTCATTCTTAATCTACATCTATAGAAACATAGAAAATAGGTGCAGGAGTAGGCCATTCGGCCCTTCAAGCCTGCACTGCCATTCAGTATGATCATGGCTGATCATCCAACTCAGAACCCTGTACCTGCTTTCTCTCCATAACCCCTGATCCCTTTAGCCACAAAGGCCATATCTAACTTCCTCTTAAATATAGCCAATGAACTGGCCTCAACTGTTTCCTGTGGCAGAGAATTCCATAGATTCACTACTCTCTGTGTGAAGAAGTTTTTCCTCATCTCTGTCCTAAAAGGCTTCCCCTTTATCCTTAAACTGTGACCCCTTGTTCTGGACTTCCCCAACATCGGGAACAATCTTCCTGCATCTAGCCTGTCCAATCCCTTTAGAATTTTATACGTTTCAATAAGATCCCCCCTCAATCTTCTAAATTCCAGTGAGTATAAGCCTTGTCGATCCAGTCTTTCTTCATATGAAAGTCCTGCCATCCCAGGAATCAATCTGGTGAACCTTCTTTGTACTCCCTCTATGGCAAGAATGTCTTTCCTCAGATTAGGGGACCATAACTGCACACAATACTCCAGGTATGGTCTCATCAAGGCCTTGTACAACTGCAGTAGAACCTCCCTGCTCCTGTACTCAAATCCTCTTGCTATGAATGCCAACATACCATTCGCCTTTTTCACTGCCTGCTGTACCTGCATGCCCACTTTCAATGACTGGTGTACAATGACACCCAGGTCTCGTTGCACCTCCCCTTTTCCTAATCAGCCACCATTCAGATAATAATCTGTTTTCCTGTTCTTGCCACCAAAAGTGGATAACCTCACATTTATCCACATTAAATTGCATCTGCCATGAATCTGCCCACTCACCTAACCTATCCAAGTCACTCTGTATCCTCTTAGCATCCACCTCACAGCTAACACTGCCGCCCAGCTTTGTGTCATCCGCAAACTTGGAGATGCTGCATTTAATTCCCTCGTCTAAATCATTAATATATATTGTAAACAACTGGGGTCCCAGCACTGAGCCTTGTGGTACCCCACTAGTCACTGCCTGCCATTCTGAAAAGGTCCCATTTATTCACACTCTTTGCTTCCTGTCTGCTAACCAATTCTCTATCCACATCAATACCATACCCCCAATACTGTGTGCTTTAAGTTTGCACACTAATCTCCTGTGTGGGACCTTGTCAAAAGCCTTTTGAAAATCTAAATATACCACATCCACTGGCTCTCCCCTATCCACTCTACTAGTTACATCCTCAAAAAATTCTATAAGATTCGTCAGACATGATTTTCCTTTCACAAATCCATGCTGACTTTGTCCGATGATTTCACTGCTTTCCAAATGTGCTGTTATCACATCTTTGATAACTGACTCTAGCATTTTCCCCACCACCGATGTCAGGCTAACTGGTCTATAATTCCCCGGTTTCTCTCTCCCTCCTTTTTTAAAAAGTGGGGTTACATTAGCCACCCTCTAATCCTCGGGAACTAATCCAGAATCTAAAGAGTTTTGAAAAATTATCACTAATGCATCCACTATTTCTTGGGCTACTTCCTTAAGCACTCTGGGATGCAGACCATCTGGCCTTATCATCTATCATATTAAGGTCACTACCTCCCAGGGGGATCTTTAACCACAAACCTCTTATTAATCCTTTCTCATCACTCGTCACCAAATGTAAAATAACCTGCTCCTCGGTAGGTTACATAGCATACTGCTCTAAGAAGTAAACCCTGACACACTCCATTAATTTGTCTTTTACAATATTATTGACAGTTTGGTTTGTCCAACTGATATGTAAACTAAAATCTCCCTTGAATGTGCCCTAGCCATTTCACCATTTTGCTCTGTACAGCCAAGAGGTCACATTTTGGGAGGTCTATAGACTACTACTACCTATGCGCTCTTCCCCTGTGATTCTTGATGGCAATTCAAACTGATTCTACATTACCCTCTACTGCTATATCTCTATTATCAGAATCAGGTTTAATATCACTGGCATATGTCGTGAAATTTGTTAACTTTACAGCACCAGTACAATGAAATACACAATAAATAAATATGGAAAAAGAACTGAACTATATTAAGTATATATATGTCTATTAAATAGTTAATTAAAGTAAGTAGTGCAAAAAAAACCAAATAAAAAAGTAGTTAGGTAGTGTCATGGGTTCAATGTCCATTTAGAAATCAGATGGCAAAAGGGAAGAAGCTTTTCATGAATCACTGAGTGTGAACCTTCAGGCTTCTGTATTTCCTTCCCAACAGTAACAATGAGAAGAAGGCATGGGTGATGGGTTCCTTAATGTTGGACGCCGCCTTTCTGAGGTATCACTCCTTGAAGATGTCTTGGATACTATGGAGGCTAGTACCCATGATGGAGATGACTAATTTTACAAGTTTCTGCAACTTACTTCGATCTTGTTCAATAGATCCCCCCCCCCCACCTCCAAATTGATGCCAGATAGTGATGTGGCCAGTCAGCCAGTCAGTCGGATATGACAGCCCAACACCACTACAATACCTTGTTATTAACAAAGCTACATTACCTCCTTTCCCCTGTGGTCTGTTCTTTCGAAACATCATATAACTTGGAATATTGAACATGCAGTCCTGTTCACTCTGTGACCATGTCTCCATAATAACTATTCCCCATGAACTATAATTATATAAAACTCTGCTGTCAATTCATCTTATTGCAAATTCTACGTGCTTTGAAAGCCTACTAGGCTTTGATATATATTTTAAACACAGTATACTAGCTCTGCATTTGCTTTGTGCTGCATCATTTTATTTCACATTTTCTGTCCCAGTTTGTTCTATGAAGGGGAAATTGACACGCTTGAATATGAACAGGAGTACTTGTGAGCATGTCAAACCAGTGCTGCATTGTTGGCCTCTAATTCCAATCTCTGCAGATGTCTTGGCAATAAAGAGTAGAACCTTGCACTTGCTTTGTAGACCAGGGCTAGACAACTTGTAATAGATGACGCATTCAATAATCTCCTTTCTGCATGCAACTTGATTTCTACAATTGAACAGAACACTGGTCCTGCAAGGCCACTGGCAAGCTGGTTCTACACCAAATAAGGAGTGTGCCAGCAGTGTGTACCATCTCTCTGGTTCAGTCCAAGCCTCCCAATGTCACTGTTATTCTTTGGCTTTTTAGGGAAAATAGTAAAAGGGAGAGCAATTATTGGTTTTGGTACACATGCCAGCATCATTTGTGATTCTTCTGATCATGACAACATATACTAGCTTAGAACAGGCCAGCCAGTTGGCTGGATAGCCCATATGAGACGACTGGAGTTATGAAAAGCCTGCCACCAGCACCACAGCACTCTAACCGGCAGAGGTGGGAAATATGTTCCCATTCAGAATGATTGTAGAGGCTGGTGGAGCTCTGAGAATTTACTTAAAAAAAAGATCCTACCCAGCTAGTAAGAGAGAAGTGTACAAGTTCCAGCAAGTCATCGCAGGGTAAACTAATAACGTTATTGTTCCTATTGGATTTCAAGATGGATGCCGTTCTATCAGCCTGCATGGCTTAAAGCAGGATCAATAGTAACAAAATGCAGAAGTTACACAGCCCAAGGCAAGGGAGTGAGGAGCAGCAGAACCAATTCAACAACTCTTTCCAATGGGAAACATAGATGCAATTGAGCAAATTACATCATCCAATTAACCAACATTTCTTGAACACATTGGTCCAGCATTTCTTTCTGTGCTGGTGACGGCTTCCAGTATTTATATTTAATTGATAAATGATGATTGAGCCACATTAAACAAAACTACTCCATGAATAATCTTTCAACCTTCAGGCACTTTTCTCTGAAAAAAACTGTTCCTCGGGTTTATGTTCCTCCAGTAAGTGTTTAATTGGGCCATACCAAGGTCTGATTATTCCACTTGGAAACAGACATTTTGTGTTTCAGGTTTATTCAAGTAATGAATCAGAGCTTTTAATTTAATTTATGGATGCCCTAATTTCTTTGTACTTGGTGCATGCACAAAATCATTATTATTGATTTTGGGGCTATGAAACAAGATAAATGAGGAATACAGGGAAAGTCAACTCACTAGATGCCTGACATAGAACTCTAGAGGAGACAACTAAATGCTCAGTGCAAATATGAATACATGCCAAGTAATTTCAACTCAAAGGAAGCCATTGATGAAAATGTAAAAATAATATAATGCCACCAGAGTAATTTGCTGCCAAGTCAGTAATGACTGAAAAACTGCAGACTTCAGATGACTGATTCTGGAAATAAATAGTGTTTGATTATCAAATTACATTATACAAACTTCTGCAAATCTGAAAACTTGCTTTTATCAATATGCCTTTTCCCTAACTGCTGCAGCAGTATTATTTTATTCTGCCTATAACTACTAATTCTGTTGTATTTTGTAGTCTAGATTTATATTTCAGTAAAATGAGAGCATCATGTGAATAACTGCAGCTTGTTTACCTGACTGGATTTGCTGCAGGAAATGAGTCATAGGTATAACACATTACAGCATCAATGCAGGCTCTTTGACCCAACAGGTCCATGCCAACCGTGATGTTCACCTCTCTAGTCTATAGTCAGTAGCACAGCAGTTAGCACCTTGCTTTACAGCACACACTATAAGATCAGGGTTCCAATCCCGCTGTTGCCTGTGAGGAGTTTGTTCCCTCTCCCCGTGATCACTTGGGTTTCCTCTGGGTGCTCTGGTTTCCTCCCGCGTTCCAAAGAAGTACTGTACAGTTAGGGTTAGTGACTTGTGGGCATGCTATGTCCGATTTCCTGTGCTCGGCCCCCTTCCCCCTTTGCCCACCCCTGCATCTACCTACCCAAGTGGCTCTTAAATCATATTACTGCACCCATCTCAATGGTTTCCTCTGGCAGTTCATCCCATATACTCACTGCTCTGTGTGAAAAAGTTGCCCTATAGGTCACTTTAAACTCTTTCCCCTCTCACCCCAAATCAAAGCCCTTTTTGGATATCCCAGCTCTGTGGGGAAAAAAAACTGTTACCCATCCACCTTAGCCAAGGTCGTCATGAGTTTATAAACCTCTATCTGCTCCAAGGAATAAAGACTGACTGGCCACCCTCTCCCTATATCTCAGCCCTTCTAGTCCTAAAGTCCCAGACCACAGTAGCATAGCATGACATTTTACAGCTTGTCAGAGTTTGGAATTTGTTTCTGGTGTCCTCTGTAAGAAGTTTGTCCGTCCTTCCTGTCCGCACATGGGTTTCCTCCAGGTGCTCCGGTTACCTCTCTAACCCACAGGCCAAAGACGTACAGCCTCGTAGTTTAATTGCTCATTGTAAATAGTCCCGTGATTAGGCTGGGATTAAATAGATGGTTTGCTGGGTGGTGTGGCTCATTAGCTTGGAATGGCCATAAAAAAATCCTCCTTGAAAATCATGTCTGCACTCTTCCTAGCTGAACCACACCTTTGCTAGAACAGTGGGACTAAAACTGTACACAACTCTCCAAACATGGCCTCAGAAATGACTGATACGACTGAAACATAATGTCTCGACTCCTATACTTACTTCCTTCACTGAGGAAGGCCAACGTGCTAAAATGCTTTTTTTCACCGCCCTGTCTAAATTTGATGTCACTTTCAATTAACACTGTACTTGTGTTCCTGGGTTCCCCTGTTCATTTCCATTCCCTAGTGACTGACCATTTATGGTACAAGTCCTACACTGGTTTGACTTTCCAAAATACACACTTGTCTGTATTGAAATCCAGCTGTACTCCTCTGCCCACTTCCCAACAGACCAAGAACCCCCTGTAATCTCAGATCACCTTCTTCACTATCGACAGCACCTCCTAATTTTGTGTCAGCTGCAAATTTACTGTTCATGCCTTGAGCATTTGCACCGAAGTATTTAAATGAATGACAAATTACAAGGGTCCCAGCACTGACGGCACACTTCCAGTCGCCCACTTCCATTCTGAGAACCAACCTTCAACCACAACCCTCTGCTTCCCATCTCCAAGCCAATTTTAAATCCAGCAAACCAGCTGCTCACTAGATTCCATGAGACCTAACCATGTCTTGGGCCTTGCTGGAGCCCAGACAGGTAACATCCACTCCCTTAGATCATCTACCTTTTTGGCTATTTCTAGAAAAAACTCCAAATGGTTGGTCAACCATGCCCAAACCATCCACCACCCTAACTATCACCCAGCTTACACTGAATCAAGTGCTCAGCAATAATGGAATTTACCTTCTATTTAGAGATCACACCATTTTACAGAGGTGACACTCTACAAAGATTTTCTTCTTACTAATGTACGGCCAATGTGCAGAGAATTAACAACAACTCAAAAAATGAATTAAGATGTTTTGTTTTCAGATGAGACGTAACTGATTTTCGAAACTCACCAGTAGATTGTCCTTCTGCAGAGGAAATTGCAAAGTGTTCTAGTATCACCATCTGGTATGGCGGTGCTACTGCACACGATTATAGTAGGCTGCTAGTTAAAGTCTGTCCTGCGCCTTATAGGCTCATCAGGCCGGTCGGTGCATCAGGCATGACGCCAGTCTATCGCGAGGTTAACCCAGCATTTTACCGGTACCCATTTTTAGCTGGGTGGACTGGAGCAGTGTGTGGTTAAGTGCTCAAGGACACAACATGCTGCCTCGCTGGGGCTTGAACTCTCGACCTTCAGATCGCTAATCCAACGCCTTAACCACTTGGCCAGGCACCACACAATATAGTAGGCTGCAGAGTGTTCTAGAATTAGTTTGCTCCATGGGTACTAGTCTCCACAGTATCCAAGACATCTATAAGGAGCTTCCATCATCAAGGACCCCCACCAGGGCATGCCCTTTTACTCATGGTTTCCATCAAGAAGCAGGTACAGAAGCCTGAAGACACACAGTCAGTGATTCAGGAACAGATTCTTCCCCACTGCCATCCATTTTCTGAATGGACATTGAACCTATGAACACTACCTCACTACTTTTTTTTATGTTTCTGTTTTTGCACTATTTACACTAATTTAACTATTTAGCACACACACACACACACACACACACACACACACACACACACACACACACACACACACACACACACACACACACACACACACACACACACACACACACACACACACACACACACACACACACACACACACACACTTTACCATAATTCTGATTTTTCCCTACATTTTTCATGCATTGTATTGTACTGCTGCTGCAAAGTTAACAAATTTTGCAACACACATCGAGGAGCGCTGCCACAAGAAAGCAGCGTCCATCTTCAAGGACCCGCACCACCCAGGCCGTGCTCTCTTCTCGCTGCTGCTATCGGGAAGGAGTTACAGGAGTCTGAGGTCCCACACCACCTAGTTCAGGATTAGTTACTATCCTTCAACTATTAGGCTCCTGAATCAGTGTGGATAACTTCACTCACCTCAACACTGAACTCATTCTACAACCCATGGACTCATTTCAAGGACTCTAACTCATGTTCTCAGAATTATTTGTTAACTATTTTTATTTATATTAGCAGGGTTGTCATTAATCGCTTTTGTGGAGTTTTTCATTGATTCTTTTGAAATCCTTTGTTCCACTGTGACTGCCCACAAGCAAATGAATGTCAGGGTAGTGACATAAACATACTTTCATAATAAATTTACTTTGAACTTTGAATTAAATACGGTAGTTAAATGCGTGAACCATTTCAACTCGGTAGAAATCAGTTTTAACAAAGCATTACCTTCCTTGATGCTATAAGAGGGAACAACTTCGTGGCTTCCTCACGATGACATTCTGCGATCACGGAACAATACAGCATAGGAACAGGCCCTTCATCCTACAATATTGTGCCAAATCAAATCAAATGGACAACTAAGCTAGTCTCTGATGTTTACACAATGTCTATATCCCTCCCATTTTGCTCACATTTATATACCTATCTAAATATCTTAAAGTCCCTGATATATCCATCTCCACCATCACAGCAGGGAGCACATTCAAGGCACTCACCAGTTTCTTTCTTTCTTTTTTTAAATTTTTTTTTATTGAAGTTCATCATCAAACAAACATTTCCATAAGATGTATTTCAGACATTGTACATATATATCATATAATCATATATGTCACAAATCTGCACAAAGTATCTATCTGAGGTATATAAAAACTTGCCTCACACACCTCCTTTACCCCACTTTAAATGCATGCCCTACAGTGTCAGACATTTCAAGTTTGGGAATAGGATACTGTCTCTCTGCTTTATTTATGCCTCTCATAATTGTATAAATCTCTGTTACATACCCCGTAACTGGGTCACTTACCAGCAAAGATAGAGAGGTCCGTTGAAGTCTGATGGTACTAATTTTAACAGTATTTATTGATAGAAATACACAAAAATAATATCAATGCAAACACACAGATAATATACGTCGTCAATACTAAATCTAAAAGCGTGGGTATAATAATAATCAATAAGAAATAAGCTGTATTGTTGTCTAGGGGATAATGAATTGTCCGATGGAAATATATAGTTCGTTCAGTTCATACAGGCTGCAGCCGTTGGGGACCCTGTGTGGCAATTGTTGGAGAGAGAGACGGGTTAAAACTTGCCCATTCCGTTTATGATGTCAATCCTTCGAGAGTCGTTGAGAGTTGAGTTCCCCGCTGTTAGCTAAAAACCGTTTTTCTGTGGCAAAGGTCACCGATTCCGGGCAAATGGAAGCGGACGCACATGGCCTTCCACCGGCTTTCGCTATTACGGGATCGCTAGCGTTTCTTCTGGTGCATCTGAGGGGCTGTTCCCACAGACCCTCTTTTTATCCTGACTCACAGGGTCTCAGGTGTCAATCAGGTTGGGATGATGCAATCCCTCCACCAACCTCCTCCTTGGTTCATTGCCTGGGGCTTCGATGCATCGTACAGGATGCAATACACAAGTCCGTCTCCAAGAGACAATAGCCGGTATCAATGGGTCCGCCTTTCGGAGGCCAGGACACAGTCCAACCCTTTTGTGGATTCTGCATGTCTTTCTCTCATTTCCTGTGTCCCCTGAACTGACTTAATAGTGATCTTGCGATTCTCACAAAGGAGGGGGCTACCCCACACCCTTTGGCCCCTCAGAGCTGTGGCACATTCGTAACACCTCTATCAGATCTCCCCTCAGCAACTGCCACTCCAGAGAAAACAACCCAAGTTTGTCCAACCTCTTGTTGTAGCAAATGTCCTCAAATCCAGGCAGCATCCTGGTAAACCTCTTCTGCATCCTCTGCAAACCCTCAACATCGTTCCTATAATGAGGTGAATAGAGCTGTATGCAATACTGCAGACGTGGCCTAACTAGAGTTTGATAAAACTGTAACATAACTTCCTGACTTTTGAACTCAATGCCTCAACTCAAAAAGACAAGCATCCCATATGCCTTCTTATCCACTCTATCAAACTGCGTAGCCACTTTCAAGGAGCTAGGAACTTGGACCCCAAGATCCCTCTGCTCATCAACACTGTTAAGGGTCTTGCTCTTAAGTGTACTGTCTCTTTACATTTGACCTACCAAGGTGCAACACTTCATATTAGGCTGCGTTAAACTCAGTCTGCCATTTCTGCGCCATATCTGCAATTGATCTATATCCCACTGTATTCTTTACCAGTATCTACACTATCCACAACACCAACAATCTTCGTATCAAAGTTCAAAGCAAATTTTTTATTAAAATACATATATGTCACAATCAGGTTTAGTATCACCGGCATATGTTGCAAAATTTTTATTTTGTGACAGCAGTACAGTGCAATAAAAATGATAAATTACAGTAACCATACATTAAAAAATATGTTAAATAAGTCATAGAAAAAGAGAGGCGAAAAATCCCGAGGAAGTGTTTATGAGTTAATTTTCCAATCAGAAATCTGATGGCAGAGGGGAAGAAACTGTTCTTGACATGTTGACTGTGTGTCTTCAGGCTCTTGTACCTCCTCCTTGATGATAGAAATGAGAAGGGGGCCATGTCCTGGGTGACAAGGATCCTTCATGATGGATACCACCTTTTTGAGGCATCGCCTTTTGAAAGCTGGGGAGGCTAGTACCCATGATGGAGCTGGCTGAGTTTACAACTTTCTGCAGCTTTTCCTGATCGAGGCCCCTCCACACCAGAAGACGATGCAACCAGTTAGAATGCTCTCCACGGTACATCTCTGGAAAGTAGCGAGTGTCTTTAGTGACATACCAATTCTCCTCAAACTTCTAATGAAATATATATAACTTTTGTACCTCCTTTGTAATTGCATCAGTATGCTGGGCCTCAGAGATAGGTACAACTGTATACAACCCAGAGATTCACTTTCTCACGGGCATCCTCAGTAAATACAAGAAACACAATAGAATCAATGAAAGACCAGTGCCCAATAGTACAGACAACAATCTATGTGCAAAAGGCAACAAAAATGTTCAAATACAAAAATAATACTATTGTTAATAATAATAAATAAATAAGCAATAAATATCGAGAACATAAGATGAAGAGTCCTTGAAAGGATAGACTTACTAAACCACCCATCTACATTTCATCCAGGTCATTGATACACATCACAGTACAGATCTGTGTATAGCACCACGTGTGTCACAGACCTCCAGCGACAGTAAGTCCCTTCAGCACCACACTCTGTCTTCTATGGGCAAGCCGGTTCTGAATCCAAGTTACCAATTCACCACTGATCCCATTCACCTTAATGTTTTAAATGAGTATCCCATGACGGACTTTGTAAAACACTTCACTAAAATCCATGTACACAACATCCACAGCTCTACCTTCATCGATCACCCTCCTCACCTCATCAAAAAAACTCGATGAAGTTAGTAAGACATGACTTGCTCCCTGCAAATCCATGCTGGCTCTCCCTAATTAGGCCATGGTTTTCTAAATTCTCGTATATCCTATCCCTAAGAATTGTCTCCTGTAACTTCACTATTGCTGACATGAGACTCACCTGTCTATAGTTTCCAGGATTGTCTCTGGTTCCCTTCTTGAACAATGGAACAACATTAGATACTTTCCAGTCCTCTAGGACCTCGCCTGTGGCTAGAGAGGACACAAAGATATTGGTCGAGGCCCCAGTAATCTTTTCACTTGCCTCGCTCAATAACCTAGAGTATATCCCATCAGGCCAAGAGGACTTATCTCCTTAATGCTCTTTAAGAGGCCCAAAAGTACCTCCCCCTTTACTTCAAAATGCCCGAGCATATTAGTACTCTTGGTACCGACCTCCCTATCCTCCATGTCCTTCTCCTGGGTAAATACTAATTTAAATACTCATTGAGAAACTCACCCACATCAGCTACATCTTTAATACAATCCTATCAGATTGATTGCACCCTGCCAATTATTATACCCATATAGATGCAGTAGACAAGCCTTCCATTATGTCCCCTCTGAGTGCAAGTGTGATATTGCCCCTGATCAGTAGCGCAACTTTACACCACCAGCACCACCGCCCCCTTTCCTCCCTCTCTATCTTTTCGAAAACGTCAAAACTCTGGGACATTAAACACCCATTCCTGTCCCTTTCTCACCAAGTCTATGTAATGACCACAACATCATAATTCCATATACTGGCTCATGCTCTAAGTTCATCAAATTGACCCATAATACTCCTGGAATTAAAATACACACACTTCAAACTATCTGCCCCATTGTATCTATTGCCTTGCTCCTGCCTGTTTCTGCTGCCCTGATATCTACCTTCCTCTTTATCCCTCCACTCTCTGACCTAATGCTCTGGTTTGGTTCAAACCCTCCCAATTAGCTCTAGCGAACCTCCTGATCAGGATATTGGTTCCCCTCCAGTTTGCCTGCAACTAGTCCCTCTGGTACAGGTCACCCTTGCCCCAGACAAAAACTACAATGATCCAAGATCATGCCCTCTGCACCAATTCCTCAGCCACTCATTTATCTGTACTACCATCCTATTCCTGCCTTGATCCAGGACACTAATTCTTTTCTAATCTCATTACTGAACTCAAAGGGAAGTTCACATGAATCCAAACATAAGGTCCCTAGTTTGTTTCAAGCAATTACACCAATGATGTTATCTTCTAGATTGCATTCCAATCTTTACTTTGTTTGGTGGTGTAACTTCCATCACCGACAAGGTTTCATATTCGTTTTGAATGCTGGAGGGCTGACACCACATGTTATGTGTCCTGGTCCCCTCCATACAGTGCTGTTCAGCGTATCATGGATTATGCCAACAGCTCATGATATTCCAAGTCTCTAATAACAGCTAAGATATTGAATGGTCAGATGGAATCTCAATAAGAGCTGACCGTCACAGAGAACTCTGGTAAGGAAACTGCAGGCGGGTAGCATTGTTTAAATGAATGGAAGGAAGCTCAGGGAGGCCTGCAGTCTCACAGGTGAAGCTCCCTGTAGGTGCCACACTTCACTACAGAGCCCAGACGCCAATCAGCCAAGGAATGCCAGTGCCTCCAAACTGCTACCCTGCTGTACCAACCTCTCTAACGTACACCTAGTACAAAAGGCAAGTAATTCCTGTTCAGATCTGTATACTAAGCTTTTCCATCTACTCAACACAGACAACAAATCCTCTGAATTAAAGTAACGCATATAGAAGCTCTGCAGGTTGGGCAGCATCTCTGGATAGGAATAAACAGTCTCGATGAAGGGTTTCAGTCCAAAACATCGACTGTCTATTCTTAACTGCAGATGCTACCCAACCTGCAGAGTTCCTCCAGGATTTTGTATGTGTTACTCTGGATTTCCAGTATCTCATGTTTATTATCCTCTGATTTAGAGCAATTCAGTAAATTTTCCTACTGTTGCATCTGTCAAAATATGTCACCATCAAATATACTGTATTATTGACTCAGTCATGTCATAGTAACAGTACCAGGTAATTAGATCTAAAACTCCAACAAAATTATTGAGCTGAATCTTAACTTGAAATTAAAATATGATGGGTGTGTGGGTTAAATCTGGCATTGGAACCAAACTTAATTCAAATGTGGATACTGCTAGCTTTAATGGAGGCAGGAAATGGGAAAAACAGACAGTTTATTTACAAGGAACATGTTGGCTATTTCACTGTTATAGTGTCGTTTCCATCCTTCATATAGGGAGCCATTGTAAATTTTCAGCTGCCTCAAGAAAGCTGAAAATAGTGAGAAGAGTACAATCAGAGACATTAAGTCCTTTATAGCAGCACAAATAGAAGGCAAGCACAAGTACTTCCTGCTCTTCATGCAGATATGCCGAACAGGATAATTCACTTAATGGCACCCGAGATCAAGACTGAACTCTGGTCAATGGAGCTGAGGTGACAGTGCCAACTGCTGAGCCACTTTGCCACTCTTTATATAAAGTGGAAGCAAAGAGTAAAAGTAAAGGGGCAACTCTCAAATCATTCGGAAGGTTCAAGAGAGTAACACGTCCAAAAATGAGAACCATATTTTAGGAGGGTGATTACAGGGTTTTGGGAGGATGGAAAAGAAACTTATCAGAATGAGCCTTTACTTGTGTTGAAAGACTGCAAAAGCTGGGCTTGAGGAGAGAGCAAACAGGCTTAAGCAGAGATTTAATCAGAGTTCAGAATCACCATTGGGGTTTTGGTTGAGTGGATACAGTTAAACAGCCTCTAGAAGCAGATGGATCAGAAATCAAACTCATAAATTTCAAATGATTAAGAAAAAAACTCAGCAGCTGAAAAGCATTTTATATACTGCATGTTGCAATGAACTAGAACTTGGTGTTTATTATAAACTGATCCATTATAGTTTTCAAATTAAGTTGAAAATAGTTTTGAAAAAAAACTGCAAGGCAGAGCAGGGAAATGGCACCAACAGCATTGCTCTTCCGAGAAACTAATAAAGGCACAGAGACAAATGGCTTCTGTGATTCATCTCACGATTACTCTCCAATACAAAGATTTTCAACACATTAAACATAGGCTACCTTACCTATGATATTCAGGTAAATTAGGTACCACAAGTCTGCACGTCTCCAAGTCTGCTGGGGAAGTCAAACCCCAAACCCGAGTCTAAGTCCGGGTAGCTGGAACCTGGAGGCTGTAGATGGCTGTCCTGGGGTTGGAGGACTGTGTACATGTGTGGGTGGGGGGAAGAAACAGGGCTTGTTTTGCTGTTGTTGTTTTGTTGTGCTCTGTGTTGTTCTGCCAAGCATTACAGGCATGGTACAATGGTGCCAGAATGTGTGTTGGTTGTTAATGCTAATGATGCATTTCACTGAAATGCTTTGAAGGACACATGGTAAACAAACTTAAATCTTGAATCAATTCTAAGTTTTCAACTTACCCATTGGCCTTTGCTCAGAAGTGAAAACAGAAGCACTGGAAACCACTCAGGAGGTCAGGAAGCGCCTGTGGAAAAAGACGCAGAGTTAACACCTGAGGTAGTAGTCTGGTTCAATAAAAAGTCTTCAGGCCGGAGCTTTGACTGATGTTGTTTGACCTGCTGAGCATTTTCAGCATTCTCTGGTTTTATTTGAGACTTACAGCACCTTACATTCCTTTGTGTTTTGGCAATAGCACTGATGCAATTATTCGTTCTTCAGCAGAAAGATGATTGCAAAGCTTTTTCATCTTACTGTTAGTTTGGAATAGGCTGATGTATTGAATATGTGTCACCAACAATGCCTCCTGTGCACTCTTGTCTGTGCAAATATCACAGAACGTCACACAGGACAGATTCAGCAGACACTGTAGTGAGATAATTGGGAGGAATTGACCTGGTTGCTATGTCATGCAAAATAGTAAATTCAAATGAGTATGTCTGCAGGAAATGTTCCAACCCACTGCTCTGACTTTGTGGGGAGATGGACTGCATCCACGGAGCTATGCCCATTTACCACTGATCACTTATTGGAACATGGTGATAATTCCGAAAAAACTCTTAAGAAAATTCAAAATTAACATTTTTACAGACTTGCTGTAATTTCAGCAGTTCCTCCTCAGTGCTCATTTTTACCTTTCTTTGCGTTGGAAAGGAAAACAAGGTGATGGTTTTTTTTCTTGGAGAAAGAAATTTCATTAAAGAGTGTCTCAAATCAACAAAGATCTAATCTTGTCTTTCAAATTATGCAAGGAACTGCAGAACAGAATTAATTAATCATTAATTGCCACCTTTGCTAGACTTATTTTCATTAGGGAAATGACATTAATTGCAAAGCTCAGTCAACAAATTGTTCAAGTATAATGAAGCATTTTATCAGTAGGTCATGGGCTGAGACACCAACTCATTTTCTCTCTCCACTGACGCTGTTTAACCTGCCAAGTATTTTTAGGATTGTTTTTAATATGGGATCTCCAGTAATGCAGAATTTGTCTTGTATTGGGATACAGTTTATGTGTCTTACATTCACCATTGATTCATTTGTTTAGAACAATCTATTGCTTATCTAAAGATACTGCAGCTCTCTAAATTACTAAGCATTAAGACTTATTTGCAAAAATTGAAGTAGTATCATCCAGTGCTGAAGAAAAATCTAATTAGAACCATAACACTTAAAGTGTTCAACTATATAAGACAGATGTTATTGCTTTCCTCCACAGTGTAGTCTTCTTACATTCGGTCACTCAGGCTAGTTTTTGGATTTTTGAAAGAATGTTTCCCTTAAGAGAACAATTTAGGCTTAAGGGGCAGCACGGTAGCATAGCGGATAGTGCATTGCTTTACAGTGCCAGCGATCACCGAGTGGGGTTCAATTCCCACTACTGCTTGTAAGGCGTTCGTACATTCTCTCTGTGATCATGCTGTTTTCCTCCAGGCGCTCCGGCTTCCTGTCATGTTCCAAAGGCGTGCAGTTAGGGCAGGTTACTTGAGGGCATGCTGTTCTGACACTGGAAGCATGCCAACACTTGCAGGCTGCCCACCCTAATCTTCACTGATTTGATCAGACAAACAAACAATGCATTTCACTGCATGTGTCTGTCTGTCTCTCTGTCTCCCTCTCTCTGTCTCTTTCTTGTGTTTGTGTGTTTCTGTCTCACAGTGTTAAGCCCATTACCCCTACTGGTTGTCGATAGCAGTTTGCCAGAGTCCTTCTGTCCTGGAACCAGGGATGAGGTCTTTGAAGCTTATCTTGGTGCTTCTGCAGCTCTGGGTTTTTACCAGATGAGGTTGCTAGCCCCATGCCCAGCCCTCCTCCTTTCACAGAAAGGATTGGAACCATCCACGGCTGTGTTGAAGTTTGGAAGTACATGTGACAAATAAAGCTAATCTTTAATGTTTAAGGTCATTATCTATAATCAAGAATTCATTCGTGAATATGATCAGTTGGCAGTAAGCAGTTTAACTTGGAGGTCAATTAATTATTTTTCCTAGTCACGAACACAGATTTGATAGATTCTGCCTCCTTTCTTCTCCCCAGATCAGCACCATTGATGCAGTGGTTTTGCAAGAGGAGAACATCTCATTGCTCTTTGCCCTGAAATATGGTCACTCTAAAGCCCTGTGCTGACACCATAACCCCTCAGCTTTAGAGTGAAGCAAAGCTATTTCACACTGTACAGTTCACAGTAAATCTATCCCTTGTAATTGCCATGTGACAGTTCAAACCAACTGAAAAAGGTCTCTGATTACAGTCTTTATCCCTTGATCCTTCGTTATGCTATCAATGTGAAAGAGAAATTAGCTTCCACGCAACGCCTGCATGGTTTGTTCGGAACACCATCAATATCTTCTCCTTTTAAAACAAACTTGTATATTATTCAATCACATAATGCCTCAATGTTTAATCCAGCAGCAACTCCCCATCAGTTTTGAACCATGCAGTGCAACCATGTGCAGGATTCAACAAAAAGCGAGTAGTTTTAAAAATAACATTCAAGTACATGTACAAAGTTTATTCCTTTCGAGAGAATGGTGTCCCCATAGCCTAATTTGTACCTCTGCTCTCCAACAAGCCAATCTTTGGCCTCATTGCTAACGTTTCATGATGCTGGAAGAGCTTTTTTTGCATTTTATATGGGGCTTACTCAAAACAATTAGGTGCACATACATCCCAATTTCTGGGAAATATCATTCATCTGCAGTAAATTTAGGTCAAGAGTAAATTCTCCAATAACTCTGCCAGACTCACTGTAAAATGGATCATATCAAAAGATGGGCTAAACATTGTTGTTCTTTAATTCAATACTGGATTGTTTTAGTGATTATCTTCTACTTATGGCCTTTAGTTTTGGGATCTTCCAAGAGTGGATACACCTTCTCCAAGGCTATCATATTACATTTCTTTAAGAGCTTTTGCTAATTTATCCTCATACATAACGCTTACTGGGGAGAAACGCTAACCTGTTCAGCCTTTCACAATATGTTTTTACATTTCCCCAATGCCTATAGATCCTTTCTAGAACCAAAACCAGGACAGTGAACAATCCCTATCATGTGGTCCATCCAAGGTTTGATGGAGTTAACATACCCCAGTTTAAATTCCATCCTTCTGGAAGTAATATAACATAATACATATTTAGTTGCTGGCTCAGTCATGCATTAACTAATATCTCTCATCTTCAGATATCCCCATTTTGTTTCAGTTGTCAGTACTTCCCTCTGTTCACTGGTGAATGTTATGATTCTCTCTGATATACACATAACTACAATACACAGATACAATATTACTCATATAACACATATTATATTCCAAATACCTTGAGTAAATATCTTTAGTTCATAACCATTTAGGGGAAGATGGATCATTAGTTTAGATGGAGCTTATGGATTTCAAAATCAGTTCATCAGAAGAAAAAAAGTTATCTTATAAATTGATTGTGAAGTAACAAGTGTAGTGAACTAACACAGTGACAAACACAGTGCTCCCTCTGGAGTCTGCACCAACATTTTAGATGACAGATGCTTCAATATAGTCGACATGTTCATGTCTAGTTACCGTACTTATTTAAATTGTGCTCACCTTGCCCTCAGGAAGTCTCCTTGAATCTGTTGGTTGGACTAATGTCTGCAAGACTTCCTTTGTGCTACAGGCTAATTGTCAGTCCACCTCATTCTTGTACAATGTTTTCCTGAGAGGCCACAGCACTTTCAAAACTGTTAGAAGTTCCCCACCCCACTTTTGCAATGCCATTCCAGGACTCCAAGGCAATGTGGCTCAAGATCAAGTTAGTTCCTGAGGATTTTGAAATCTTATTTTGGTTTACTATCCAAAGGCTTCAACAATTCGAAATCCCCGCCCATCATGCCTGCTGTATTGTTAGCTATCAAAATTTTATATTGAGAACAGAATCATTTCAAACATTCTATAGCTTAGAGCTGTATTAGGTGAAATAAATTTACTGATTATTATTTATACTGAAAACTTAATTGGCAACACAAGTGAGAAGACAAGATGGCAACTCAGGTAGTAATATTGAAAGGACAAACTGCAAGTTTGCTCTTTGGTAAACCATGGCCAGACAATATTCATGCATTCATTACAGTTAACCACATAAATATTTCAGAAGAACAGGTTATTGTACACCAACAACATTTGCTGCATATTGGTCTCATTGAATTCAGTCTTGTTAATTTACTTTAATTCAGCTGGCCTCATTGCCAATACTAAGATTTTTTTTTTCACTCCTGTTATTTCACAAAATTTATCTCTTAGACATATTGTCCTTCAATTCATCCCAGGCTGCCTTATCCAAAACAAAGGAAACTATTTCCTACACATAACTATCAATATATTACAAATACCTTCAGTAAATATTTTTAATTTGTAACTGTTTAACAGAAAATGGACTGAACAGAAAATAGTGTGGATGGAGCTTGTGCATTCCAAAATTAGTTCATCGGAAGAAAAACGTTATCTTATGAATTGACAGTGAAGTAGCAAATATCCTGACAAATATAATGCACTCAGTGCTCCCTCTGGAGTTCGCACCAACATTTTAGATGACAGATGCTTCAGTATGGTTGATACTTTCTTGTCTAGCTATTGTACTCATCTAAATAACTGAGAATAACAACTGCATATTTGTTTCAGAAGGACAAGGAAGACAAGGTCACAGCAGTCAATATTTCATCCAGCACATAACATGAACCTGGCTTCACTGATAATAATTAAATAGAATTGAAAGATGATTATTGTAAATGTGTCTGATATTTCAGATTCTATTTTCTACATATTAAATAATGGGCTATTTCAAACATATCTAAATGAAAACAATTAAAATGGAAATACCAGAATTCTAGTACTATGTTAACTGGGTTTAACATCATCAATTATTTGTATTGATCAAGGCACACTGTTGCAATACGGTTGTAGCATATTCTAAACCCACACGGGACCTGTTATGTGTGATTTCATTAAATGTGACAGATCACATTACGAGGTAGCAGTCTACAGCTGGTACTGTATTACACTCACTAATGTCTGAATGAGAACAACATCGCGTTCACGCAGTTGTGTGAGACGACATCATATTCTGCTGCAGTTACATTGGATTTTGAAAATAAACAGGAAGGCTCATTAATAACAGAATACTTACCTCATTGCTAAGAAAATTATAGTATGGTCATGATGATGAACTTAATATTAGCAGCACAGTTTCTTAAAAAAATTGAGGAGTCTATTTTCAGAGACTGAAGGCAGCATTTGGTTTGCTGGCATCATCAGATAGACTGTTGAATATCAAAGTTGGAAGTTTCTTGGTGATTGTACAGAACATTAGTGAGCCCCCACTTGGAGTAAAAAAAATTCCCTGGTTGGCAAGGGCAAGTATGGGACGAAGGGCTTTTTTCTACGCTGTACAATTTTATGACACTTTTGGAACAAAGACCTGCAATTTTTAAACTAAATAATAGTGGGGAGATTCCAAGAAGGAGTAGGATACAGAGTGAGAAAGAGAGTTGCATATTGTGGGCTCCCAGAGACTGAAGGCAGATCTGCCAATGTTAGGTCAGTCAGAAAAATCAAGAGTGAAGTTAAATAAACTGAAAGTTTGAAAGACCAGCAACTGATTATGACGTGTGAAAACTAGAAGAATTCTTAAAGGTTGATTGTCAAAGGACTACAAAGGACTATGATCTTACTCCCTATTAATTCCCCCTATTATTCTGTCTTTTGTTGCATATCTTTCTGGACAGGAATTAGGACTTACCACCAACCTTATGACTGTGTGGCTAAGTACAGCTCTAATGCCATATTCAAGTTTGCTGATGGCAGCACTGTAGTTGGACAAATCAAAAGGTGCTGACAAATCGGCATATAGGAAGGAGATTGGAAATCTTTCTGAATGGTGCCACAACAGCAACTTCTCACTCAATGTCAGCGAAACCAAGGAGATGATTATTGACTAAAGGAGGGGAAAGATGGCGGTCCATGAAGGAAGCAAAAATGGAGAGAATCAGCAACTTTAAATTCCTCAGCGTTATCGTTTCAGAGGACCTGTCCTGGGCCCAGCACGCACATAACTGCTATTACAAAGAAGGCATGGCAATTTGCAAAAATTTGGCACGTCATCTAAAACTTTGACAAACTTCTGTAGATGTATGCTAGAGGGTAAGAGAGTATCGCGACTGGTTGCATCACAGCCTGGTATGGAAACACCAATGCCTTTGAATGGAAAAGCCTACAAAAAGTAGATTCAGCCCAGTCGATAATGGGTGAAGTCCATCCCGCATTGAGCACATCTACTAGGAGCGCTGTCGCAGGAAGGCAGCATCCATCATCAGAGACTCCCACCACCCAGATCATGCTCTCTTCTCGCTGCTGCCATCAGGAAGTTGGAAGTTGGTACCTCAGGTTCACACCACCACGTTCAGAAACGGTCATTTCCCTTCAATCATCAGGCTCTCGAACCAGAGGGCATAACTTCATTCACCCCACACCGAACACAGTCCACAGTCCATAGACTCAGGTTTAAGGGACTCTTCAACTAATGTTCAATATTTATTGCTTGTTTGTTTGTCTGTCTGTTTGTTTGTTTATTTATCTCACTTTCATATTTGCACAGTTCGTTGTTTTTCACACATTGGTTGTTTATCCGTCATCGTTATGTGTAGTTTTTCATTGATTCCATTGCGTTTCTTTGTATTTACTGTGAATGCCTGCAGGAAAATGGATCTCGGTAGTATATGGTGACATATATGTGCTTTGATAAATTTACTTTGAACAACAACCTGAGCCATTGGTTTCCTCTGTCAGGAACACATGCTTTTAGACAGCCATTTAGACTGAGCGCGATATATTTCTGCACTTTTTTTGCGTGTGTTAAGGGCATTGTGGGAACTACAGAGTCCTCCAAAGGTGGTGGCTGAGGGGGCAGGCATGTGGGTAGCGAGTACAGGAGCCTTGCAACTAATCACAGGTTTGCACAGAAAGAATATTGAGCTTGCAGTCCTGCGTCAAGGCAACTTCGGCAGGGAGTGTGCAAGAGAATTAGCACTACACCACAAACTGTACCTTAGCCTTTGCTTTTGCTTGAACATATTGCTGAAATCTTTTAAATAGTACTCTTATTGGGATGAACAGAAATTGACAAAAAGTAGTTTAGCATCCCTGTTGCATAAAGATCGTGTAATTCCCAATTTCTGTAAAACACAGAGCATTGATGAAAATCGGCACTTTCCTGTTTTCAGACATCATCCTTGTGCACTATTTGGTTTGAATAAATACAGCAATCACAAAGATGAAATGTGGAGCTCACACGCAAGTCCCAAAATGGATGATTAGTCTTGAGCAGCACACTGATAAGAAACTGATCTCTCCTTTTCCGTAGGCAGCATGCAAAGTGATCATGCATCTCATCTTGATCTCCAACAACAAACAGATATTTAATTAGAGTGCTGAACTTTTTTTTTTAACATCACTGGGTTCAAATATTGAACCAATTGTCAATCAATTGCAGATTTGGAACTTCTGCACAAATCAATCATGCTGCCTGCCCTTTGATTTTCCTGTATGAATTCATTACCATTCTAATTGATGGAACTCTAATTGAAGTGACAAGAAAGAGGTGAAAATGTTGTAATTAGTTTAATTAAGGGCAGCCTTTCAAACTGGACCACAGAAAACAATTCATTTGAATGGAACAATACCAGTCCAACTGCAACAAGCACTTCTTTCTGAGCCGAGACTTTCATAAAGGCCAAATCAAACTCTTTGGAACTGAGATAAAGCTGTTTAAGATCTCTTGCTGAAATATGTGCTTTAAATCGGCTTTTCAAGTGAAATGTTGATAGTTAACCCATTCACTGTTGAGATGAATGCATCCAAGAGTTAATATCGAACATAACAGCACAGTACAGGCCCTTCAGCCCACAATGTTGTGTCAAACTTTAAAACTACACTAAGACCAATTTAACCCCTACCCCCTACATGGTTCTCCATTTTTCTATCATCCATCTGCTTATTTAAGAGTTTCTTAAATGCCCTAATGTATCATGTCTACTACCACTCTTAGAACATAGAACATAGTAAGACGCAGCACATTACAGGCCCTTTGGCCCACAATGTTGTACGGACTATGTAACCTAGTCTAGAAACTGCCTAGAATTATCCTACCACATAGCCCTCTATTTTTCTAAGCTCCATGTACCTACCTAAGAGTCTCTTAAAAGTCCCTATTGTATCTGCCTCCACCACCATGACCGGCAGTATATTCCACTCAGCCACCACTCTTTATGTGAAAAACTTACCCCTGACATCCCCTCCGTACCTACTTCCAAGCACCTTAAAACTATGGTCCCCCTGGTGTTAGCCACTTCAAGCCTGGAAAAAAGTCTCTGGCTATCCACACCATCAATGCTTCTCATCATTTCATACACCTCCATCAGGTCATCTCTCATCCTCCGTCACTCCAAGGAGAAAAAGCCAAGATCACTCAACCTTTTCTCATTAGGCACACTCTCCAATCCAGGCAACATCCTTGTAAGTCTCCTCTGCACTCTTTCTATAGTATCCACATCCTTTCGGTAGTGAGGTGACCAGAACTGAACACAGTACTCCAATTGGGGTCTGACCAAAGTCTTATATAGCTGTAACATTACTTCACAGTTCTTGAACTCATTCCCATGGTTGATGAATGCCAGCACACCATACACCTTCTTAATAACACTGTCAACCTGCACAGCAGCTTTGAGTGCCCTATGGACATGGACCACATGATCTTTCTGATCCTCCACAATGCCAAGAGTCTTACCATTAATACTATATTCTGTCTTCAATTTTGACCTACCAAATGAACCACTTCACACTTATAGGGACTGAACCCCTATAGAACCACACTGGTCACCGACATCCATGCAGAATTCAGACCATCTACAACCACCCTTTGCCTTCTGTAGGCAAGCCAATTCTGGATCCACAAAGTAAGGTCTCAATTGGATCCCATGCCTCCTTACTTTCTGAATGAGCCTTGTATGGGAAACCATATCAAATACTTTACTGAAATCCATATACATACATCCACTACTTTACCTTCATCAAGTTTTGTTATATCCTCAAAGAATTCAATCAGGCACGACCTGCCCTTGACAAAGCCATGCTGACTATCCCTAATCAGGTTATGTTTATACAAATCCTCATAAATCCAGCCTCTCAAGATCTTCTGCAACAACTTGCCCCTCACTGAAGTAAAACTCATTGATCTATAATTTCCTAGGTTATCTCTACTCTCTTTCTTGAACAAGGGAACAACATTTGCAAACCTCCAATTCTCCAGTATTTCTGCCATTCCTATTGATGATGCAAAGATCATTGCCAGAGGCTCAGCAATTTCATCCCTTGCTTCCCACAGTAGCCTAGGGTATATCACGTCCAGTCCGGGCAACTTATCTAAGTTAAAGTTTTTCAAAAACTCCAGCACATACTTTTTCTTAATGTCTATAGGCATCCGTTGGTCTCGTGAGACCATGGATTTGCGCCTTGCAAGGTTTCCAGGGCGCAGGCCTGGGCAGGGTTGTATGGGAGACCAGCAGTTGCCCAAGCTGCAAGCCTTCCCCTCTCCACGCCACGGATGTTGTCCAAGGGAAGGGCACTAGGATACAAGCAGCTTGGCACTGGTGTCATCACAGAGCAATGTGTTGTTAAGTGCCTTGCTCAGGGACACAAACATACTGCCTCAGCTGAGGCTTGAACCAGTGACCTTCAGATTACTAGACTGATGCCTTATCCACTAGGCCACGAGCCAACACTTAATGCCTATATGCTCAAGCATTTCAGTCCACTGTAAGTCATCTCCACAATTGCCAAGGTCCTTTTCACTGGTGAATACTGAAGCAAAGTATTTATTAAGAACCTCTGCTACCTCCTCCTACTCCATGCACACATTTCCACTATTGCACCTGATTGGTCCTTTTCTCACATGGATTATCCTCTTGATCTTCACATACTTGTAGAATGCCTTGGGTTTTCCTTAATCCTGCTCGCCAAAGCCATCTCATGGCCCCTTCTAGCTTTCCTAATTTCATTCTTAAGAACTTTCCTGGCAATCTTGTAATTTTCTAGAAATCTATCAGCACCTAGTTTCTTGAATCTTTCATAAGCTTTTCTTTTCTTCTTAGCTTGATTTTCCACATCCTTTGTATACCATGGTTCTTTTACCCTACCATCCTTTCCCTGCCTCAATGGAACATACCTAAGCTGAATGCCATGCAAATTGCATCAGGAAACCTCCCTGAACACACCTAACAAACTCCACCTCATCAAAACCCCTTGCTCTAAGGAGATGCCAGTTAATATTAGGAAAGTTAACATCTTCCATCACAACAAGTATATTATTATTGCGCCATTCCAGAATCTGCCTCCCTATCTGCTTCTCAATGTCCCTGATACTAATGGGGGGGTCTATAAAAAGCACCCAGTAGAGTTATTGCCCCCTTCCTGTTTCTGACTTCCAACCACACTGACTAAGTAGATAATCCCTCCGTGACTTCCTCCTTTTCTGCAGCTGTGACACTATCCCTGATTACCAATGCCACTCCCCCACCTCTTTTGCATCCCTTTCCATCCTTTTTGAAACACCTGAAGCCCAGCACGTTCAGCAGCCATTCATGCCCCTGAGACATCTAAGTCTCTGTAATGGCCACATAGTTCCATGTATTGATCCATGCTCTAAGTTCATCCACCTTGTTTATGATACTCCTTGCATTAAAATAGACACATCTCAAACCATCTTTGCTCTATCATCTGCCTATCCTTCCTCACAAAGTCCCTACAAGCTGTCTCTACTTGTGCGCCAGCCGGCCCATCCTCTGCCTCTTCACTTCTGTTCCTACCCCCCTGCAAATCTAGTTTAAACCCTCCACAATGGCATTAGCAAACCTCACCACTAGGATATTGGCCCCCCTCGGATTCAAGTGTAACCAGTTCCTTTTATACAGGTCACACCTGCCCCAGAGGAGACCCCGATGATCCAGAAATTTGAATCCCTACCCCCTGCTCCAATCCTTCAGCCATACATTAATTTACCACCTTATTCTATTCCTATACTCACAGTCACCTGCACAGGCAGCAATCCTGAGATTGCTACCCTTGAGGTCCTGCTTCTCAGCTCCCTATATTCTGCTTTCATGACCTCCTCCCTTTTTCTACCTATGTCGTTGGTCATGTACCATGACCTCTGGCTACTCACCCTCCTATTTCCTGATATTGTGGATGCATTCAGAAACATCACGGACCCTGGCACCTAGCAGGCAAACTACCATCTGTGTTTCTTTTTCGCACCCACACAATCGCCTATCTGTCCCCCTAACTATAGAGACCCCTATTACTGCTGCCATCTTCTTCCATTCCCAGCCCTTCTGGGAAAATCAGGTTGGTAATGGATCTCAAGAGAGTGAGTTTGCTGAATGCCTAAGAGATGGCTTTATAGAGCAGATTGTTGTTGAGCCTTCTAGAGGATCAGCTATACAGGATTGTGTGTTATGTAATGAACTGGAGGTGATCAGAAAGCTTATGGTAAAAGAACCCTTAGGAACTAGTGATCACAATATGATTGAGTTCAACTTGAAATTTGATGGGGAGAAAGTAAAGTCTGATGTAGCAGTATTTCAGTGGAGTAAGGGAAGTTACAGTGGTATGAGAGAGGAGTCGGCCAAAGTAAATTAGAAGGAGCTGCTGGCAGGGATGTCAGCAGAACAGCAATGGTGTGTGTTTCTGGGAAAAATGAGGAAGGTGCAGGACATATGTATTCCAAAAATGAAGAAATACTCATGGTAAAATGGTGCAACCATGGCTGACATAGGAAGTCAAAGCTATGGTGAAAGCAAAAGAAAGGGCATACAACAAAGCAAAAATTAGTGGGAAGATAGAGAATTAGGAAGTTTTTTTAAAACTACAGACAGCAACTAATAAAATCATTAGAAGGAAAAAGATGAAATATTAATGCAATCTAGCAAATAATATCAAAGTAGACAGTAAAAAGATTTTTTCAAGTATGTTAAAAATAAAAGAGAAATGAGAGTGGATAAGGGACCGCTAGAAAATGAGGCAGGAGAATTAATAATGAGGGACAAGGAGATAGCTGATGAACTAAATGAGTATTTTGCATCAGTCTTCATTCTAGAAGACACCAGCAGTGTGCCACATGTTGTAGTGGGTGAAGGAAGAGAAATGGGTGCAATTACTATTATAAGAGTGAAGGTGCACAAATAACTGAAAGTCCTGAAAGTACATAAGTCTCCCAGACCAGATGAACTGCACCCTAGGGTTCTGAAAGAGATAGCGTTAAAGATTGTGGTGGCATTAGAAATGATCTTTCAAAAATCATTGGACTGGGCATGGTGCCGAAGGACTGGAAAATTGCAAATGTCACTCCACTCTTTAAGAAAGGAGGAAGGCAGCAAAAAGGAAATTATAGTCCAGTTAGCCTGACCTTAGTGGTTGGAAAGATGTTGGAGTTAATTGTTAAGGATGAGTTGATGGAGTACTTGGTCACACGGGACCAGGTAGTACAAAGTCAGCATGGTTTCCTTAAGGGAAAATCTTGCCTGATGAACCTGTTGGAATTCTTTGAGGAAATTACAAGTAGGATAGATAAAGGGGATGCAATGAATGTTGTATATCTGGACTTTCAGAAGGCCTTTCACAAGGTGGCATACATGAGGCTGCTCACCAAGTTAAGAGCCGATGGGATTACAGGAATGTTACTAACATGGTTAGAGCATTAGCTGATTGGTAGGAGGCAGCAAATGGAAATAAAAGGATCCTTTCCTTGTTGGCTGCCAGTGATTAGTGGTGTCCGCAGGGGTTGGTGTTGGGACCACTTTTTTACGCTGTATATAAATGATTTAGATGATAGAATAGACGGCTTTGTTGCCAAGTTTGCAGATGATATGAAGATTGGTGGAGGGGCCGATAGTGTGGAGGAAACAGAAGGGATGCAGAAGGACCTAGAAAGATTAGGAGATTGGGCAAACAAGTGGCAAATGAAATACAATGTTGAAAAATGCACGGTCATGCACTTTGGTAGTAGAAATAAATGTGCGGACTACTTTGTAAATGGGGAGAAAGTCCAGGAATTTGAGATGCAGAGGGACTTGGGAGTCCTTGTGCAGAACACCCTGAAGGTTAACTTGCAGGTTGAGTCGGTGGTGAGAAAGGCAAATGCCATATTAGTATTCATTTCAAGAGTTCTAAGAATACAAGAGCAGGGAGATGATGCTGAGGCTTTATAAGGCACTGGTGAGGCCTCACCTTGAGGATTTTGAACAGTTTTTGGCCCCTCAACTTAGAAAAGAGGTGGTGGCATTGGGGAGGGTTCAGAGGAGATTCACAGGGATGATTCCAGGAATGAAAGGGTTATTATACAAGGAACATTTGATGGCTTTGGGTCTTTACATGCTAGAATTCAGAAGGATGAGGGGAGATCTCATTGTAACCTTTCGGATGGCCTGGACAGAGTAGATGTGGAAAGGATGTTTCCCATGGTGGGAGAGTCTAGGACAAAAGGGCACAGCCTCAGGATAGAGGGGCACCCTTTCAAAGCAGAGATGTGGAGAAATTTTGATGCCACATGCAGCTGTGGAGGCCAGGTTGTTGGGTGTATTTAAGGCAGAGATTGATAGGTTCTTGATTGGACATGGCATTAAAGGTTACGGGGACAAGGTTGGGATCTGGGGTTGAGGAGGAGAAGAAAAAAGGGTCAGCCACAATTGAATGGTGGAGCAGACTCGATGGGCCAGATGGCCAAATTCTGCTCCTATGTCTTATGTTCTTTTGGTCTTCTGAGCCGTGGGGCCTGACTCAGTGCTAGAGATGCAGCCACTGTTGCCTCCTCCAGGAAGACCATGCCCTCCAACAGTCCTCAAATTAGAGTACTTATTGTTAAGGGGGATTGCCAGAGGGGTGCTCTCCACTACCTAATGCTCTCTCTTCCCTCTCCTGACAGTCACCCACTTAACTCTCTCCTGTGGCCCCGGTGTGACTGCCTGCCTGGAGCTCCTATTGATCACCTGCTCACTTTGCCTAACAAGCCAAAGGTCATCGGGCTGCAGCTCCAGTTCCCTATCTCAGTCTCTAAGGAGCTGCAGCTTGATGCACCTGGCACAGATACGGCCATTAGGGAGGCTGGAAGTCTCTCGGATATCCCACATCTGACACCCAGAGCAGAAAACTGGCCTTGCAGTTGTACCCACTATTCTTAAGTTAGAGGAAATAAGAGATATGAAAGTAACTTACCTCCTTACTTTGGCTAGGCCCGTCCTCACTGAAGCCCCAATGAGCCAAAGCCCTACTACTCTGACTCATGCTACTCAAGAACATATCTCTGAAATCCCCCTATACTTCCCTCCAGTCACTTTAAAATTATGCCCCTTCTGCTGACATTCCTACCTTTGGTTAAAAAAAATCTCTGGCTATCCACTTGATCCAACAATTTTATCTTGTACACCTCAATCAAGTCAGCTCTTGTCCTTATTTACTCCAAAGAGAAAAACCCAGCTTCATCAGCTTCATAAGGCATGCCATTTAGTCTATGCTGCATCCTGATAAATCTCTACACCCTCTCTAAATCTTCCACATCCTTCCTCTAATTAGGCAACCAGAACTGAACACTCTATTCCAAGTTCTTCAGAGTTTTATAGATATAATACTCAGGAGACCCTTTGGGAATAAAGTTAATGTAAGCTCCCAAGGGAGCAGTCCCATTAGCCCCAATGTCTCCTCTGTCTTTCTCCACATATGCAGATAAATTTCTCATTTGTGCCCATCGAATGCACTTGAATCTTTTTACCATCGGGGGGCTCACATACAAAAGCAATTAACCCAATAGCATATTTATGTGTGTTATGGCAGGAAACAGGAGCACTGACATGTTTTTTAGCGTGTTGCACCAGACAGTCAGCCATTCTTGTCTGGCGCGTGGTGTCAGGATTGGTCTCCTTTCGGATTAACCAGGTCACGATATGAACGTTCCTAACGTGACCCATGTATTTTTTACGAGGCCGAGTGGCGAGTCGACGCTCAACCCGGCACGGATGGAAAGCGTGCTCGGGGGTGGCCCGACTTGGATTCGAACTCAGGAGCCTTCGCTTCGGAGTCCGGCGTTGATGCCATTGCGCCACCAGCCGGCCCCTGACGTGGTCATGGGGAGAACGTGTAAACTTTGCACAGAGAGCGTCAGAGGTCAAGTTTGAATCGTGGGGTCCTGAAGCAGCCACACTTCCAGAACCATTGTGTTGCCCTGTTAATATTGATCCTTCAACAATAAGCAGATTAACTACTTCAGACTTATTAGAAAAATAGAGGGCTGTGCACTAGGGAAATTCTAAGCAGTTTCTAGAGAAGGTTACATGGTTGGCACAACATTGTGGGCCGAAGGGCCTGTAATGTGCTGTAGATTTCTATGTTCTAACAGTCAAATGTTGTCAGCCCTATTTACCTCGGGAGTTCTCCCCCATAATCCTGAGTGCAGTTTACCTACCACCAATGGCTTGAGATAGTGCACAATGTCATCTCCAAAATATAAGGAGTCTATCCCAACACATTTCAGATCAGAGTCAGGAACTTCAGACAGGCTTATCTGAAGAATAACCTGCAAAGTCACTACACTATAGCATTAAACAATTAGGTCTACACAATAATATTTACATAAATCTCCAGGAAGTCACCATACTAAACACCACTAAAATATTCCGGAAGTTCCTAGCAATTGAGAAATGAGTGTTCTTAGCTATTCACATACCTCAGGTTTTACCAGCTTGAGCTGAAAAAATAATAAAAATAACAAACAAAAAAAAGAGCAGCAAATTAACTAGAATTTAGGGTGGAGTCATCTCTACACTAAATCAGTCACATTTAGGGCACATTGGATTTATATGGATTTGGCAGTGGTCTGGACACAATTTCTAAATCAATTAGCAGTCAGCCTCCTGGACTGCTGCAGCAGTCAAGGGTCTGTTCTGTACCTAACGGGGTGCTAGAAAGTTTGTGAACCCTGTAGAATTTTCTCTATTTCTGCATAAATATGACCTAAAATGCGATCAGATCATAGAAACATGGAAACATAGAAAATAGGTGCAGGAGTAGGCCATTCGGCCCTTTGAGCCTGCACCACCATTCAGTATGATCATGGCTGATCATCCAACTCAGAACCCTGAACCTGCTTTCTCTCCATACCCCCTGATCCCTTTAGCCACAAGGGCCATATCTAACTTCCTCTTAAATATAGCCAATGAACTGGCCTCAACTCATGTCCTAAAACTAGATAACTTTATTATAACTTAATTTAATTTTAAAAATAAATAACACAAAAAACATTATACTTGTTCATTTATTTATTGAGGAAAAATGATTTAGTATTACATGTATTTGTTGGAAAAAGTATGTGAACCTTTGCTTTCAGTAACTGGTGTGACCCCCCCCCCCCCCCCCACCTTGTACAGAAATAACTTCAACCAAACATTTCCAATAACTGTTGATCAGTCCTGCACATCAGCTTAGAGGAATTTTAGGCCATTCCTCCTTACAAAACTGCTCAACTCTTGGATGTTGGTGGGCTTCCTTGCATGGACTACTTGCTTCAGGTCCTTCCACAACATTTCTATAGGATTAAGGTCAGGATTTTGATTTGGCCATTCCAAAACAAGAATTTTCCTCTTTTTAAACCATTCTGTTATTGACTCGAAAGACTCGTGTCTTTCGGATCATTGTCTTGTTGTACTATCCAACTTCTATTAAACTTCAGGTGATGCCTGACATTCTCCTGTAAAATGTCTTGCTACAATTTTGAATTCATTGTTCCCTCAATGATTGCAAGCAGTCCTGGCCCTGAGGCAGCAAAGCAGCCCCAAACCATGCTACTCCTTCCACCATGCTTCACAGTTGGGATGAGGTTTTGGTGCTAGTGTGCAGTGCCCTTTTTCCTCCTGTTATGTACCCCGTAACTGGGTCACTTACCAGCAAAGATAGAGAGGTCCGTTGAAGTCTGATGGTACTATTTCTAACAGTATTTATTGATAAAAATACACAAAAATAATATCAATGCAACCATACAGATAATATACGTCGTCAATACTAAATCTAAAAGCGCGGGTAAAATAATAATCAATAAGAAATAGCTCTATCATTGTCTAGGGGATAATGTATTGTCTGATGGAAATATAAAAGTCACTCAGGTTCATTCAGGCTGCAGCTTTTGGTTGGAGAGAGAGACGATGTTTTTAGAACTTGCCCGTTTGCCTTTTTATGATGTCGATCCTTCGAAATGTCGTCGGTGGTGATCTCTTCTTTAGCTAAGCCGTCTTCCGTGGTAAGGCCTCAATCCCGGGCAACGGGAAAGGACACACGTGGGCCTTCCACCGGCTGTCGCTATTAAACGCTGTCACGGGATTTCCAGCGTTTCTCCTCTGGTGCGTCTGAAGGGGCCATTCCCTAGACCCTCTTTTATCCCCACTCACGGGGTCTCAGATGTCAATCAGGGTGGAATGATGCCATCCCCCAACCAGCCCACGTTGCCTGAGGGCTTCCACGAAGCACAGTACTCAATACACAATTCCGTCTCCAAGAGACAATGGCCTTTTCCGTGGCTTTGTATCGCTGAGGGCCAGGACATTCCAAACATCTCTCTCTCATTTCCTGGGTCTCCTGACCTGTATTAGTAATGATCTTGCGATTCTCAAAAAGGGGGGGGGGGGCACAGGCATTACACCCCCTTTCTTCAATGCGTTTTTTACCATCGGAAAAAAACGAAGTAATACAGAGTCTTACAGAATTTTAGAATCTAACACAATACAAAAGTTTTTTTTTCTACAGTAATACAGTTATACATTTAATTCAGTATCTAGATCAGGGGTGTCAAACTCATTTTAGGTTACGGGCTGGATTGAGCAAAATGCAGCTTCATGCGGGCCGGATCAGTCAGACGCGTGCGAACGCAGCTTTCGTTGCCTCCGTTTTTTCAGCCTGCTCTCATGTGTCTCAGTCTCTGCTATAACTACAAAGTGTTTCACTTTACAAATTCCGTTTCTTATGAAGAAGACTGCCGAGCAAGACTGCCGAATAAACACTAAAAACCCTGAAAACCTGGTACCTGAATAAACTCAGCATTAGCCATATCATATGCCATAGGCGCTTCGATTACTGGGGCCAGCTTTAATAGTAATTAGATATTATCTCGCGGGCCAAAGATAATTCCACCGTGGGCCAAATCCGTCCCGCAGGCCTTGAGTTTGACATATATGATCTAGATGGTTACCGATTACATTGTCACTTCCTTTAATATCTTAACATCTTGTACCTTACTAAAGTCTTGTAGCATCAGACTTCAATTTAATAACCACCTATTTTTAGTTCTTATTTTTTTTTAGCAAACAAAAACTAAAGAGTTGTGATCTTAGCTTACAGGTATACTACAAAAGTTCATGCAAATACTAATCTTTATGTTGCTTTCAAACTTAACAGGCAGGCTTCCATGTGGGTTGTCTTTTATTATTCACATGCTTTGTTGAAATCCCTTAAAGCCGGCTTCTGCTATTTAAAAATGGCGTCCCCATTACCCCTCGCCTCTTTTCCGGTTAATTCCCACGTGGGGAGCTTGTGCACCCTGGTGAAATAGGCTTTCATCTGTTCCTTTCATAGGAGTTCTTTTATCAACAATGTGTTCCAGACTTAGACCATTTCCCGAATTTCCACCCAATTCTTTAATTTTACGCAAGTTACTAGTTTTCTCTTCAGGACCCTTCAGGCTATTAGTTTTCAGTTTAAACTCTTTGTTCAAACAGCATTTCAAATTCTGCCTTTTTACACCACACTCTGGAATAACAATAGCGTGTGGGGCCCCTTTACCTTCCAACTCAACCTGTAATTGATTCACAGGCTTTGTGGTACCGTGCCATTGTCTCTGTAGCCTGGTTGCTGCTTCTGATATCAGTCCAGCCTTTAAATTTTCTTCATTCAATTTGGGAACTACACTTTTCCCTTTTCCTTCAATAATAATATTTACCCCACCACCTTTGATCTCCTCACTAACTTTTACCACACCTTCGAGCACAAACACCTGGGAACTCTCACTTCCCACTATTACCAAGGTTAACCCTTTTTTCAGTGAACCAAGTCCATCTGACCCACAAGGATTGCATTCCTTGTCAACTGAATCAAATACCTCAGACTTTTTCTGAGCTCCATTACTAGGTTCAGTACCACGTGCATCCACATCTTGGACACACTCAAATGGGACATTTGCCTCTCCCAGGCTTTCAATACCCGTACCCGGTCCAAATTCTAAATTCCCCTGATCCTCCCAGCTACTCTCTGGGTAGCTCCCTTCCGGAGTAAACTCAACCCCGCGGGCTGAAACAACCTCATCTGCCAACCCAGCAGACTTCTTCAAGGTAATGGCATCCTTTTCATCTAGGACTGCCCTCATTTCATTATCGGGAACACCTTTAGAATTTTCCACTTCTTCAAACAGTTCTGCCAAACCAGACAGATCATCCATGTCCAACCCTGGACCTTTTAACAGCTTTATCTGTTTCTCATCTTTATTTCGTGCCTCTAGAACTTTTCTCCTCGCTAAGGGTAGGTCTACCTCCTCTCCCTTACTCTCTTTCACTTTACTACTCTTAGTTTTACCACCCTCTAAACCCTCGTGGTACAGGGTCGGTAAAAACGTCTCGGCTAACTCGATACTGGCCGGATTTAAACTGCTCTCGTTCTCACCTGCCTTTCTCGACATGCTGCGAGTGACCGCGCATGCGGGATAGATCTTGGAATCTAGGGGCGAAGCCTCCACCGGCTAAATCATTACCCAGAAGGACGTCCGCGTCAGTTCTCGGGAATTCTGATCGCACCCCCATTTCAACTGGTCCAGAGACTAGCTCACAATTCATAATGATCCTATGCAAGGGAACCATTTCCGTCCCTTTTCCTATTCCTTTCACAGCTACCATTCCCGTCTTGCGACCAAAATCCAGTACCTTACTGCTAATCAATGACAGTTCAGCCCCCGTTTCTCTCCAGATTCGCACGGGAACTGGTGGGTCTCCCTCTCTCACAGACACGGTTCCGTTTGACATACAAGTCTCAGACCCTTCTCGTACCCTGTCTACCTGGGGCTCTCTTGTTGATTTACTGATTACCACGGCACATCCAATAGGGACTGCTGCTTTCCCTTTTCCTGTCTCTTTCCTCGGAGCAAAGCACCTAGATGCAATATGTCCCCGCTTTCCACAATTAAAACAGGTCAAGCCCGGAAATCTCTGGCCGTCTTGCCTCTCCTCCCCAATCTTACCACTAACTCCCGGCGGGACCTCTGCCTCAGCCGGCGGGCTTTCTCTATCATTCTCATGGTCTCTCTGGGAACTTTTATTTGAGGAAAACTTTGTCTTGTGGGTTAGGGCATATTCATCTGTGAACCTAGCAAATTCGGAGATGGACTTGTTCGGCTTCTCATTCAAATACATCCGGATATCCTCCGAAACACAACCTTTAAATTCCTCAATCAGAATTAACTCCCTGAGACGCCAAAAATCCTCCTCCACTATTTCTGCTGTACACCAGCGGTCCAAGAGCACACCCTTCTCATAGACAAACTCGGTATACGTCTGATTCCACCCTTTCTTTAAATTTCTGAACTTTTGTCTATACGCTTCAGGTACCAATTCATAAGTCCGGAGAATGGCCGCTTTTACTTTGTCATAACTCTCCGCCTCTTCCTCCTCCATGGACAACGCCGCATATGCTCGTTGTGCCTTCCCTTTTAACACACTTTGTAACAGCGCCACCCACTGCTCTTTGGGCCACTTCTGATTCACTGCCACCTTCTCAAAAAGCAAGAAATAACTATCAACATCCATCTCCTCGAACGGAGGTACTAACCTCAACTCCCAACTAACATTAAACCACTCCTCTCGGTCTGACCCTTGAACTCTTTGCTCTTGCCTTAACTTCTCCATATCCAAGTCATGTTGCCTCTGTTTCTCTTTCTCAGCTACTTCCAGCTGTTTTACCTGAATTTCATGCTCTCTTTGCTTCTCAGCTCTGTCCTACTCCCTTTTCACCTCCAACTCCTTTAGCTGGAACTCATACTCCCGTTTCACCTCTAACTCCTTTAGCTGGAGCACATACTCCCTTTGCTTGTCGGCCCTTTCTTTTTCTCTCTCGGCTCTTTCCTTTTCTTTCTCAGCTCTTTCCTTTTCTTTTTCAGCTCTTTCCTTTTCTTTCTCAGCTGCTTCCAGCTACATTAACTTAATTTCATGTTCCAACCTTAATTACTCCAACTCTAACTGAGCCGTCCCACTAGCTGGTACCTTTTCAGGGATATTTTCCAATACCTCAGCTGCAAACACATTCTTCTCAATATAATACTGAGTTATGGCCCTTCGCACCTCCCGCTTTTTCATTGACAACCTTACCTCTGCGAGGTTTAGCCCTTCGCCATATTTATCAAGGCCGATTTGGTGGCTGCCTCTAGTGCCTCTTCAGTCGGGTTTTCTATAAATTCATCCACATCCATCTTTGCTGGTTTCCCGTCTGGCTACCTGAGTAACCAGATCCAAGTTTGGACTTACAAGCCCGATTCACTGGCCTCCCAATTTGGTGTCAAATCCCGGATGAACCCCCAATTTTATGTACCCCTTAACTGGGTCACTTACCAGCAAAGATAGAGAGGTCCATTGAAGTCTGATGGTACTATTGTTAACAGTATTTATTGATAAAACTACACAAAAATAATATCAATGCAACCATACAGATAATATACGTCATCAATACTAAATCTAAAAGCGCGGGTAAAATAATAATCAATAAGAAATAGCTCTATCATTGTCTAGGGGATAATGTATTGTCCGATGGAAATATAAAAGTCACTCAGGTTCATTCAAGCTGCAGCTTTTGGTTGGAGAGAGAGACGATGTTTTTAGAACTTGCCCGTTTGCCTTTTTATGATGTCGATCCTTCAAATTGTCGTCGGTGGTGATCTCTTCTTTAGCTAAGCCATCTTCCGTGGTAAGGCCCCAATCCCAGGCAACGGGAAAGGACACACGTGGACCTTCCGGCGGCTGTCGCTATTAAACGCTGTCACGGGATTTCCAGCGTTTCTCCTCTGGTGCGTCTGAAGGGGCCATTCCCTAGACCCTCTTTTATCCCCACTCACGGGGTCTCAGATGTCAATCAGGGTGGAATGATGCCATCCCCCAACCAGCCCACGTTGCCTGAGGGCTTCCACGAAGTACAGTACTCAATACACAATTCCGTCTCCAAGAGACAATGGCCTTTTCCGTGGCTTTGTATCGCTGAGGGCCAGGACATTCCAAACATCTCTCTCTCATTTCCTGGGTCTCCTGACCTGAATTAGTAACGATCTGGCGATTCTCAAAAAGGAGGGGGGGGGGGCACAGGCGTAACACTCCAAAAAATAGCAATGTGCATTTCTGCAAAAAGTTCAACTTTCGTCTCATCTGTCAACAGAACATTGTCCCAGAAGTATTGTAGAACACCCAGGTGGTCCTTTACAAACTTGAGACGTGCAGCAATATTGTTATTGGAGAGCAGTTGTTTCCTCCATTTCCTTCTGTGAACACCATTCTTGTTCTGTGTTTTTCTTATAGTTGTTACGTACCCCGTAACTGGGTCACTTACCAGCAAAGATAGAGAGGTCCATTGAAGTCTGATGGTACTATTTTTAACAGTATTTATTGATAAAAATGAACAAAAATAATATCAATGCAACCATACAGATAATATACGTCGTCAATACTAAATCTAAAAGCGCGGGTATAATAATAATCAATAAGAAATAACTCTATCGTTGTCTAGGGGATAATGTATTGTCCGATGGAAATATAAAAGTCACTCAAGTTCATTCAAGCTGCAGCTTTGGGTTGGAGAGAGGGACGGATTAAAATTTGCCCATTCCTTTTATGATGTCAATCCTTCGAGAGTCGTTGGGGGCCGAGTTCTCCTTTGCTGTTAGCTAAAGCCGTTTTTCTGTGGCAAGGCCCACCAATTCCGAGGCAAATGGAAAAGGACGCACGTGGCTTTCCACCGGCTTTCGCTATTACTCTGTTACAGGATTTCTAGCGTTTCTTCTGGTGCGTCTGAGGGGCTGTTCCCACAGACCCTCTTTTATCCCCACTCACGGGGTCTCAGATGTCAATCAGGGTGGAATGATGCCATCCCCCCAACCAGCCCACGTCACCCGAGGGCTTCCACGAAGCACAGTATTCAATACACAATTCCGTCTCCAAGAGACAATGGCCATTTCCCGTTGCTTTGTATCGTCGAAGGGCCAAACATTCCAAACGTCTCTCTCTCATTTCCTGGGTCTCCTGACCTGAATTAATAGCGATCTTGCAATTCTCAAAAAGGAGGGGGGGGGGGCACAGGCGTAACACTCCAAAAAATAGCAATGTGCATTTCTGCAAAAAGTTCAACTTTCGTCTCATCTGTCAACAGAACATTGTCCCAGAAGTATTGTAGAACACCCAGGTGGTCCTTTACAAACTTGAGACGTGCAGCAATATTGTTATTGGAGAGCAGTTGTTTCCTCCATTTCCTTCTGTGAACACCATTCTTGTTCTGTGTTTTTCTTATAGTTGTTACGTACCCCGTAACTGGGTCACTTACCAGCAAAGATAGAGAGGTCCATTGAAGTCTGATGGTACTATTTTTAACAGTATTTATTGATAAAAATGAACAAAAATAATATCAATGCAACCATACAGATAATATACGTCGTCAATACTAAATCTAAAAGCGCGGGTATAATAATAATCAATAAGAAATAACTCTATCGTTGTCTAGGGGATAATGTATTGTCCGATGGAAATATAAAAGTCACTCAAGTTCATTCAAGCTGCAGCTTTGGGTTGGAGAGAGGGACGGATTAAAATTTGCCCATTCCTTTTATGATGTCAATCCTTCGAGAGTCGTTGGGGGCCGAGTTCTCCTTTGCTGTTAGCTAAAGCCGTTTTTCTGTGGCAAGGCCCACCAATTCCGAGGCAAATGGAAAAGGACGCACGTGGCTTTCCACCGGCTTTCGCTATTACTCTGTTACAGGATTTCTAGCGTTTCTTCTGGTGCGTCTGAGGGGCTGTTCCCACAGACCCTCTTTTATCCCCACTCACGGGGTCTCAGATGTCAATCAGGGTGGAATGATGCCATCCCCCCAACCAGCCCACGTCACCCGAGGGCTTCCACGAAGCACAGTATTCAATACACAATTCCGTCTCCAAGAGACAATGGCCATTTCCCGTTGCTTTGTATCGTCGAAGGGCCAAACATTCCAAACGTCTCTCTCTCATTTCCTGGGTCTCCTGACCTGAATTAATAGCGATCTTGCAATTCTCAAAAAGGAGGGGGCACAGGCGTAACATAGTGGACACATGAACAGAGATTTTAGCAAGATCCAGAGATTTCTGCAGGTCTTGTTCTGTTACCCTTGGGTTCTTTTTCACCTCCTTTGGCATGGCACATTTTGCTTGTTTTGTAATCTTTACAGAATGCTCACTCCTAGGGAGAATAGTACTGAGTTTCCTCCATTTGTAGACAATTTACCTTACTGTGGACTGATGAACACTCATGTCTTTAGAAATGTTTTTGTAACCTTTTCCAGCTTCATGCATCTCTACAATTCTTCTAAGTCCCTCCGAAAGTTGTTTTGCTCGAGGTATGGTGCACGTAAAGAGATCTTTCTTGAGAAGAGCAGGTTCTGTCAGTAACCTGACTTTATGTGCCTTTTTTATAGGGCAGGGCACCTCAACAACCCACATCTCCCATCTCATCTCATTGATTGAAGCACCTGACTCCAAATAGCTTTTGTAGAAGCCATTACCCCAGAGCTTCACACACTTTTCCCAACAAATACATGTAATATTGGATCATTTTTCTCAATAAATAAATGAACAAGTATAATATTCTTTGTGTAATTTAGTTAAATGGGTTCTCGTTATCTTGTTCAGAATCAGGTTTATTATCACCAGCATATATTGTGAAATTTGTTAACTTAGCAGCAGCAGTTCAATGCAAGAGGTAATATAGAAGAAGAGGGAAAAAGTAATAATGAATAAATTGGTAACTCAATTACAGTATGCGTATGTTGACTAGTTTTAGGACTTATGTTAAGATCTGATCACATTTTAGGTCATATTTATGCAGAAACAGAGAAAATTCTACAGGGTTCCCAAACTTTCTAGCTCCAGTGTATATGAACCCCTTGTCCTGTGTTTTGCCCAAACTGAAATACAAAAAAGATATCGCTGCTGTCAATTTTACAGCCTCAAGCAAAGCCACCAAAGTTAATTCAATCATTTGTGAGTGAAATGCATAAAAAATTCATCAATTAACTAACTAGTGAAGCCGTGTGACTCAATTACCAAAAAAACCCTGAAAGATGTGCATATACATATTGCCTTCCTAGTCTCAAGAGACTTTTACTGTTGGAAACACAACAGCAATTCACACAGTCTAAGCTCCCATAAATTACAATGTGTAATCCACAGAGAGAGCTATAGTAAGTAGAATTCATTTCAGAGAAATGAGACATAATATACTTGATAGGTGAAACAAGGCAGGGAATACAAAATAAGAGAGAAGACACCCCCAGTGAAGTGTCTGTATTCCATTCTTAGAAGATGAGAGGACTACAAAAACTTAACTGGGTGTGTCTATGACCAGCTTAATATGGGGCAGGGGTTCCCAACCCGGGGTCCATTGGTCCCTTGCTTAATGGTGTTAGTCCATGGTATAAAAAAAGGTTGGGAACCCCCGATGTAGGGGGTTAGGAGGCTTGGAAAAGATCTGGGGAAGAATGTTTTCTAGCCAGAGGATATCAGGAATCTGAAAAAGCTGCCTGAGGGGATGGAGGAGACAAGTACTTAATAACATTCAGATACATAGATAAACACTTGATATGCTTTGGCCTAGAAGGCTATGGTAGAGTAAATAAAAAAATAAAAGGAATAATATAAATAGGTACTTGATGGTTGACATGGATACAGTGGTCCAAAGGGCACATTTCCATAGTGTGAAAATGTGAAAGGGCAGAATGTTTCACCATTGATCTAAGTACAACTTTGTAGATGGACAGGTTAATGCAGTTAGAGAGGGAGAATCCAAGCCAAAAGAATGCATGAGCAGGGAGTTAATATTAAGACATTATACCACTCATTGAGCCACAACTCGAGTACTACACACAATTCTGGTTCACCACATTACAAAAATAATATACAGGGGGAAATGCAAAGGAGACTTGAGGATGTTGCTTAGGAATGTTAGTTATGTAAAAGGATTGGATAGACTTGAGTGCTTCTTTGAAACAGAGGAAGCAGAAGGGGGTTTAATTGAACACATGACTAATAGGAATGTTGATCAGTAAATAGGAAAGACTCATTTTCCATAGAAGACAAGTCAAAAACTAAGGTGCATGATTTTAGAGTAATGGATAGAAGTAGGGAAGAAGAGGGAGAAATGTTTTTATCCAGAAGATGGAAGGAGTCTGAAACTCAGTACTTGATAAGGTGATGAAGACAGAAATTCTCAGTGTAATTAAACAGTACTTGAATGTATATTTTTGGAAAAAAAAAGACTGGATGAGGTGCCAGGGGACCTTTACAATAATGTTTCAACAAGACTTCACTTTGTTGATTGAGCATTCTCTCTCTACTGTAACAGGGCACCCAATATGATTTTTTATGCTTAAGTCTCTGGAATGAAAATTTAGAGTCTTTTGACCCAGAGTCAAAAATATTGTCATTTAAACCATAACCAATACTCATTTGATATAGTTAATTCTTGTAAATTAACATGGGCATGTAGATTATGTTTGCGCTGCACTTCCTTCATATTTCATGATGTCTGATGGTACAATTTTACGACATTATGTCGTTGACTCCATACTAGTAATCACATAGCTCACTTTCCTTATACTGGTGCTCTCAAGCTTAATTCTGATCTCAGGTATTGTAATGGTCAGATCTTGTGCAGAAATACCAGCAATAAAATTGAGGAATTGAGATTGGGTAGAAGTTCAGCAGAAGAATGACAATCCCAGAAACTGTATATGGCTACTCACTAGAAATTTTCCATGTGCACTTAAACATTGCCCTTCTCCAGCAGTCTAGAGATGAAATGTGATATTCTGTAGTTTTCCAGCTCCTACCCAAGGGCATCTTCCTTTCAAGTCTACTGCATGTTACACAAGAATCAACTAAGCCATCTATTTAAGTGAAGAGCAGCTATTAGGGAGAAAAGTAATTAATAATATTTAAACTAATTTAAATATATTTCATTGTTTTAAGTACTTTCTAGTATTGTGATTTAACTTTTAAATTTAAATACGTCTTGATTGTTTATGAATGAAGATACTTCAAAAGCACATGAAAATGGACAAATCTCTAGGGCTTAACCAAGTCTATCTTTGGACTTTGTGGTAAGCAAGGGAAGAACATATTGGGGCTGCAGCAGAAATACTTGCATCATTGTTAGTCACAGGTGAGGTACCAGGAAACTGGAAAGTAGCTAATGTTGCAGCATTAATTAAGAAGAGCTTTAAAGGTAAGTCAGAGAACTGTAAGCTGATGCACTCAGCCTCAGTGGGATATTGAGAAACAGGATAAGTATTAAATGTCCTTTCAATAGGTGTGTAAGATGATGAGGGGCATTGATCATGTAGATAGCCAGAAGCTTTTTCCCGGGGCTGAAATGGCTAACGTGAGGGGGCATAGTTTTAACGTGCTTGGAAATAGGTACCGAGGGGATGTCAGTGGTAAATCTTTCCACACAGAGAGTGGTGGGTGCGTGGAATGCACTGCCGGCGGTGGTGGTGGAAGTGGCTGCGATAGGGTCTTTTAAGAGCCTCTTAGATAGGTCCATGGAGCTTAGAAAAATAGAGGGCTATGCGCTAGGGAAATTCTAGGCGGTTTCTAGAGTAGATTACATGGTCGGCACAACATTGTGGGCCAAAGGGCCTGGAATGTGCTGTAGATTTCTTATTTCTACGTTCTAATTGTACAGACTGCATCCAACCAAATCTGAATTACATGAACTAGGAAACAATGGCACAAAGCATACCAATCCAATTGATGGACCAGTTATAATGTGTATAAAATATTTGTAGACATAGATATTAACAAATCCAATTGATTCAATGTTAACTCTACATCCATTCCTTCCATTTAATCATCAGTTAGCTTTAGTAAATCTATTTGCTTCTGTGTGTTCCTAAATGTAGATGTTTATGTTAGTGAAGTTTCAACTTTAGTTGCGGCTATAATTAATTTTAAGAATCTGTTAATGGTGTATTTCCCTTCGACATTTCTTATATGTATTGCACATAACTGTTGATTAAAAGTCAATTAGTAGAGTCATTGGATGAGAGAATTACAAAACAAAATGCTAGCAGACATTTAGAATGACTAATTCTAATGTTTTGCAATCATAACTTAAGAATCAAAATGAAATTCTTAAGAACATTAAATAGTGCACAAAAGATTAAATTATGTGCATATGCATTAATTGGTTGAATAAACCAGTCTGGTTAAAAGCAAGGAACATAATAAGACTGCACCATAGTCAAATACCTCAACCAAAAATCCAAATGCCAAGTTGATGAAGAACCCAACTGGAAAATGCAAAATGCAGAATGTGATGAACAGAATGTAGAAATTCTATCCAATGGTAATGTCAAGGCATTTTGAACTCGTCATGCAGTATACCAAAAACTATAAGGCACCATTGTCTCTTTATATGACAGCATCTTACACATTATCTCACCTTACACCTTCTGCTATAGCTCCAATAATCAGTGCATCAGTGAGAATATAAGGGGACCCTTGGAAACAGAATATATACAAACACATCTACATGAGCATAGTATATACTGTATGTGTATACATATAAGCATGTGTATATACTTATACACACACATACATATTGTTTTACTATAATAAGACAAAGCTGTACTATGTCCTTAGTCGGTGTAATTAATTGTGTAATTGTGAATTCATGTCTCAGATGAGGGGGCTTGCAATATAAAATATAATATAATGAGACTGGCAGGAAACCACAGAATTTATTTATATCATTTCAAAACTGCAGAGTGCTAATGCTCTGTACACTTCTTAATTGGCTAAGTTACACACAGTAAGGTCCCAGAGACAATAGTGTGATCCTCTCTGATAATACATTGTTGTAGGGAGAAGGATCACCCAATACATAGCCTTGCAAACTTTTTCTCAGATACATATATATATGTATCTGTACTTTGCAATGACAATTTATTACATGTTACCCATCTTCTTTGTAGAGGTTAGAATCGAGATTATTTTCTTAACTCATTTTATGTTAATTTAAGACAGTTTTGGGACTGATGTTAGTCATCTGTGGATGCCACAATCAAATTTAAATGAATTTGATATGGATTTGAAGGTATTCAGTTTTGATGAGATATGAATTTATATTGGACATCAGATGGAATATTTTAATTCACTAATTACAATCCACACACAATGGTTGCTAATGTCTGTGAGAGACAGATTTAACACAAGACAAGACAGTTGTGAAGCTGTTTCCATGCACTTACAATGCAATTGAACACATTCATTTCTTTGTAACATCTTTTCCTGCACAGTTAATCTTTGGAATGTTAATCCATCCCTAGCACCATCATCTAAATCTCATCTAGCTTTTTTTCCACTTTTCCTTGGCAGATATTTCACCATCAATTACAGATCACTTACAGCATGGTTAATAATTTGACCACTTTCTGAATGAACACGATTCATGAGACATTAAATAATCTCTATTTTTTAAAATGATTTACGCAAAACTGTTTATTTCTGTTGCTACTTGTCCTTTTGTATTTCCAATGCCCGAAAGAACAAAAATGAAGATCAAATTGATTGATTTTGAATAACTTCAAAAATATAGCTCATCCCATTCTCAAGCCATCAGAATTTCTGTCATCTCAAAATAGTTAAGTATTCTTTCAAATTTGATAGACGTTTGTCAATCATGGACATTAAGAATTGTGGAATGAAGGAGGAACAAATGCAGCATTACAGAAATTCAGAACATGCTCAATAGAGGCTGAAGACCTGTAAGGAATAATTCAATAGGAAAAGAGTATCATCAGTTCTTCTTGGAAAAAAACCCAGACCCATAAATGCAAGTTAAATGACTTTGAAATGTTTTCAAAAATGGCCTCAATCAAAAAGTTATCTTGAGCTGCTTGGAACAACACACAAAGGAAATGGAGGATCTCAGGAGATCAAGTGGCATCAATGGAGGGAAATGGACAGTCAATTGGGATTGGGAACAAGGGAGATAATTAGTATGAAAACGGGTGGGATGTGTTGCAAAAGCTGTCAGGTGATGGGTAGATTTTGGTCAGGGGGAATACTGTAAGAAGCTGGGAGTTGATAGGTAGAAGTGATAAAGGGCTTAAGATGGAATCTTTTAGGAGGATTGTAGACTGTGGAATAAAGAAAAGGAAAGAGGTGAAGTGGAGACCCAGTGGGAGAAATGTATGGGCAGAGTCTCCAGCTCTTTTGTATATTGCTTCAGATTTCTGGCTTCTGCAGTCTCCTGCATCTCCTTTGAGCTACTTGGATTGATCATGTATAACGATTTAGAAATAAGATGTAAAAAATGAGGAATTTTGTGTTATCCTTGATTCACCATTTTTGTCTCAGTCTCTCAGTAAGTTTTAATGTCCAATTAGAGGTGTGCAGAAAGTCAGTTTGTGTGTTTGAACTACCCAAGATTAGTTCATAAATTCCCTTGTAATTTGACCAGAGTTAACAGCTTGATTATTGTAGACTGAGTACATATTTAGCTTATAGAAGTGGATTAATATTCATAGCAGGTTACTTGCTGTCAGACACAATTATTCTTTCGTAATTGTGTAAAATAAAAACTAGATCTATTCTCAATATCATTAACTGGTGTATGACATTACCTGTTTTCAAAGAGACATGATTCCAGTTTCGTAATTAAAAAAGGCCAAATTTTCAGATTAGTGGCTAAAGCATGTGGACGTTCGTGACAATGTGAACAAAGTGCCGATTTATCTTTCTTTTGCAGTCAATCAATCAAAACTTTAAAATTCACTGCGGCTTTATCACCATGCAAAATACACAAAAATTCCCCCAGACCTGACAAATTAATTGTCATCTTAAATGTTCCAGAGTTCCTCATTTTGGCAGGGGAAAGAGCTAACCAGAGCTTCAGGTTAGAGGAAGAGGAAGGTAAATGTCAGAGCCAGTAAAAACAGACAGGAGCAAAATAATAGGTATGATGGGACAGATAGCTTGAAGTGTGTGTATTTTAATGCCAGGAGTATTATGAGTAAAAGTGAGCCCTTAACATAGAGTATGGATCAGTACATGGAGCTATGATGTTGTGGCCATTACCGAGACTTGGCTGAGAGAGGGACAGGAACGGGTGCTTAATGTCCCAGGGTTTGGTTGTTTTAGAAAAGATAGAGAAGGAGTTAAAAGAGGTGGGGGAGTTGCACTGGTAATCTGGGACAATATCACAGCTGCACTCAGAGAGGACATAATGGAGGGCTCGTCCACCAGTCCACAAGGGTACAACTCAAAATTAGGATGGGTGCAATCACTCTGATGGGATCATACTACTGACCCTCCCCACCCCCCAATAGCCACTGGGACATTGAGGTATATATGATGGCAGATTAAGGAAAGGTGTAAAAACAATAGGGTTGTTTTCATGGGGGCCTTCAACTACCCTAATATAAACTGAGACCACGTGAGTGCAAGAGGTTTAGATGGGGCAAAATTTAAGTTCACCCAGGAGGGCTTCTGAAATCAATATGTAGATAGTCCAACAAGTGGAGAGGCTGTACTAGACCAGGTGTTGGGTAATAAGCATGTCCAGGTGACTGACCTTTCAGTTTAGGGATTTAGGGAACAGTGTCCACAACTCCTTATGTTTTAAGATAGATATAGATAAGGATAAGTATGGACCTTGTGGGAGAGTATTAGATTGGAGCAGACTAAATTACAACAGCAGTATCTCAGGAGTTAATTGGGAACAGCTGTTTTTGGGCAAGTCCACATCTGACATGTGCAGGGTTTTTAAAGACCAACTGCTCAGAGTACTGGAGAAGTATGCTCCAGTCAGAGGGAAAGCCAAGAATGGCAAGGTAAGAGAATCTTAGATGTCAAGGGTGGTGATGAGTTTAGTCAAATCTGCACCTTCAAAGATTCTTCATCTGAAGTTCTCAATATTTATTACTTAGTTATAATTATTCATATTGTTTATTTTTATTTCTTTGTCTTTTGTACATTTGTTGTTGTCTGTCCTGTTGGGGGTGGTTTTTCATTGATTCTATTGTGTTGCTTGTATTTACTTTGAATACACACAAGAAAAGGAAGTCAGGGTTGTGTATGGTTATAAACATCTCTGAGGATCTAACATATCGATGCACTTTCAAAGAAGACATAACGGTGACTATATTTCATTAGCGGTTTGAGGAGAATTGATCACCAAAGACAGTTGCAAATTTCAACGGATGTACTGTGGTGAGAATTCTAACTGGTTTCATCACTGTCTGGTGTGGAGGGGCTACTGCACAGGATCAGAAAAAGCTGCAGAAAGTTGCAAACTCAGCCAGTTCTGTCATGGGTACTAGACTCCCCAACATCCAGGACGCCTTCAAAGGGCGATGCCTCCAGAAAAGTGGCATCCATTATTAAGGACCCCCATCACCCAGGACATGCCCTCTTCTCATTGCTACCATCAAGGAGGTACAGAAGCCTGAAGGCACATGTGCAACATTTCAGGAACAGTTTCTTCCCCTGCGTCATTGGATTTCAGAGTGGGGACAATGAACCCATGAATACTTCAGTATTTTCCCTCTCTTTTTGCACTACTTATTTCTTTAAATACTCATTGTAATTTATAGTTTTTATTTCCATGTATTGCATTGTATTGCTGCTGCGAAGCAACAAATTTCACAACATATGTTGGCGATATTAAACCTGATCCTCATTTGGTGACATATATGTACTTTGACAATAAATTTATTTTGAACTTTGAAACAAAGGTTGGTTTTGTGGATAGTGTAGAAGATGGTTAGTTATACAATGGAATATAGATTAAGGGTGGAGAAATAGAAGATGGAGTTTAACCCAGCCAAAAGTGAAGTGTTGCATCTTGGGAGGTCAAATGTAAAGAGACAGTACATTGTTAAGGGTCATTGTTAAGGGTTGATGAGCAGAGGGATCTTCAGATCGAAGTTCATAGATCCCTGAAAGAGCCTGCGCTGATTGATTGGGTGGTTTAAGAAGGCATATGGCATGCTTGCCTTTATTAGTCAAGGCATTGAGTTCAAATGCTAGGAAGTTATGTTGCAGCTTTATAAAAACCTTAGTAGACCTCATTAGGAGTACTGCACACAGTTTGAGGTATCCCATTATAGGTTAAAATGTTGAGGCATTGGAGAAGGCGAGAAGAGGTTTACCAGGATGTTGCCTGGATTAGAAGGCATATGCTATAACAAGGGGTTGTACAAACCAGGGCTGTTTTCTCTGGAGCGGTGGAGACTGAGGGGAAATCTGTTAGCAGTTTATAAGATTATGAAAGGCATAGACAGACAGACAGTATCTTTTTCCAAGGGTTGACATTTCTAATAGCAGAGAGCATGCATTTAAGGTGAGGGGAGTAATTTAAAAGGAGACGTGAGGGGTAAGTTTTTTTTCAGATATTAGTGGTTGCCTGGAATGTGCTGCCTGGTGGTAGTCTTTTAAGAGACATTTACATAAGTACATGATGTGAAGAAAACTGAAGGGTATGGGTATTGTGTAGGCAGCTGAGATTAGTTTAGTTAGCCATGTGATTACAAATTTAATTGGTTTGGCACAACATTGTTAGTTGAATGGCCTGTTGCTGTATTGCACTGTTCCATGTTCTTCAGTTGTCGGATACAAAACTAATCTGAGTGTACAGGGTAAGCAAACAATCTGAAATACATTGTAATATTTCACAATCCAGATGGAAATCATCCAGTCTATCAAGCCTTTGTTAAATCTCTGAATGAGCCCCCCTGTTCTTCCCATGATGAATTTGTAGTGCTTAGCAAAATGCCATTTTGCTGACTGTAAAATGGCAAAGTTAACCACTTTGATGGGTTCGATTCCTGCTGCGGCTTGGAACGTGTTGGTACATTCTCCCCGTGACCATGTGGGTTTTCTCTGGGTACTCGGGTTTCCTCCCACATTCCAAAGTCATATGGTTTAGGGTTATTAAGTTGTAGACATACTATGCTGGCACCATAAACACAATGTTATTTGCAGGCTGTCCCCAGCACATCTTTGGACTGTGTTGGTCATTGATGCAGACAATGCATTTTACAGTTCGTTTCAATATTTCAATGTAGATGTGGCAAATTAAGCTAATCTCATCTTTTATATACATTTTCCTAATATCATTCCATTTATTTAAACAACAGCGAATTCTGCTCACCTTTTCTAAAGAATGATTTTAATGAGTCTGCTGACAAAGTCATTATAACAAAAGGAAATCAAAGTATTATGTTACAAGATTGCTAATTTAAACAGCAAATCAAATTGTAAGAGCCATGATCCTAGTATTTCTTTGCTGCTGGAACTTTGCAACTTCCCACTGAACACCACTGAGGGAGTATCTTCACCACAGATGAAGCAGCGATTTAAAGAGCCATTTTACATCACCTTCTTAAAAGAAGCAGCATATTTTAACTTGCCCAGCAATACTCCCATACAATGAATAATACAAAATTCAAATTAAATCAAGGAATCACCATAATGATTTTATGGCCTCTTTATTTGACAAGTAATAGAACATTGGATTAAAAAATTCTCTTCTGCATCATTAAGTTCTATGATTCTTGGTATAATGGAGAAATGCAGGTGACATTGATGTTCCATACTCCTGCTGCCATTAATAAAGTGTGAATTTATCTCTTTGGAAGGTGATACCAAAGAAGGCCTTTACAATTCAACATGATGTAATTCATAATATATTATTTAAACTCACCACATTTTCCAGTTAATATATTGTAGCCTTGGTGGCTATTAAAATTTCTTTATCTGCAGAAAAGTAAATTTTCATTCGATTCTAAGGGAGATCCTTGGAAACAGTCAGCAGACAATGCTTTAAATCATGGCAGAGAAAGTTTGGGATAACCATTATTGTCTCATTGAGTGGGATAAGAGCATTTTCATTTTTGAACTTAACAAGGTGACATATCACATTTAACCTTTGGCATGCCAAATCAACCTAGTTTATCTAAAAAGATTATATTCTGTACACTTGCCTGTTACTGTAATAGAAGTATCAGCTGACATTAGAAAAGCCAGTGGCTGTTTTTAGGGTTTGGAATTGCGTATCTTGGATCATCATGAGGTCTGTTTGCACAAGTAGCTTTGATCTTGAAGTTCAAAGTAAGTGTATTTTCAAAGTACATATATATAACCCTGAGATTCATTTTCTTGTGGACATATTCAATAAATCCACAATAGAATAATAACCATAATAGAATCACTGGAAGATCACGCCAACTAGGTGTTCAACTAGTGTACAAAGCACAACAAACTGTGCAAATACAAAAAGAAATAAATAATAATAAATAAATGCGCAATAAATATTGAACGTGAGATGAAGAGGAGAATCCACAGGTTGTGGGAACATCTCCATGATGGGAGCAAGTGAAGTTGAGTTGATGTTAATAAAAACTCAAAATGCTGGCAGAACTCAGCAGGCCAGACAGCATCTATGGGAGGAGGTAGTGACGACATTTTGGGCCGAAACCCTTCATCAGGAGTGAAGTGACATGGGATGGTCGAGGGGGGGATAAGACGTGGGGGGAGGGATGAAGTAGAGAGCTGGGAAGTGATAGGCTGGAGGGAAATGGGCTGGGGGAAGGTGGAGAATTATGGAAAATAAAAGAGAAAGAAAGGTAGGGCTGGGGGGAGAGATTATAGTGAGGGGGGGGGAAAAGAGAGAGAAAGAGAACCAGACTAAAATTATAGATAGGGATGGGGTAAGGGGGGGGGGGGGTGCAGGGTTATCAACGGAGGTCTGTGAATTGAATGTTCATGCCAGCAGGTAGGAGGCTACCTAGGCAGGAGATAAGGTGTTGCTTCATCAACCTGCGTGTGGCCTCATCTTGACGGTAGAGGAGGCCATGGACAGACATATCGGAGTGGGAGTGGTCTGTGGAATTGAAGTGCGTGGCCACAGGGAGATCCCACCACTGCTGGAGGACTGAGCGCCGGTGTTCGGCGAAACGGTCTCCCAGTCTGCGGCAGGTCTCCCCAATGTATAAATGGCCACATCGGGAGCACCGGATACAATTTATGAATTGAGGTTATTCCCTTTGATTCAAAAGCCTGATGGCTGAGGGATAATAGGGATAATAACTATTCCTGAACCTGGTGCTGTGAGTCCTGAGGCTCCTGTACCACCTTGTTGATGGCAGCAGTGAGAAGAGTGAATGACCTCTGTGGTGGGGGTCCTTGATGATGGATGCTACTTTCCTACAACGACATTTCTCGTAGATTCGCTCAATGGGTGGGAGGGCTTAACCCATGATTGACTGTGCCATATCGACTATTTTTTGTAGGATTTTCTGTTCAAGGTCATTGGTGCTTCCATGCCAGGCTGTGATGCAGCCAGTCAATATACTCTCCACCACACATCTATAGAAGCTTGTCAAAGTTTTAGATGTCATGTCGAATTTCCAGAAACTGCTAAGGAAGTAATGGCACTGCTGTGTTTCCTTTGTAATTACACTTGAGCATTGGGCCCAGGACAGGAATTTCCCATTTCAAATCCTAGCCACATAACCATGATTTCCTATGGTGACATTAGTTCCAAGATTCAAAACAAATACTAAAATCAAGGTAACAGCTAAACTGAAACAAATTGTTTCTTGACATGCATGAGTTGTGTCCTCAGACAACTACCACTTACACAGTTTAATGCATTTTGATTGACAAAACATTATGGATAGCAGGAAACCTAAATTGAAACTGAAGCCCCCTATACAACTGCCAAGTTTATATCCACTAGATAAACTTTCTTTCCAAGTGAAGTTAAGCAAATCATTTATGCAATATATTAACAGAAAATATTGTACACAGTCAGACAGAATCTGTGGAAAAGTAACTGTCAATATCTGGCAAGATTCTACGTTTTAAAATCAAAAATCTGTTTTAGTTTGAAGGGTGCCAGCATTATTACCTTCTGACCCACTGTGATAGGACCCTTTAATTATAAAGAAGAACATTTGACCTCACAATGGCCCTTGCAACTTCCTGTCTACCTACACGGCACTTTCTCCGCATGCAACACTACATTCTGCTATTGCGTTTCCCTTTGTAATACCTCAGTATGCTTGTATATTGTAACGATCTAAATGGATTGCATGTAAAACCGATTTCTTCCCTCTATCTCAGAACATGTGACAATAATATTCCGATTGTATAGCTACTGGTGCCTCAGCCTTTTGTTGTTCACTTCTGTGCTTGGCATTCCCATTCGATATCTTGGATCCTCCTCCTCGTTAGGGAATGATTTTCTGCCACCACTCATGACCAAATGGGGAGAACTACAGAACTTTGATCTGATCACGGGTTACAGACTTGTCTGTTACATGTTCTTTAGCATGTAATGTTTGTAGTCCACAATGCTGCTTCATCAGGCAGCTAATGTTTCACTACAGTTTGTACTGCTGCTAGCATGGGCTTTTGTTCTCCTCAGTAAACCAGTCTTGATTTCCCCCAACTTGTTTATAGCGTCTGACTGAAGCATATTCCACAGCACGAAGTTCAGATTGTGGTGGAGGATCTTTCTTCTGCAACGGATGGTCAACAGCACTTCAGAGAACCTATTCAGATCAGAATCAGGTTTAATATCACGGACATATCTTGTGAAATTTGTTCTTTCATGGCGGCAGTACATTGCAATGTATAATAAAAACTATAAATTACAAAAAGTAGATATTAAAAAAGAAAATTAAACTAAATACGTAGTGCAAAAGGAGCCAAAAATACTGAGATAGTGTTTTTGTATGTTTCTGTCTGCTGTGATAATCAAGCTGGAGGAATCAAGACTTGTTTACTGAGCAGAGTAAAAGCCCACATTAGCAGCAGTACTACCGTGCTGACAGTTAAACATGAGCTACTTGGTGAAGCTGCAATGCGACACTACATGTATGGTACAGGGCCTAAAGATTCATTATCCATTCAAAGATCTAGCAGAGTAGAAGAAGCTGTTCCTGAAACGTTGACTCTGTGTCTTCAGGCTCTTGTAACTCTTCCTTGATGGTAGCAATGAGAAGTGGGCTGATGGGGTTCCTTAATGTCAGATGCTGCCTTTTTGAGGCATTGCCTTTTGAAGGTATCCTGGATGCTGTGGAGTCTAGACTCCATGAAGGAGCTAGCTGAGTTTACAACTTTCTGCAGCTTTTTTGATTCTGCAGTGGTCCCTCCATTCCAGACAGTGCCGCAACCTGCTGGAATGTTCTCCAGGGTACTGATTCTCCTCAAATCCTAATGAAACAGAGGTGCCGTCATACCTTCTTTCTAATTGCATCAATATGTTGGGCCCAGGATAGATCCTCAGAGATGATGACACCCAGGAACTTGTAACTGGTCACCCTTTCCACTTCTGATCCCTTGATGAAAATTGGTGTGTATTCCCTCGATATCCCCTTCCCGAAGTTCACAATGAATTATTTGATCTTATTAGCCATGAGTGCAAGGTTGTTGCTACAACATCACTCAACCAGCTGATCAATCTCACTCCTATATGCCTCCTTGTCACCATCTGAAATTCTGCCAACAATTGTTGTGTCATCAGCAAACTTATAGATGGCGTCTGAGCTGTGGGTGTAGAGAGAGTAGAGCAGTGGTCTAAGCACGGATCCTTGGGGTGCGCCAGTGTTGATTTTCAGCAAGGAGGATATTTCCAATCCACACAGACTTTGGCTTCCATTAAGGCTTGCAAAGGGAGCTAAAGAACATCTTGCATGATTAAATTGCCAGACAACAGGATGCAGGATGCCTTCAGTTTGAAGATGGAACTTTGACTCCACTGCAACCAGATGTTAGCTATTCCTATCAATGTTTTCATGGACAATATCTGGGTTATTGTAGTAGTTAAATAGCTGTTACAGAACTACTATACATAGCAGATCATGTTGATCACTGCAGACAATCTATACTGGCACTGAAAAGGTATAATGTGGCACAATGAAATGAAGGTTCATAAACTGCCTTTTCCATTTTTCTGTTTATACCCCTTTAGGTGCAGGAAAACAAACATCAGTGAATCATACCAGCTTGAAGTTCTACTCAGAGTTCACTCAGTTCTGGAATGTACAAAATCATTTTTACACCATTAAATAGACATGCATGCAAAATAACACAAGATTTAATGAGCAACAATTAATTCTTCAAAGCAATTTATGCCACTGAATTTTAAGTAGTAATAGAATTAATTTCTATGGTGTCACAGGACACAAATGTATCCAAAGACGTAATACTGTGTAAACACAAAGCATTAACTAGTTTGCTACTCAGATCTTTGTTTCGAAAGGGAATGTAAAAGCATTTGTTCATTCATAACGTCACGTTTTAATTTGCCTGATGCACTTATTGACCTCATGCTGTATATGCACTGCTTTGAAGCCACATTTGATTCATCAGTTTAGATAATTTCCGATGACTAGCACATATGAACAAAGATCTTCACCTATTAGAGCAACACACAATCTCAACATGCCCTTCTCTAAAACCTTAAATTATCATGACATGAAACACAACCATACCTGTGCTGTAACACTTCCACATTTTCTGCATTTTCAGCAATTTCAAAAAAATAAAACTAGCTACAGTTTCATTATGTATTTGTAAAACATGTATTCTACTTGTTGAATGTCAATACCTATAAATATTTGTCTGGTACAATGGTTGAAAGATGAGAATAGACAGGTATTAGAGTGAATGATTTTATTTTTCTCTTTCCTGGCCATGGTGTGAAGTGGCAACTATAACATGGTAATCGTTCTCCTGGCATTTAACTAGTCATACCAGATGTCATAAATGGCACCTTCTGCTCCTCATAGTTTAGTCACATGCCGGCAACTTGGCACAGTGGTAGCATTTGCCTCCAAGCTGTGGTTCGAGGCTGATGCAAAATATTTAACGTTCAAGTGCACCACTGACTTGACTAAAATATAGTCCTTTGGATAATGTTAAACAGGAGCCAGAATGGTAACATCTGAAGAACAGGAAAGGCATCTTGCTGACATTCATCTAATCATACAAAGAACTAGGTATTTATTATGCTGGAACCTATTGTGCAAAAGGGCAATGAATAATCATGTTGTTCTGTTGGCAAATGTTCTGGAAGTAAATTATTGGCAACAAACTATGAGACTCAGATGAACTAAACAAATTGAACCATCAGATTGCAATCTAGGAATACATGAGTGTGCCGTACTAATATCAACCATTTTTGTTAAAGTGATTATTAAAATTTTCAAACTTCCAAGCCAAAATATTGCATGTTTTGCATTTCTTATTGAAGATATTAGAATTCATGACAAAATAGATAAACAAAGGAGCGTCCATATTATAATGTGGTTGCGCTGGATAGAAGTTGGATTTCAGCTAGTGGTCATTGCTTCCTGGTCTTGTGAAGTATATCGAGTCACGATATGGATCACTATTCTGCCCTACACTATATGGATCGGTACATTGCAGGCTCTGTGCTTGGCAGGTTATTCTGTACAGCTTTATCATATACAGTTAATGTTAACCACTGCCATTTTGGGGGGGGGGGGGGGACATACATTGTTTTTAGATTGAAATCCCTGTTAAATTCCTATACTGATCAGTTCTTTATTCATTTTGCATCCACAGAAATCCCCACAGAAAATATAGTAGTGTTTAATCAAGTTTTCTTCTTTTTTCATGACTGATGATCACTGGCCATGTTCTTTAAGAAAATATGCTCATTTACATAGCAAGTTTTAAAGCTGGTTTGGCACAGTTTTTATTGGCTCTAGTTTCCATCAGGTAACAAAATAATAATCAAAATGGAATCGACAATGTGAAGTTGCCATGGAACTGTCCATTTTCTTACCAGCATACAAGTAATTGTGTAATTAAACGTTTATGGTTCTGGGGGCTGTCTTTGACATTAAACCCAAACACTTAAATATTATTTTAGTCAGGAGTCTTCTTCTGCCATTTATTAGGCTAAGTGTGCACTGATGTCTTGAGCACCGGAGTGCTGGGGCTGTAATTCCTGAATTAATAAAAGCAGGAGATGCTGTTTGTTTCCCAGACAAAACCAATGGCTTTGTTAAAAAACAATGATCATGAATGTAATAACAGACTGGCAGGAGCTGCCCTCTTTAAAATAAAAGTTTGCTGATTTTCTAACATCTGATCAAACATTTTCTTAAATGATCATTAGCTTTTTGTTGTTTATATTGATAAAAATTTGAAAATAACCAGCAATGTCTCTCAGCAAATTTGAAGGCTCGGTAACAACTTTCAGAGCAGATTGTTTTCAGAGCTGACGGGAATCATAATCACACCAAGACAGGAAATTTTAACGATACCATTAAGCACATTGCTTTGTGTTATACCTGAACAAGATTCCAGCAGGTCAGGGTTATCTGTTAGGTTTAACCAAAATGAGATTCACTTGACTTTGAATGTGCCCATTCACTACATTGGGGGAAAAAAAAGAATCAATTTCTGTATTAGTTGCCAGTACTATTGAATTTTTATTTTAAAAAGTCAGATGATATAGCCTGGGAACAGGCCTTTAGGCCCACAGAGTCTGCACCAACCATCAAGCACCCATATTTATATTAAACCCATCTTAAACCATTATCATTCTCTCATGTTCCATCAACTCTTCTCCAGATTGTACCTCATCTCATTAACTTACCTACACACATTTTTGGGAATTAGGAGGAAACCCACGCAGTCACAGGGAGAATGTACGGGCTCCACATGGACAATACCAAAGACCGGGATAAAACCTGGATTGCTGGAACTATAGGGCAACAGGTCTACTAGTTACGCCACTGTGCCTCCCATTTCAAGTTCTTTTTCTGCTTGCTTGTATGGAGCTCCAGGTGTCATTTCAAATAATTAAGTTTAGCTAATTAATTTTACAATCAACATACAAGCTTCAAAGAAATGCCTGCGAGTTCTATGATAATTTCTTCCCATGTACACCCTGCCAAAGCAATACAAGCCAAGATTTTTCTTTGACCTCAATTTTTTCAAAGATAGTAATTTTTGGAATGAAGTAACTGAAGTTCAGTAATATTACTTAAATTAGACTTGTGTATGGAATTACTGAGGTCAGTGAAATTCACTAAACAGAAAAGCTGGGACTTTTCACCAGTAAAACACAGCCCAAGAAGAATATGAAAGTGCAAAGAGGAAATTTTTTGCTCAGACTGGAGAAGTTCATTTGAGGGGCAATAAAAAGATCAACGAGGTAGGGTTGCTTTGTTCAGTATAGAGGAAGAACCCATTTAAGGTGTATTAACATAAGAGCCAGGAGCAGGAATTGACTTCTTAGCCCCTTGAGCCTGCTCTGCCATTTAATATCTGATTGTAGTCTCAGCCCTGTACTCCTGTCTACCTTATGGTAACCTTTTGCCCCCTTGATTATCAAGAATCTAGATGCTTTTGCCCGAGGATACCATACTGATTGGAGCCAATCCATTGAATTTCTCATGCCATCTGGTGCAGATACACTTTTACCAATTATACACTCAGCATGCTCAAGTCTAAGTGAGACAAAATTTCAGCCCTTCACAACTGTGTGGGGTTTAATTACTGAAAGTACATGTAGATTCCCCTGTCACACTGACAATCCTCTCAACATATGTACTGCAGTGTTTAACTGGGACTTCAGAGGATCCAAGTGCCCAAAAAATGATACGTATGGATTTAGCCAGAATGCATATGACAGATAAAAATTCTCTATTTTGTTCTAAAGCAATTTACTATCATATGAACAAGTACATACATACAATTCAAAATATCCTTGCAGCATCATATGACATGTGGCATCAGATAAGCAGCAGTCACAAGAATAAAACAAATTCAACATAAAATCACAAGTGCCAGGGTTAGAGACATCTTGGATCATGTCCACTGCATTTTAGAGACTTGGGGAGAGCAGCCAGATGTCTTGGTACATCAGGAAAGAAAAGCAAAGAGGTCCTGAAGAGAGTATTTAGAAAGCTAGGCAAAAAGCTGAAAAGCAGGACCTCCAGGGTAGTAATTTCTAGATTGCTACCTGTGCCACATGCCAGTGAGGGTAGAAACGGGATGATTTGGCAGATAAATGTGTAGCTGAGAAGCTGGTGAAAGGGGCAGGGCTTCAGGTTCTTCACTCATTGGGATTCCTCCTGGGGGAGGTATGACATGTACAAAAGGGACGGGTTGCACCTGAACCTGAGGGGGACCAATATTCTCACAGAGCTGTTGGGGAAGGTTTAAATTAATTTGGCAGGGGATTGGGAACTGGAGTGAAGGGACTCCAGATAGGACAGATGGTAAAGAAGCAAAGATAGCATGCAGTCAGACTGTCAGGAAGGGTGGGCAGATGATTGGACATAATTGCAACCAGCAGGGTATCAGTGCATTAGGGGTGCAGAATCGAAAAGGGTAACAAATACAATACTCAAAGTGTTATATCTCAATGCACTGAGTATAAGAAAGGATCTTGTTGCAATGTTATAGGTTGTCTGGTATGATGTTGTGGCCATCATTGAATCATGGCTGAAGGATGGTTGTAGTTGGGAGCTGAATGTCCAAGGTTACACATTGTATCAGAGGGATAGGAAGGTAGGCAAAGGGGGTGGCATGGCTCTGCTGGTAAAGAAAGGCATCATATGTGACATAGGATCAGAAGATGTTGAATCCTAATGGGTTGAGTTAAGAAATTGCAAGGGTAGAAGGAAACTGATGGCAATTACATACAGGCCTCCAAACAGTAGCTAGGATGTGGACTACAGATTACAACAGGAAATAGCAAAGGTGTTTCAAAAGGGTAATGTTACAATGGCCATGGAAGATCTTAACATGCAGGCAGATTGGGGAAATTGGGTTGGTAATGGATCTCAGGAGATAATTTGTTTAATGCCTATGAGTTGGCTCTTCAGAGCAGTTTGTTGTTGAGCCTACTGGAGGGTCAGCTGTACTGGATTGGGTATTATATAATGAACCAGAGATTATTAGGGAGCTTAAAATAAAGGAACCCTTCAGAGGCAATGATCACAATATGATTGAGTTCAGCTTGAAATTTGATAGGGAGAAAGTGAAGTCTGATGTAGCAATATTCAGTGGAGTAAGGTAAATTACAGCGGTATGAGAGAGGAGTTGGCCAAAGTAGATTGGAAAGGGGAGCTGGCAGGGATGTCAGCAGAGCAGCAATGGCTAGAGTTTCCAGGAGAAATGAGGAAGGTACAGGGTAGATATAATCCAAAAGCAAAGAAATACTCAAATGGCAAAATAGTACAATCATGGGTGACAAGGGAAGTCAAAGCTAATGTAAAAGCAAAAGAGAGGGCATACAACAGAGCAAAAATTAGCAGGAATACAGAGGATTGGGAAGCTTTTAAAAACCTACAGAAAGCAACTAAAAGAATCATTAGGAGGGAAAAGATGAAATAAGCAAACAATATCAAGGTGATTAGAATTTTTTTTTCAAGTATATAAAGAATGGAGATGAGAGTGGATATGGGACCACTACAAAATGAGGCCAGAGAAATAATAATGGGGGACAAAGAGATGGTAGATGGACTAAGTTAGTATTTTGCATCAGTCTTCACTGTGGAAGACACTGGCAATATGCCAGGTGTTGAAGGGTGAGAGGGGAGAGAAGTGAGTGCAGTTATTATTACAAGGGCAAAAGTGCTCAAAAAGCTGAGAGACCTAAGGGTACAGAAGTTGCCCAGACCAGAAGAACTGCACCTTAAGGTTCTGAAAAAGGGAGTGGTAGAGAATGTGGAGGCATTAGCACTGACCTTTCAAGGATCATTGGACTCTGGCATGGTTCTGGAGGACTGGAAAATTGCAAATGTCACTCCACTCTTTAAGAAAGGAAGAAGGCAGCAGAAAGGAACATATAGAGCAGTTAGCCTGACCTTCAGTAGTTGGGAAGATGTTGGAGTCGATTGTTAAGGATGAGGTGATGGAGTACTTGGTGACACAGGACAAGATAGATTTGTGATATGGTGCAACTCAAACTACCTGCGTCTCAATATCACCAAGACCAAGGAGATGGTGGTGGACTTTAGGAGATCTAGGCCTCATATGGAGCCAGTGATCATTAATGGAGAATGTGTGGAGCAGGTTAAGACCTACAAGTATCTGGGAGTACAGTTAGACGAGAAGCTAGACTGGACTGCCAACACAGATGCCTTGTGCAGGAAGGCACAGAGTCGACTGTACTTCCTTAGAAGGTTGGCATCATTCAATGTCTGTAGTGAGATGCTGAAGATGTTCTATAGGTCAGTTGTGGAGAGCGCTCTTCTTTGTGTTGGGGAGGAAGCATTAAGAAGAGGGACGCCTCACGTCTTAATAAGCTGGTAAGGAAGGCGGGCTCTGTCGTGGGCAAAGTACTGGAGAGTTTAACATCGGTAGCTGAGCGAAGGGCGCTGAGTAGGCTACAGTCAATTATGGAAAACTCTGAACATCCTCTACGTAGCACCATCCAGAGACAGAGAAGCAGTTTCAGCGACAGGTTACTATCGATGCAATGCTCCTCAGACAGGATGAAGAGGTCAATACTCCCCAATGCCATTAGGCTTTACAATTCTACCGCCAGGACTTAAGAACTTTTTAAAAGCTATTATTAATGCTTTTTGAGATAGTGATTTAGATGCATATCATATTTTTTTACTGAGTTAAGTATTGTATGTAATTAGTTTTGCTACAACAAGTGTATGGGACATTGGAAAAAAAGTTGAATTTCCCCATGGGGATGAATAAAGTATCTATCTATCTATCTATCTATCTATCTATCAAAGTCAGCATGGTTTCCTTCAGGGAAAATCCTGTCTGACGAACCTGCTGGAATTCTTTGAGGAAATTACAAGTCGGATAGCTAAAGGGGATGCAGTGGATGTTGTATATTTGGACTTTCAGAAAGCCTTTGACAAGGTGCCACACATGAGACTGCTTACCAAGTTAAGAGATCATGGTATTACAGAAAAGTTACTAACACGGTTAGAGCATTGGCTGATTGGTAGGAGGCAGCAAGTGGGAATAAAACAATCCTTTTCTGGTTGGCTGCTAGTGACTAGTGGTGTTCCGCAGGGGTCGGTGTTGGGACCGCTTCTTTTTATGCTGTATATAAATGATTTAGATGATGGAATAGATGGCTTTGTTGCCAAATTTGCAGATGATACAAAGATTGGTGGAGGGGCAGGTAGTATTGAGGAAACAGGTAGGCTGCAGAAGGACTTAGGCAGATTAGGAGAATGGCCAAGGGAGTGGCAAATGAAATACAATGTTGGAAAATGCATGTTCATGTACTTTGGTAGAAGAAATAAATGTGCAGACTATTTTCTAAACGGGGAGAAAAATCCAATAATCTGAGAGGCAAAGGGACTTGGGAGTCCTTGTGCGGAACACCCTGAAGGTTAACTTGCAGGTTGAATTGGTGGTGAAGAAGGCAAATGCAATGTCAGCATTCATTTCAAGAGGCCTAGAATATAAGAGCAGGGAGGTGATGCTGATATGCTCTTTCAGGCACTGGTGATGCCTCACCTTGAGTATTGTGAACAGTTTTGAGTCCCTCATCTTAGAAAATATGTGCTGGCATTGGAGAGGGTCCAGAGGAGGTTCACAAGGATGATTCCAGGAATGAAAGGGTTATCATACGAGGAACATTTGATGGCTCTGGATCTGTACTCGCTGGAATTTAGAAGGATGGGGGTGGATCTCACTGAAACCTTTCAAATGTTGAAAGGCCGAGACAGTACATGTGGAAAGAATGTTTCCCACATTGGGGGAGTCTAGGACAAGCAGGCACAGTCTCAGGATAGAGGGGCGCTCATTTAAAACAGAGGCAAATAAATTTATTTAGCCAGAGGGATAGATTTGTGGAATTTATTACCACAGGCAGCTGTGCAGGCCAGATCGTTGGGTGTGTTTAAGACAGAGCTGGATAGGTTCTTGATTGGACACAGTATCAAATGTAATGGGGAGAAGGTCGAGGAGTGGGGCTGAGGGGGGGGGGGCAAATAAAGGATCAGCCGAGAGGTGTAGTGGACAGTGAGGAAGGTTTTCAAAGCTTGCAGAGGGATTTGGACCAGCTGGAAAAATGGGCTGAAAAATGGCAGATGGAGTTTAATACAGACAAATGTGATGTATTGCACTTTGGAAGGAAAAACCAAGGTAGAACATACAAGGTAAATGGCAGGGCGCTGAGGAGTGCAGTAGAACAGAGGGATCTGGGAATACAGATACAAAATTCCCTAAATGTGGTGTCACAGGTAGATAGGGTCATAAAGAGAGCTTAGTACATAGGCCTTTATAAATCAAAGTATTGAGTATAAGAGTTGGAATGTTATGGTGAAGTTATATAAGGCATTGGTGAGGCCAAATTTGGAGTATAGTGTGCAGTTTTGTCACTGAATTACAGGAAGGATATTAATAAGGTTGAAAGAGTGCAGTGAAGGTTTACAAGGATGTTGCTGGGACTTGAAACTGAGTTACAGAGAAAGGTTGAATAGGTTAATATTGTGTAATGTTATTATCATTAATAACCTATATGGTTATATAGGTTAGGACTTTATTCCCTGAAGCACAGAAGAATGAGGGGAGACTTGATAGAAGTATATAAAATTATGATGGGTATGGATAGAGTGAATGCAAACAGGCTTTTTCCACTGAGGCTAGGGGAGAAAAAAATCAGAGGACATGGGCTAAGGGTGAAGGGGGAAAAGTTTAAAGGGAATATTAGAGGGGGCTTCTTCACACTGAGAGTGGTGGGAGTGTGGAATGAGCTGCCAGATGAAGTGGTAAATGCAGGCTCACTTTTAACATTTAAGAAAAACTTGGACAGGTACATGGATGAGAGGTGTATGGAGGGATATGGGCCAGGTGCAGGTCAGTGGGACTAGGCATAAAAATGGTTCGGCACAGCCAAGAAGGGCCAAAAGGCCTGTTTCTGTGCTGTAATGTTCTATGGTTCTATGATTGAATGGCGAAGCAGACTCGATGGGCCAAATAGCCTAATTGCCTAATTCAGCTCCTATATCTTATGGTCTTATAGTCACCACACAAGTATTACAAAAAAAATCAATTCTAGTCATTACTAATAAACAGGATAAGAATTTTTAGAGATGTAGTATATTTTAGAGAATCTTCCTGTATGTTATTAAACAAAAGGGAAATGATATTCTGGTAGGTACCCTTCCTTGTATCATCCCTGTGGCAAGTTGTTTAACGCCTAACAAATCCAAATCCCAGTCAACAAAATAATGCCGATGAATTATTTGCACCAGGCAAAGACTAACTAATTCATAACTGTGCCATGCAAGCACTGATAACAGTTCAGTCACAGGAAACTAGTGCCAGCCAAGTATCTTACTCAGATTCCTCTCAGGGATACATTATTTTAAAAGAAAAACAAGCTTCAGACAAGTCCACAGGTACATCAGTGATACAGATTTCTTGTCACCTTATGCTGACATTGTGCACTGTTGACATTGCTGGCATTTGGGAACGACTGAATGTGTTGTCTTCAACACAAAATGTAATGTGTTCAGACATTCTCACTCGAGCAAAATCCGACTGCCCGTCTCCCACACACACACACAAAACTCTGATGTAAACATTAAAGTTCACATACAATATTTGATTGAAAAATTATGCAAATTGCCCAATGTTTTACATCTGAAGTAGATGAAGGTTGCAAGTGCAATAGCATCATCTAGTGTTAGGAAGATGAATAATTCAACATGATGATTACCTTTACAGACAGACAAGATGTAGATTAAAACGCTTAAGCATTACACATTTTGCTGGAAGTTTAATATCATTACACAGTGCAACCAGAACATTGCAAATGGGAAACCAAAGGTAGCTTTAGTTCCAGTTTGGAAATGCCCCATAATGATTAATTGTCAAGTTTCCCCTTTTAAATTTTTTTCTCCTGTTCTCAAACCCAGATTTTTACTGCATGACCATTATTTACAATGAATCTTTTTAATGACATCCTTAAGTGTACACAAGTACTTGCAATGAAATTCCAGGATAATTCTTGTATAGGAAAACACAAACAAACTCTGGAAACACAGGGCCAATTTTTGTGCTTTGATTCGTAAACCTTGAGATGCAGTTCAGGTCTCTGAAATGAAGCTGTCTTTCAGTAACATTAATCTCCTCAACTGCTTTTTTGTTTATTCATGCTAATTGCTTTCAGTTTATCATTCATTCTAGTCCTTTCATTCAGCAGGCAATTGAGTTTTCTTTTGTGAAGATAGCAAAATAATTAATTTCTCTACCTATTTTATTTCAAAAAGCCAATCTCTCCTTTCCCATTCTGTGAGGTTCCATGTCATAGTGTTGCTGATACTTTCCAGTCTGCTTGTCACAGAAACTTTTTAGTTTTGATTTTTTTTTTTGCTAGATTGCTTATTTTATTATAGTCTCTCTAAAAACTTCAATTGCCCTTGGGCTTAAGTTCCAAAAATTTCCAAGTCCTCAGTTTAAAGCTCTTTCGGGTGCAGGTAAAGCATTTCTTTAATCTATCGCTATCCTTAATTTCTCTGATTATCCACAACTTTACTTGTAGATCTTTCATGCTTTAGTAAGGGATTGTTCTTCTTCCCTGCACCTAGTAGCACATCAGGCAGCAAACTTGTGGTTTCTTTTTTTGTTTGAGTTGCCAGCTCAATGCTCAACCCAGTACAGACAGAAAACATGCTAGGAGCCTCATACATGAGACCTTTCACCTCAAAGTCCGGTGCTGATGCCATTGGCTGGCTTAGGGCTACATTTGTGGGGGATACAGGTTGTTTAAATAGTGCGTTAATTCTTTAAATCTTAGCCATTGATTGTTCACAGGCATAATTTTGTACAGATCCTGATGTATGATCTCTGCCCAAAGTGTTGACATACAATTTTTGTCTCCACAGATGCACTTTCTGTTGTGTCTGTACAACTACATATCAATTAAATAAAAAACCCATGTGGAAGATGGCTTTAACTGGTGGATTCGCATTGGAGCGAGAGAGAGGGAGGGAGCAGATCAATACGCATGTGTAGACGACAGATCAATGCACATAGGTAAGTTATCAGTCCATATGTGGTGCTAAGGGCATTCATTGTTCTAAAAGAAATAGGTCTATACATTACACTTCTTCCCCCTTTAGATTAATGTAACACCAAACTGCTTATGTAACAAAACATTTAATTTTCCTTTTACAAACCAGATTCAAATAAATATGCTTCCACAATAAGTGTCCATAACTAACTTCACTAAACAAAAGATTCAGTCTTTAGGGTGGCACTCTATTTCTTTCAGGGTAGTGCCTGTAGGGCTGTGGAGAGACATCAGGTTTGACAGGTGTTTTCTCGAAGACAACATTCTTATTGCACCTCTGGACCTATGGAGTGGCCTCAGGTTTGGCAGGGGTCTTGTCAAAGACAATGTTCTTGGTTGCCAGTGTCACATTGCTGTCAGTGACATGATCATCACTAAGAGGCAAGTCCGGTGGCTGTAATGTGTCTGTTTCGTTGGATGCAATTGACTCTGGTGTGTTCTCCAGTAGAGCATCCAGTATCTAGTCCACATGATGTCTTCATTTCTGATCTCCAACATCCACTGTGTACATCAGTGGTCCAATTCTTGTAGCCGTCCTACCAGGGGTCCACTAATCTTCTTAGTATTCACACGCTAGGACTTCCTGTCCAATCTCGAAGCTCCTTACTGATTCACTTGGCAACTGGTTGAACTGTTTATTCTGCACTTTCCTCCGTAGATCTGGTTTCAGGAGGGCTATGTAAAATCTCAGATTTCTGCTCATGAACAACATTGCAGGTGTTTGATTTGTCGTTGCATGAACAGAGTTCTGATACTGAAATGAAGTTGTTCACCTTGTGCTGTATAGAAATGTCCTCCTTGTCCATACCTTTAATGGACCTCTTGAATGTTTGAATAAACCTTTCAGCTACTTATTCATTGCTGGGCGGTGAGGAGATGATTTGAAATGCTTGATGCCATTTTTCTTCATGAATAGTCTAAACTCTTCTGACATGTATTGCGGTCTGTTGTCACTCACAATTTGTTTTGGTAAGCCACTTCTGGTTGACTTCTTTGGTATGACCTCTGGCCACTTCAAATGAGCATCTATAACATTAGAAACATGGAGTCCATGAATGGCCCAGGAAAGTCAACATGTACTCTTTGCTGTGGTGAAGGCAGCCACTTCCACAGGTGTGATGGTGCCTGTGGGGATGCATTTTGAATGTTTTGGCATACCGAATAGCTTTTGGTCAAGTCTTCAATCTGTCTATCTATTCCTGGCCACCACACATGGCTCTGAGCAAGTCTTTTCAGGTGGCTGTCATGCAGATTCTCTAACACTCTGGTGTGCAATTTAGAGGGAACCACAACACAAAAAATATACATTAGTGCTCTTCAATATACTGACAGTTGGTCTCGTTTTAATGAGAACTCTGGAATCAAGGAGTCTTCCTTGTATAATGATGTCATAGGCTTTTGACAATATCGGGTCACACTTTGTATTTTAAAATTCGTTGCTGGCAAGTAGTCCACCAATGCTGTGTGGAACACCTCTGCTGGTGAAGACTTTCTTCTTCAGTTGCTGACAGTGGAAGATGTGACAAGCCATCAGCATTACTGTGTTGTTTAGTACCATTGAACTCTATGCCATAAGAGTGGGCTCCTAGGAACAGTGCCCAACCTTGTAACTGGGTAGCAGACATCAATCAGATGTTCATATCCATCTTTCATTGTGTGTGACTAAACAGCTCTAATGCCATAAGGGGACACATCGCACAGTAGTCTGATGAGTAGAGATGGATCATAATGGGTGAGCAGTTCAGCTGATGCTATTAGTCTCCTTGTTTCCTTGAATGCTCTTTCACATCTTTCTGACCATTCAGGGACATTTTGTGCATTTCATGTTCTAAACTCTTTTTCTGTAGATTTGCTACAGTCTCTGACAATATTGCAATAGTCAAGGACAGTTCTAAGGTTAGGTCTCTTTCTTTTGAGTGCTTTGACTATGCATGCCACATAAAAGCTTGTCCCTTACTGCATCAGAGAGTCCATCTCTAAAGTCACGGTACTGGGAAAGTTTGTGCAGTTCTGCCATGTATTTAGAAATGTTTTCATCCTTTGGTAATAGTTGTGAGACTAAGATTTCACAAAAGGAACCAGTCAGTGGTTTAGGGTTGAGTGATTTTTGTAAAATTGTAATAATTTTGTCGAACGTCTTGCTTGCTGGCCTTTCAGGAGTTACTAAGTTGTGTAAAAGCCTGTGTGTTTTAGCACCCATTAAGATAAGAAGCATGGTAGTTTTGTTTTCCTCATCCCATGTCATCTGCCTTACAATACAGTTCAATCCTCTTGATTATACGACTCCTAGTCTTCATTAGCACTATCAAATTCGTCAACATTCCCTACTAAATCCATCACCACGTTACTTTCACTTTAACGTTGCTAGTTGTGTGCCTTTCACTGTGTACCATGCGGTTACTCACGTTTCCCTTTGTTAGTATCCATGACTGTCTACTCCATACTGTTTAACTCTTTCCTCTCACTGTCTCGTCCCATAATCATCCCATAACTGTCAGTGCAATTGGCAATACTCTCTGACATTTAGGTTCGTACTCATCATCAATTTGTTGTGTCTGTACAACTATATATCAACTAAATAAAAGCACGCACGCGGAAGACTGCTTTAGCTGGTGTATTCACATTGCAGCGAGAGAAGAAGGGAGAGAGAGAGAGAGAACAGATCAATGCACATAGGTAAGTTATCAGTCCATACACAGCGCTAAGGGGAGTCATTGCTTGAAAAGAAATAGATCCATATGTTGCAGGTTGTTTCCTAGTTTTTCCAATGTTCCATTCCCCAACCCGCCACTCCCCCTCCGATTCCTGCAGCTGCAATCTCTTGCCTTCATACTTTTCACATTGAGTTTTCCAGGTAATTATAATCAATGCACGCCTCATAACTTAGTTGTTTGTTTGTTTAGATTGAAATGTATCACTGTCAATCTTTAATGAAATATTCCATTATAATATTTGTACCCTAAAGAACCCTTAACAGCAAGATTATTAACCAACCTATTTTATAATGAATACCAAATCCAACATGGCCAGATTCTCCAAGTACCTGTTCCCCCAAAATCACCAATTTTCAATCCTCTCCTAATTCCATCCACCAACCACCCACTCATCTCACCCACAAGATCCCCTATCCCAGGGGTTTCCAACCTTTTGTATGTTTTTTAATCTATTCAATATACGTATACTGTAATTAATTTACTTATTATTTTTATTTCATTTAATTTTTTTCTATATTATGTATTGCATTGAAATGCTGCAGCTGTTAACAAATTTCAGGTCACATTGGAAAAATAGAGGGCTATAGGGAAGTCTAGTAATTTCTAGGGTAGGGACATGTTCGGCACAACCTTGTGGGCCGAAGGGCCTGTATTGTGCTGTAGGTTTTCTATGTTTCTATGCTGGTGATAATAAACCTGATTCTGATTCTCTGGACCAATACCATTAAGCAAGCGGTCCATGGGCCCATAGTTGGGAATGCCTGCCCTTACCCATTCTCTTCCAGCTGCCCTTCACCTCTCACCTAATGGTTCGCATTATTACCTTCCTTAGCAGATTCTGGTAAGTCAGACAGCATCTCCAGTTCAGATGAAGGGTACTGACCTGACACACTAACTGTCCACTTTCCTCCTAGATGCTGCTTAAACCATTAAGTTCCTCCAACTTCGAGTGTGGATTGGAATTTCAGCATCTCGCTAATTTCTACAGATGTGCCATGGCTAACTGGCTGCATCACTGCCTGGTATGGGGGTGGGGGGCGGGGTTGCTACTACACAGGATCAAAATAAGCTGCTGAGTTGTAAACTTAGTCAGCTTCATCATGGGCACTAACCTCCTCAACATCAAGAAAATCTTCAAAGACTGATGCCTTAAAAAAGGTGGCATCCATCATTAAAGACCCCCATCACTCAGATCAAGCCTTGTTCTCATTGCTACCATCAAGGAGGAGGTACAGAAGCCTGAAGACACACACTCAATGCCTCAGGAACAGCCTCCCCTCTGCCGTCCGACTTCTGAGTGGACATTGAAGCCATTAACACTATCTCACTACTATTTTTATTTCTATTTTTGCACTATATATATTTACTGTCATTTATATTCCTCCTGTTATTATGTATTGCATTGTACTGCTACCGCAAAGACAACAAATTCCATGACATATAGATAGATAGATACTTTATTCATCCCCATGGGGAAATTCAACTTTTTTTTTTCCAATGTCCCATACACTTGTTGTAGCAAAACTAATTACATACAATATTTAACTCAGTAAAAAAATATGATATGCATCTAAATCACTATCTCAAAAAGCATTAATAATAGCTTTTAAAAAGTTCTTAAGTCCTGGCGGTTGAATTGTAAAGCCTAATGGCATTGGGGAGTATTGACCTCTTCATCCTGTCTGAGGAGCATTGCATCGATAGTAACCTGTCGCTGAAACTGCTTCTCTGTCTCTGGATGGTGCTATGTAGAGGATGTTCAGAGTTTTCCATAATTGACCGTAGCCTACTCAGCGCCCTTCGCTCAGCTACCGATACTAAACCCAACTCTGATTTGTAGTCTCTTGGGTGTTCTCAATCAGATTCTAGGACTGTAGCCTTGTGATTCTATACACCACCCTGTAGAGGCCGTCTCCACCTTCACTCATGCATCCCCCACTTCCCCTTCTTTATCTTTTGTCTCCCCCTTTGCCACCTTCCCTATCTAGCTTTGTCTGCCCTTCACACTTCAGATTTTTTTTTTTGGAGCCAGATCTTCTTTTGTTCTTCATGCTGGCATACTGCCAGGCAACACGTAGTGTGGCGGTTGGCACAACGTTTTACAGTGCCAGTGATCAGACTTCAATTCCCGCCGCTATCCGTAAGGAGGTTCTATGTTCTGTCTGCAGCCACGTGCATTTCCTCCGGGTGCTCTGGTTTCCTCCCACATTCCAAAGCTGTAGGGGGTAGGGTTAGAATTAGTGAATTGTTAGGATGCTCTCCTCACATCAGAAGTATGGAGATACGTTCAGGCTGTCCCCAGCACATCACCGGACTGTGTTGGTTGTTGACACAAAAAAAAATGCATTTCTCTGTTGTATGTTTTGATGTACATGTGACGAATAAAACTAATCTTGCTTTAATCTTGAGAAAATTACCTCAAAGACATTGCATGTGTAAATCCCCCCCACCAAGTTGGTGGTTATGTTCTCTATGAGTATCACATGACCTGCAAGCTTCTCAAGTTATATTATGTCTTATTCCCCCATCCTTTCAGGCCGACCCCTCCTCCCCTTCCATTTTGCCTTGCTCTTCTCTGGATTACATTAGAATAATTAATTCTAACCTTTGTCATTTGGCATCTACACCATCAGAATAGCCACTACATCAAGCCTATTTCTTTTTATTTGTGCCATTAATGCATTCAGCTTTTCTGAAAAAGGGCCATTACTATTATCGGTCAGAGGATGCTGGTATCTCCATTATTTGTCCCTTTGTGCTCACCTTTGAATCAATGGATGGCTCGGAACCAAATAAATTTAGAGCCTGTGATTACATCAGCCACACTAGGCAAAGTCAGCACAACTCCTCCTGAATGGACAAGATAATGACAGATGCAATAGTTATACAGTTACGAAAGCTAGCTTTTCTCACCCCACAAAAATAAAATCTAGATTTATACACTAATTTGAATTCAAATCCCTCGGCTGAAAATCAGAATTATTTTACTGGATCCAATCATCATACCAATTTTTAGATTTATTTTGCCAGTACACCTCAGATCCCATGCGCTCCAAAATTCTCGACCCGCCTACTATGCGGGACTTTGTTAAGTTGCATGAAAACCAGGTCAACTGTGCTGTCATCAGTGTTATCAATTATCTCCTAAAATCTCAAATTTGGAAGACAGAATTTTGCCTGTACAAAATCATGTTGACTCCTCCTGATAGGTCCCCGCCTTTCCAGATTCTGCCCTTTTGGAGTTTTTTTTCCTCAGAAACGTCACTACCATTGACTAAGGTTCACCAAACTGTAGTTTCCTGTTTACCCTTCTTGCCCATTTCTTAAAATAAAAGAAGCTATCCTTTACTCTTCTGGTACTTCAAATGTATCTAACAAAAATACCAAAGCCCCTGTAATCTCATCCTTGCTTCCCCTGGCATCCTAAAATAAATCTATAGTCAGTCTCCAGGAATTTATCCACCTTGATGTTCACCACTCTCTTAACATTTCCTCCTTCCTGAAACACATTTCAGAATATCAGCTTACCTTCCCTTAACTTGCACTATTCTTCTTTTAACACAGCTTGTTTGAACTAAAAAGCAAATGGCATTTTAACTGGTACACAGTTAATTCTGACCCGAAGGCGGAAAAAAAACCTTACATTATTTGGCATGTACAAGATAGCCTTAACAAAGTGCTCTCCCTTAATTACTGTTAATATGTCAAGTATGTTTGCAGTGACTGAAAAGAAACTATTAGCAGATTTAGTTTCACCGGAAGTTAATACATTTATATCATGTCCTCAAAAGTGAATGAAAGTTACTAGAAAGGGAAGCATTCAATGTTTTTGACATCAAAGCACACCTACTCAGTGTTATTGGATGCTTTTTGGCATCATTTCATGCACATCCAAAGCAAAATAAATGTGGTCCATTTTGTTGTACCTATATATTGTAGGGCCAAAAAAGTTGAAGTTTCATTATTTTTTTGGATTTGTGACTACAGTTTCAAGTTATATACTGTTTGAAAAGTTTATGACTACCCAGTGAAGACTTGTTGCCATCTGTTCAAGCAACAGCAAAAAAAAATACTTGGAATGTTTGAGCTTTGTTGCTAGGGCTGGCAGGGCTTTGTACTCTCATTGGCATCAACTTCCCTGGCTGGTTTTCAGGTGAAACAAATACTGACCTGAATAAAAGCATCATTTTTTATTACGGGCCCAGCAGAGCTACTGTTACACTTAAAAAACATTCCTGACTGGGAGATAATCACTGTTTGTGACCCAAGTTATCTCTGAACAGATTAGCACTTGAAGATAGAGCTAATTGAACAAGTAACTTATTTTGGAAAAATGGAAGTCTTCTGGAAAGAAATCAGCATAGACATCCCCATTCTGTTCTTTCAACAGAACATGGGCCTGTTTCAACAAATTAAATATTACACAGCAATATTTGCAGTAATCATCACAAGTTAGAATTTCGTCATTAACACAAAATCAGCATCTTCTTGCTGCAAATCAAAAAGCCAGCAAGGCAATGAATTCGGTCTATATAATTAATGAAATTGCATTTGGAAGGAATTTCATTCAAAGAGACTTCATGAATTCAGCATTAAAGTGAAATTGTGTAACGTTGATGCTTCAATATTTTACCCCTGATCTACTCTAATTCATATAGTATGCTTATCAAAAGAAAAATAAGGATTTTTAATAAAGGGTAGATGAGTGGATGAAAGATGATCAAAGGACAAAGAAGTAGGGAAACAGACCATGTTATCACTCGGTGAAAGGTCTCAGGCTGCCATTGTGGTGCTTTCCAGAAGGCATGGTTAACAGGGAAGCTTTATTTAGGAGAAAGTTATCATCCCACAATATTTAGATTTCCATCAGAATATATATAAAACTGAGATAATGTACATGGATTTAATATCTGTTCAGAAATAGGATGGCAGGGGGGAAGGAGCTGCTCCTAAAATGTTGAGTGTGTCTTCAGGCTTCCATACCTCCTCCTTGATGATAGCAGTGAGAAGAGGGCATGTCCTGGATGATGGGGATCTTTAATGATGAATACCGCCTTTTTCAGATGCCACCTTGGAAAATGTCCTCGTTGCTGGGTAGACTAGTGCCCATGATAGAGGTAGCTGAGTTGGCAACTTTCTACAACTTCTTCGAATCTTGTGCAGTGGCCCCTCCATACTGGACCAGACCATTTATTGTGGATGTCCTGAAGAAGGGTCCAAATCCAAAACGTCAACTGTTCATTCATTTCCATAGATGCTGTCTGTTCCGCTGAGTTCCTCCAGCATCTGCAGAATTTCTCATGCTTTCCTTAATATCAAGCCATGATATTAAAGCAAGCATCTGCTAAAAAGGTCTTAGATGGAAAAAGTCCTATTCCTGAGTGAATAAGATATTTCAGGGAATGTTATCCACATTCTAACTCAATCCCAATGAGCCTACTACCTATGTCTGAAGACATGATTGAAACTTGAATGAGGATCACATTAATTTTAACATTTAATCCTCATTCAAATTTCATTACATCTCTTGAACCCCTATGCCACTCCATTTCTGGCTCCCTGATGTCAATGTCTCACTAAATCTAAATATCTATCTCTTCCAGCATGACATCAAGACCAACTTGTTTAACCAAATTTTTAGTGCTGTTCACATATCTGTCTTTTAAATTCTATGGCAATGGTGCTACATTAGATGAAGTTTGTTATAGAAGTTTCCTATATGTCATTATTTGTAGTAAGCTTGAAGAGGTTGATGAAAACATTATTTGAAGGTTTTTGTATTTACTAGCAAAGGTTCTACAATACCTCCTGCAAATAGCCCTCACCGTATCCAGTTTATCCTCTGGGGGAAGAAGGTTCACAGCTATGTTATTATGACTTGTCCTAAAGCTCAGCCTTCAGCACTACCACCTCCCATGACTACCTGTCAACCAAGGTCTGCAATGAAAATGCCACCCACAACATCACTCTACCCCTTATGGTCAGTTCCTTCAATACTGTAAATTGTGGTGTGCAAGCTTTTTACTTTTCCATAGCCAATGATAAACATCTAGCAACCAAGGTGCAATGCCCTTTACAAATCTGCCCATTTCACTCCCCATCTTAAAGAAGCCTTAATAAACACCAAAGTTGATCATACAATATTCTCTACTTAACCCAAATAAATTGTTTAATTCTATGAAAATGAACTATCTAGTTGGTCCATCACATTAGTACCAGTTGTGAGGGTTACTAATTCCACTTTTCATCATTCAACTGCAGCCCAGCAGGTCACAGTTCTTCAACCATATAGAGTCATAGAGCACTACAGCGGAAAACAGACCCTTTGGCCCATCTAGACCATGCAAACTGTCATTCTGTCTTGTTCCATCAACATGCACCTAAACCATAGTCCTCCAAACACATAGAGTTAAAGATCTTATCCAGACACTTGTACACGTAGTTGATGGTTTTGTCTACTATGATCCTTTCACCCTGTAAATTCCAAACCTGTGAAGTCCTTTAGTTAAAATAGTTTACCAACAACTCTGCTCTTTTTTTCTACCAATGTCAACCTATGTATTTTGACATTTTGCTGAGAGAATATGTCCTTCCTATCTATTCTCCCCAGGCCTCTCTAATACTATACTCTCAAATAGTTCTTTCAATAGTTTCTTCCTTCCAATGAAAACAATATTTAATCTTTAAACCTTTGTATTATTCTTCTAAATGCCCTCATGCAATCTCCAATGTAAATCACACCTTTCCTGTAAATCTGGTAACCAGAACTGTACACAATATTCAAGCTGTGACATAACATGTGGTATATGATCTTATTATATTCTGTGCTTCAGCTAATAAATGAAAAGATTATCACTTATTCTGTCTTCTTCCCCCACATCCTCCCATCAACTGGAAAATAAAATCTTGAGAACACGTACTACCAGGTTCAAGGACAGCTTGTTGTTGTAAAGACTGTGATCGAAGTCACCAGAGGGACACTGAAGCTGGTGATATAAAAGTCTTTATTCATCATAACAAGCAGGCATTCTTCTGGGGTTTCTTGCAGTAAAGTCCCACAAACCCAAAAGTACATCTAGTTTTTATACCCTTAAGATCCACGGTAAGTGTAGGAGATTCAATACAATTTCAATAGTACAATGACATTGTTTACTTCAATATTTTGGGTTGATAATTCATCCTTGGAGTCATATATCCACAGCTCTGAATGTTCAAAATCCTTTGCTGGGACAAACTAAAAAATGTGATAGTATCAGTGTGGTCTGCAAGCTCCTTTGAACTTGTCTACAATGGTACAAATTACTCAAACCCATGGTTGACTTGATTTATGTAGGCCAACTAACACAACCCCATTGTCTTAGCATTTGGCTGATGCATACACAAATATCTCATGGTTACCATTTGCAAACTGTCTCTTAATCTGTGGGCCAGCCCATGCGCCAGAGGCAATTTTGTTTATTTGCAAAGGTGTGCTTTTAACTTCAGTTTACTGCTTGCAATCTACATCAAGAACTGAACACTAGTTCTTGTCTGAAGTAATATCTGCTATTTTCATGTAACTCCCTAACAGTAAGATTCTTGAATGGACTTCTAATATGATTATTTTTTTATCTCTGTCTATACCATCATGGCCCTTTCACCTCATTTGTCCAGTTGCACAGCACTTTCTCTGTTACTATAACCTGCATTTGTACCCTGCATTTTGTTATTGTTTAACTATTGTACCAGCTTACTGTGCTTGTGTATGGAATGATCTATGTAATGTACTATGGAATGATCTGTTTGGAATGCATGCAATCAAAAACTTTACACTGTATCTCTGTATATTTGCCAATGATAAAACAGCTATCAAATTAATACCCCATTGATTTGTTCTGCTACATTGAGGTATTGTCAGACAATATAACCTTAAGATCACCCTGTTCCTCAACTCTTCTCTGTATCCTCACATTTATTGTATATTCCACTGTCCTTTTCTCCTTCCCAAATACACCAATTTACATTTCTCTGGATCAATTCCATTTTCCAACTTCCTACCCAGGTCAGCAATTTACCTACGTCTTCTGAAATCAATTGCCTTCCTTTACCTACCTATACTAAATTTTATCTTCTGCAGATTTCTTTAACATGCCCCGACATGCCCCTAAGTTGAAATTGCCAACCTAAGTTACAAACGAGGGCTTGAGGAATCCCACTTGTAAAGGCCTTCCGATCACAAAAGCACCTGCCTTCTAGAAAGTGAATTGGGATATATTCCACTTTGAGTTGCAGGACAGTGTGTTATGGTACTTTTATAAAATAAGGTGAAAGCATTTTCTCTCCCTTGTTTAAGTTCGATGGAAGATCTGAAAGTGAAAATAAGGTTTCAGCCTTGAAGGGCTTCTGATCACAACATCCAGGGCAGGAAAATACGGAATCGAGGAAATCAGAATCAGGTTTATTATCACCAGCACGGGATGTGAAATTTGTTAACTCAGCAGCAGCAGTTCAATGCAATACATAATCTAGCAGAGAGAGAGAGAAAAAAAAAATAAAATAAAACAGAATAATAAATAAATAAATAAATCAATTATGTATATTGAATAGATTTTTTAAAATGTGCAAAAACAGAAATACTGTATATTAAAATAGTGAGGTAGTGTCCAAAGCTTCAATGTCCATTTAGGAATCTGATGGCAGAGGGGAAGAAGCTGTTCCTGAATCACTGAGTGTGTGCCTTCAGACTTCTGTATCTCCTACCTGATGGTAACAGTGAGTAAAGGGCATGTCCTGGGTGCTGGAGGTCCCTAAAGATGTCCTGGGTACTTTGTAGGCTAGTGCCCAAGATGGAGCTGACCAGATTTACAACCTTCTGCAGTTTCTTTTAGTCCTGTGCACTAGCCCCTCCATACCAGACAGTGATGCAGCCTGTCAGAATGTTCTCCACAGTGCAACTATTGTAACTCATTTGTTACTGAGAAGTGCTTGAGATTTGGTTTTGAACAACTACATATTAAGAGAATGAAACAGTGCAAAATATTTAGGAGCAGAATTAGACCATTCAGCCCATCGAGTCTGCTCTGCAATTCAATCATGGCTGATTTATTATCCTTCTCAACCCTACTCTCCTGCCTTTTCTCCATAACCTTTGACACCCTCACTATTCTAGAACAAATCAACCTCCATTTTAGATATGCCTAATGACTTGGTCTCCACAGCTGTTTGTGGCAATGAATTCCACAGATTCACTAACTCTGGCTAAAGAAATTCCTCCATATCTCTATTCTAAATGGATGTCCCTCTATTCTGAGGGTGTCCAAGACTTCCCCAATATAGGAACAATCCTCTCCATTCTGTATTTGATAAATTTCAATGAGATCACCCCTTATTCTTCTGAACTCCAGGGAATACAGGCCTAGAGCCATCAAATGCAACTCGTATGTTAACCCTTTCATTCCTGGAATCATTCTCATGAACCTCCTCTGGGTCCTCACCAATCCCAGCACATCTTTTCTTAGATAAGAAGCCCAGAACTGCCAGAATACTCCAAGTGTGGTCTGACCAACATCTTGTAGAGGTTTAGCCTTATATCCTTGCTTTTATATTCCAGTCATCTTGAAATGGATACTAACATTGCATTTGCCTTTATTACCACTGACTCACACTGCAAGTTAACCTTTAGGGAATTTTGCACAAGGACTCTTTGCATCTCCGATTTTTGGATATTTTTCCCCATTGAGAAAATAGTCTATGCCTTTATTCATTCTATCAAAGTGCATAACCATACACTTGACTACACTATATTCCATCTGCCTCTTCTTTGCCCATTGTCCTAATCTGTCCAAGTCCTTCTGCAGACTCCCTGCTTCCTCAATACTACCTGCCCCTCCACCTATCTTCCTATCATCCACAAACTTGGCCACAAAGCCATCAATTCCATCATCCAAATCATTGACATACAACTTGAAAAGCAGTCCCAACACCAACACCTGAGGAACATCACTAGTCACTGGAGGCCACCCAGAAAAGCCCCTCTTTATCCCTACATTTTGCCACCTGCCAGGCAGCCAATCTTCTATCCATGCTAGTATCTTTCCTGTAATACCATAGGTGCCTGTCTTGTTAAGCGGCCTCATATGCAACACTTTGTCAAAGGTCTTCTGAAAATCTAAATATGCAACATCCACACACTTTTTTTTTGTCTATCCTGCTTGTTATTTCCGCAAAGAATTCAACAGATACTTCAGGCAAGATTTCCCAGTAAGGAAACTATGCTGACTTTGGCCTATTTTATCATGTGCCTCCAAATACCCCAAAACTTCATCCTTAATAATGAACTCCAACATTTTCCCAACCACTGAAGTTAGGCTAATTGAACAATAATTTTATTCCTTCTGCATCCCTCCCTTCTTAAAGAGTGGAATGAAAATTGCAATTTTCCAGTCCTCCAGAGCCATTCCAGAATCTAGTGTTTTTTTTTTAAAGATCATTATTAATCCCTCCATAATCTCTTCTATACCCTCCTTCAGAACCCTGGCATGTATCCACCTGGTCCAGGTGATTTATCTACCTTCACACCTTTCAGCTTCCCGAGCACCTTCATTGTTGTAGCAACTACTCACTTCTGCCCGGTGGAAACTGATGCAAAATACATATTAAGACTGTTTCTTTGTCCTGCATTACTACCACTGTCCATTAGTTCCACTGTCATTTTCCAGCCATCCAAAATCCATTATCGCCTCCCTTTTACAAATTTAAATACCTGAAAAATGTTTTGGTATCTTCTTTTACCTTATCGGCTAGCTTACCTTCATATTTCGTTTTTCCTCTCCTTAAGGCTTTTTAGTTGCCATCTGTTGGTTTTTTAGAAGCTTCCCAATCCGCTAACTTCTCACTAATTTTTACTATATTATATGACCTCTCTTTTGCTTTTACGCTATCTTTGACTTCCCTTGTCAGCCACAGTTGCTTTATCCTCCCTTTAGAATATTCCATCTTTGGGATCTATCCATTCTGCGCCTTCCAAATTGCCTCCAGAAACTCCTGCTTCTAATTCCCTTTACTCCACTGTAATACTGATACACCTGCCTTTATTTATTGAGTGATAGTGTGGAGTAGGCCCTTCCAGCCACACCACCCCTGCAACTCCCAACAAACCTGATTCACCCTACCCCAATAGCCGGACAATTTACAAGGACCAATTAACCTACCCGATATGTCATTGGACTGTGCAAGGAAATCGGAACACTGGGGGAGAGCCCATGCATTTCACAGGGAAAATGTGCAGACCCCTTACCTACGGTGCCGGAATTGAACTCTGAACTCCAGAACACCCCAAGTTGTAATAGCATCGCACTAAACACCACATAACCATGCTGCCCTTCAGCTTCACCCTCTCAAACTGCAAGGTGTGAATTCTATCATATCAGCCTTTACTTTAAACTCTCGAATTAAACTTGGTCCACTACACAACAACCAATCCACAATTGCATCTCCCCTAGTGGGCTCAACCACAAGTTGCTCTAAAAAGCCACCTTGCATATGTTTTATAAATTTCTTCTCTTGGGATCCAGCACCAATCTACCTGCATATCAAAATCCCCCATGACTACCGTAACATTGCCCTTTTTACATTCCTTTGATAGCTTCCATTGTAATTTCTACTCGACATCCAGGCTACTGTCTAGAGGCCTGGATATAATTTTTGTCAGGGTCTTTTTACATTTGCAGTTTCTTAACTCCACCCTCAAGGATTCAACACCCTTGGAGAATGAGGAGTCATAGATAGGAGCTATAGGGAGGTAACCACCCAAGGTTACAGGAAGCAGGTAACTGGGTGACTGTCAGGAGAAGGAAGGGAAATGGACAGCCAATGCAGAGAACCCCCATGACCATTCCCCTCAATAATAAATATACCAGTTTGGATACTGTTTGGGGAGGGGGAATGAACATGACCTACAAGTAGAGAGCTGCAGTGACCGAATCTCTGGCACTGAGTCATGTACCATGGCCCAAAAGAGAAGAGAGGTGAAGAGGACTGCAGTGGAGATAGGAGATTTCATAGTCAGAGGATCTGAGAGGAGATTCTGTTGGTGTGATAGACACCCAGATAGTATGTCGGCTTCCAGGTGCCAGGGTCAGGGATGTCATGGATCCAATCCATGGCATTCTAGAGGGCAAGGGTGAGCAGCCTTTGTCTTGCTACATATTGGCACCAATGATAAAGGAGGAAAGGTGAGGAGCTCATGAAGAGAGATTTTAGGGAGCTAGGTAGAAAGTTGAAAACAGGACACCCAGGGTAGTAATCTCTGGATTGCTGCCCATACCACTTGCCAATGTGAGTGAGAATAGGAAGCGTTGGCAGATGAATGCGTGGCTGAGGAACTGGTACAGGGGGCAGGGGTTCAGATTTCTGAATCATTGGAATCTCTTCTGGGGAAGGTACAAACTGTACAAAGGGACGGGTTACACCTGACCCTGAGGGGAGCTAGTATATCTGTGGTCAGGTTTGCTGGACCTGTTCGGGAGGGTTTAAATTAATTTGGCAGGGGGATGAGAATTGGAGTTACAATGGTGAGGATGAGGTAGTTGGTTTAAAAACAGAGGCTGTTTATAGTAAGACTGGTAGCAAGGAGAGGCTGCTGATAGGGCAAAATTGCAGTCAACAGGATGAGTTGCAATGTAAAACGCAGACAAATTCAAAGGGTGAATGCACACAGTATACAGAATAAGGTAGATGAAAGAGAGAGAAGAAGGGAGCGGTAGTGATAGGGGACTCGCAGTGAGGGGAACAGACAGGAGATGCTGTGGACATGAACAGGACACCTGGATAGTATGTTGCCTCCCAAGAGCCAGGGTCAGGGACGTCTCAGATCACATCCACAACATTTTGGAGAGGGAGGGGGAGCAGCCAGACATCTTGGTACAAATTGGTACAAATGACATAGGAAGGAAAAGCAATGAGGTCCTGAAAAAGTAATTTAGAGAGCTAGGCAGAAAGCTGAGAAGCAGGACCTCCCGGGTAGTAATTTCTGGATTGCTGCCTGTGCCATGCACCAGTGAGGGTAGAAACGGGATGGTTTGGCAGATAAATGCCTGGCTAAGAAGCTGGTGCAGGGGGCATGGCTTCAGGTTCATGGATAATTGGGATCTCTTCTGGAGGGGGGGTATGACCTGTTCAAAAGTGTCTGGTTGCACCTGAACCTGACCAATATTCTTGCGGGCAGGTTTGTAGAGCTATTGGAGCGGGTTTAAACTAATTTGGCAGGGGGGTGGGAACCGGAGTGAAGGGACGCAGGAAAGGACGGATGGTAAAAAGGTGAAGATAGCATGCAGCCAAATTGTCAGGAAGGGCAGACAGGTGATGGGATTAGTTGCAGCCGACAGGCTGAGTACCAAATCATTAGGAGTGCAGAGTCAGAAAGGATAGCAAATACAGTACTCAAGGTGTTGTATCTAAATGCACGTAGTATAAGAAATAAGGTGGATGATCTTGTTGCAATATTACAGATTGCCAGGTGTGATGTTATGGCATTCACTGAATCGTGGCTGAAGGATGGTTGTAATTGGGAGCTGAATGGCCAAGGTTACATGTTATATAGGAAGGTAGGTAGAGGGGGTGGTGTGGCTCTATGGGTAAAGAATGGCATCAAATCAATAGAAAGGTGTGACACAGGATTGGAAGATGTGAATCCTTGTGGGTTGATTTAAGAAACTGCAAGGACAAAAGGACGTTGATGGCAGTTAGATACAGGCCTCCCAACAGTGGCTGGGAAGTGGACCTCAGGTTACAACAGGAAACAGAAAAGGCGAGTCAACAGGGCAATGTTTGGCAGTTATGGGAGATTTTAACATGCAGGTCGATTGGGAAAATCAGGTTGGTAATGGATCTCAAAAGAGCGGGTTCGTTGAATGCCTGAGAGATGGCTTTTTAGAGCAGTTTGTCGTTGAGCCTACTGGGGGATCAGCTATACTGGATTGGGTGTTATGTAATGAACTGGAGGCGATTAGGGAGCTTAAGGTAAAAGAACGGTTAGGAATCAGTGATCACAATATGATTGTGTTCAACTTGAAATTTAATCGGGAGAAAGTAAAGTTTGATATAGCAGCATTTCAGTGGAGAAAGGGAAATTACAGTTGTATGAAAGAGGAGTTGGTCAAAGTAACTTGGAAGGAGATGGTGCAGGGATGTCAGCAGAGCAGCAATGGTGTGTGTTTCTGGGGGAAATGAGGAAGGTGCAGGACATTTGTATTCCAAAAATGAAAAAATACTCAAATGGTAAAATAGTACAGCCATGGCTGACAAGGGGAATCAATACTATTGTAAAAAGCAAAAGAAAGGGCATACAACAAAGCAAAACTTAGTGGGAAGATAGAGGACTGGGAAGTTTTTTAAAACCTACAGAGAGCAACTAAAAGAATCATTAGAAGGGAAAAGATGGAAATATGAAAGCAAGCTAGCAAATAATATCAAAGTGGATAGTAAAAGTTTATTTTCAAAACTAAGAGAGAAATGAGAGTGGATATAGGACTGCTAGAAAATGAGGCAGGAGAAATAACAACGGGGGACAAGGAGATGGCTGCTGAACTAAGTGAGTATTTTGCATCAGTCTTCACTGTGGAAGACACTAGCAGTATGCCTGATGTTGTAGTGTGTGAAGGAAGAAAAGTGGGTGCAGTTACTGTTACAAGAGAGAAGGTGTTCTAAAAGCTGAAAGATCTAAAGGTTCATAATCACCTGGACCAGATGAACTGCACCCTAGGGTTCTGAAAGAGATGGCATTAGAAATGATCTTTCAAAAATCATTGGACACTGGCATGGTGCCAGAGGACAGGAAAATTACAAAAGTTACTCCACTTTTTAAGAAAAGAGGAAGGCAGCAGAAAGGAAATTATAGACCAGTCAGCCTGACTTGAGTGGTTGGAATAATGTTAGAGTCAATTGTTAAAGATGAGGTGATGGAGTACATGTTGATACAGGACAAGATAATACAACATCAGCATGGAAAATTCAAGGAAAATTCTGCCTGACGGACCTGCTGGAATTCTTTGAGAAGATTACAAGTAGGATAAATAAAGGGGATACAGTGGGTGGAGACAGCAAGTGGGAATAAAAAGATCCTTTTCTGGTTGGCTGCCAGTAACTAGTAGCATTCCGCAGAGGTCAGTGTTGGGACCAGCTCTTTTTATGCTATAGATAAATGATTTAGATGATGGAATAGATGGCTTTGTTGCCAAGTTTGCAGATGATACGAAGATTGGCAGAGGGGCAGATAGTGTTGAGGAAACAGGTAGAATGCAGAAAGTCTTAGACAGATTAGGAGAATGGGCAAGAAAGTGGCAAATGAAATACAATGTTGGAAAATGCATGGTCATGCACTTTGGTTGTAGAAATAAACATGCAGACTATTTTCTAAATAGGGAGAAAATCCAGGAATCTGAGATGCAGAGGGACTTGGGAGTCCTTGTGCAGAACACCCTAAAGGTTATCTTGCAGGTTGAGTTGGTGGTGAGGAAGGCAAATGCCATGTTAGCATTCATTTCAAGAGGTCTAGATTACAAGAGCAAGGATGTGATGATGAGGCTTTATAAGGCATTGATGAGGCCTCACCTTAAGTATTGTGAACAGTTTTGGGCCCCTCATCTCAGAAAGGATGTGCAAGCATTGGAGAGGGTCCAGAGGAGATTCACAAGGATGACGCCAGGAATGAAAGTGTTATCATACAAGAAACGTTTGATGGCTCTGGGTCTGTACTTGCTGGAATTCAGAAGGATGAGGGGGGATCTCATTGAAACCTTTTGAATGTTGAAAGGCCTAGGCAGAGTAGATTTGGAAAGGATGTTTCCTAAGGTGGGAGAGTCTAGGACAAGAGGGCACAGCTTCAGGATAGAAGGGCGCCCTTTCAAAACAGAGATGCGGAGAAACTTCTTTAGCCAAAGCGTGGCAAATTTGTGGAATTTGTTGCCACATGTACCTGTGGAGGTCAGGTTGTTGGGTGCACTTAAGGCAGAGATTAATAGGTTCTTGATTGGACATGGCATCAAAGGTTACGGGGAGAAGGCTGGGAACTGGGGGTTGAGGAGGAAATAGAAAAAAGGATCAGCCATGATTGAATGGTGGAGCAGACTCGATGGGCCGGATGGCCTAATTCTGCTCCTATGTCTTATGGTGTTATGGTCTAACTTGTTGCACAGTTACTGATTGGCACGTATGACATTGTGCACAGCACGGAATTGTGGCTGAAAGAAGATCATTGCTGGGAACTTAATGTCCAAGGATACACATTGTATCGAAAGGAGGGGCAAGTAGGCATGGGGGGTGGGTGGCATGAATCTGTTGGTAAAATATGAAATTGCGAGGATAAAAAATTTTGCTGGAAGTTATATACAGACTCCCGAACAGTAGTGAAAATGTGATCTACAAATTACAATGGGAGATAGAAAATGCTGCATGCCAAAACAGCAGTGTTATGATAGTCATGGAGGGGTTTCAATATGCAGGCAGATTGGGAAAATCAGGTAGGTGCTGGATTCCAAGAGGGGGAATTTGTAGAAGACCTACAAGATGGCTTTTTAGAGCAGCTCGTAGTTGAACCCACTAAGGGATCAACTATTCTGGATACTCCTTTATCTTATGGTCTAATATCCTTGTTCCAACCTTGTCACACGTGCAAGCTCGATTTTTAATGTTTCAGAGAAGATTGGATAGGTACATGTGTCTCAGGGAAATGGAGAGATCTGTGGTCCCAGTACATGTTGATGGATTAAGCAGTTTAAATGGTATCAGTACAGACTAGATGGGCTGAAGGGCCTGTTTCTCTGCTGCACTTTTCTATGACTCCATGACTCTTGAAATGGATGCTAACATTGCATTTGCCTTCCACACCACAGACTCAACCTGCAGACTAAGCTATAGGCAATCCTACACAAGGACTCCCAAGCCCCTTTGCACCTCAATTTTTTGTATTTTCTCTCCATTTAGAAAATAGACAACCCTTTCATTTCTTCTATCAAAGTGCATGACCATAGACTTCCTGACACTATTCCATCTGCCATTTTGTTGCCCGTTCTTTTAATCTGTCCAAGTCCTTCTGTAGCCTCTCTACTTCCTCAAAACTACCTACCTCTCCACCTGTCTTCATATCATCTGCAAACTTTGCAACAAAGCCAACAATTTCATCATTGACAGACAATGTAAACAGAATCGGTCCCAACACAGATCCTTGTGGAACACCACTAGTCACCGGCAGCCATCAGAAAAACCTCCCTTATTCCCACTCTTTGCCTCCTGCCAATCAGCCACTGCTTTATCCATGCTAGAATCTTTCCTGTAATACCATGGGCTCATAGCTTGTTAAGCAGCCTCACGTGTGGCACCTCGTCTAAAGCCTTCTGAAAATCCAAGTACACAACATCAACTGATTCTCATTTGTCTATCCTGCTTGTTATTTCTTCAAAGAATTCCAACAGATTTGTCAAGCAAGATTTTCCCTTGAGGAAACTGTGCTAACTACAGCCTGTTTTATTATGTCCCTGAGATCTCATCCTTAATAATAAACTCCAACAACTTCCCAACCACTGAGGTCAGACTAACTGGCCTATAATTTCCTTTCTTCTACCTCTCTCCCTTTTTGAAGAGTGGAGTGACATTGTCCAGAAGACAATTTTCCAATCTTCTGGAACCATTCCCGAATCTTGTCATTCTTGAAAGATCATTGCTAATGCCTCCACAATCTCCTCAGTATCCTCTTTCAGAACTCTGGGGTGTACACCATTTGGTCTAAGTGAAATACCTATCTTCAGAACCTCCTCTCTAGTTATGGTAACTTCACACACTCCATGTCTCCTGACACCTGGAACTTCCACCATACTGCTAGTGTCTTCCACAGTGAAGACTGATGCAAAACAGTTATTCAGTTCATCTGCTATTTCGTGGTCCCACTTTATTACCTCTCCAGCATTGTTTCCCAGCAGTCTGACATCCACTTGTGCCTCTCTAACACTTCATTTATCTGAAGAAATTTTTGGCGTTCTCTTTAATATTATTGGCTAGCTTACTTTTGTATTCCAGCTTTACCTTCTTAATGAATTTTTTTAGTTGCCTTTTGTTGGTTTTTAAAAGCTTCCCAATCAAGTCAAGTCACTTTTTATTGTCATTTCAACCATAACTGCTGGTACAGTACACAGTAAAAATGAGACAATGTTTTTCAGGACCATGATGCTACATGAAACAGTACAAAAACTACACTGAACTATGTAAAAACAACACAGGAAAAAAAAACTACACTAGATTACAGACCTACCCAGGACTGCATAAAGTGCACAAAACAGTGCAGGCATTACAATAAATAATACACAAGACAACAGGCACAGCACAGCAATCCTCTAACTTACCACTAATTTTTGTTCTATCAAAGCAAGGATATAATGTTGAGGCTTTATAAGGCACTTGTGAGGCCTCACTCGGAGTATTATGAGCAGTTTTGGGCCCCTTATCTAAGAAGGGATGTGCTGACATTGGAGAGAGGGTTCAAAGGAGGTTCACAAAAATGATTCCAGGATTGTCAAATGAGGAGTGTTTTGATGACTCTGGGCCTCTACTCATTGGAATTCAGAAGAATGAGGGGTGACCCCTTTGAAACCTATCGAATGTTAAAAGGCCCCAATAGAGTGGGCGTGGAGAAGATGTTTCCTATGGTGGGAGAGTCTAAGACCAGAGGACACAGCCTCAGAATAGAGGGACATCCTTTTAGAACAGAGATGAGGAGGAATTTATTTAGCCAGAGAGTGGTGAATCTGTGGAATTCATTGCTACAGGTGGCTGTGGAGGCCAAGTCATTGGAATACTTAAGGCAGAGGATTAAAGATTCTTGATTAGTCAGTACATGAAGGGATATGGGCAGAAGCCAGCAAACTGGGGCTGAGAGGGAAAATTAGATTAGTCATGATGAAATAGTGGAGCAGACTCGATGGGCCATATGGCCTAATTCTGTTCCTGTATCTTATGGTCTTATCTTCTGACTCTATATCACTCCTTTCTAAGGATTTGATTTCATTTTTTACCAACAGATCCATTCCAATTCCTCTGCCTACCTGCCTGTCCCTTCAATACAATATACATCCTTGGATGTTAATCTCCCGACTATGATTTTCTTTCTGTCACAACTCATTGATGCCCACAACATCACACCTGCCAATCTCTATAACTGCACTTCATGATCATCCACATTATTCTGTATATTGTGTGCATTCAAATAAAACACCTTCAGTCCTGTATTCATCACCCTTCTCAATTTTGTTTCCATGTTACACTTCAACTTATCTTACGGACTGCAATTTTACCTTGTCGACTGCCTGTCCTTTCCCAGTCTCACTACACACTGCAACTACTTGTGTACCAACTGCCCCATTCACAGCCTGATCACCCTGTTTCCCATACTCTGCCAAATCAATTTAAACCCTCCCCGACAGCTCTAGCAAAGCTGCCTGCAAAGATATGGGTCCCCTTGTATTCAGATGTAACCTGTCCTTTTAGTAAAGGTCACACCTTCTCCAGAAGAGATCCCAGTGATCCCGAAATCTGAAACACTGCCCACTGCAGCAGTTCCTCAGCATCATTCATCTGCCAGATCATCCTAATCTTACCCTCACTAGCATGTGGCACAGGCAGCAATCCAGAAATTACTAAAATTACTACCCTAAAGGTCCTGCTTTTCAGCTTTCTACCTAACTCTCTACATTCTCTCTTCAGGACCTCTTCCCTTTTGCCATCCATGTCGTTGATACAATACAAAGTCTACCACGATTTCAGCTGCTCTCCCTCTTTAGAATGATGTGGACCCAATCCGAGACATCCTTGACCCAGGCACCTGGAAGGCAGCATACCATCTGGGTGTCTCTATCACGTCCACAGAATCTCATCTCTTTTCCTTGAACTATGGCATCGCCTATCACTACTGCTCTCCTCTTCTCCCCATTCCTCTTCTTAGCCAGAGACCTGACTGCTGTGGCTTTCCTCTGTGAGGTCATCACCAACCCCACCCCCCCACTGCTACACACACAGCAAAGACTCTCAGTGAGCAAATCACTAACCAGCCAGAAGACATCAGAGTTGACAGCTACAGGACATCATGAAGTTTATTTGAATATTATTTGCTTTTATTATTTTTGTCATATTCATAAAGAAGCAGTGAAAATACATCAGCCTGATGGATGAGATTTCTTTGATTGGATTCTTTTAAGTTTAAGAAGCTGGGCTTACTCAATATTATGAGTCATAATATATGTCCTAATATGCTTTAACACAATTTTTTTTAAATTAGATTTTTTATACATTTTCTACATCGCTACAGATTTAAAAAACCCAGATCAAAATGAAGAACATTAATACAGTGCAAAAATAAACATACAATAATATAATACAAAAGAAGATAATTGAGAAAGCACCCAAATTGAAGATATGTAAAATTAGTATCCTCCCCAAGCCCCGCAACAAAAAAGAACTCCAGACCAACCACAACACAATCTAGAGAGTATAAATCAGGACATTCAAACCCCCAAAACTGTAAATACACTTAGCACCAGAAGATATTAATGCCTACTACCAACAAAAAAGGAGCTGGAAGCAAGGGACCGAGAAAAAAAAACCTTAGTTAAGAGGAAGGTTATGAAAGTACTCAATAAAAGGTCCCCAGACCTTATGGAACTTTGTATCCGAATTAAGAACTGAATAATGAATTTTTTCAAGGTCTAAGCAGGACATAATATCATTAAGCCATTGAGCATGCTTGGGCAGGGCAACATCCCTCCATCTAAGGAGGATTAAACGTCTGGCCAGGAGAGATGCAAAAGATAATATTCGACACTTAGTCCAACTCAGACGTAAATCTGTCTCACCCAAAAAACCGAACAAAGCAATTAAAGGGTTAGGTTCTAGGTGGTGATTCAGAATATAAAATAACGTTATGAAGACATCTTTCCAAAATTTCTCCAAGCTAGGACAAAACCAGTACATATGAATGAGAGAGGCCTCACCCCTTTTGCATTTATCACAGAGAGGACTAATGTTAGGGTAAAATCGAGATAGTTTAGATTTAGACATATGGGCTCTATGAACAATCTCAAACTGTAAAAGGCAATGGCGAGCACAAAGAGAAGTTGAATTAACCGATTTGAGAATCGAGTCCCAAGTCTCATCAGATAAGGAGATATTTAAATCATGCTCCCAAGCCATTCTAATTTTATCCACAGGGGCACGGCATAAGGATGCTAATTTATCACGAATAAATGATATTAAACCTTTACCTAGTGGATTAATAGAAAGAAAGAAATCCATAACATTTTTCTCAGGCATTTCAGGGAAGTTAGGAATTAAAGGATTAATAAAGTGTCTAATTTGGAGATATCTAAAAAAATGAGCATTGGGCAGATTGAACTTAGCAGAGAGCTGTTGAAAAGATGCGAAGCGATTATCAATAAAAAGATCTTCAAAATGTCTAATGCCTTTCCTATACCAATCATGGAAGGCTGAGTCATACGTAGTAGGTAAAAAAAGGTGATTATGTAAGATAGGGCTAGAAAAGGAAAAACCATGGAAACCATAAAACTTCCTAAACTGAGCCCATATACGCAAAGTGTGTCTAACAAGAGGATTAACAATTAATCTGGACAAACTACTAGGGAGTACAGAGCCAAGAAGTGCAGAGACAGATAAATCTTTAGTGGAACTCAGCTCCATTGCCACCCAATTAGGGCACTCGGGTTGGCCATGGAAAAAAGACCAAAAGGTAGCACAATGTATATTGGCTGCCCAATAATATAAACGAAAGTTAGGTAAAGCCATGCCACCCTCTTTTTTAGATTTTTGGAGATAAACTTTATTAATTCTAGAGCGCTTATTCTTCCACAGATATGACAAAATAATAGAGTCTAAGGAATCAAAAAAAGATTTAGGAATAAAAATTGGGATTGATTGAAATAAATATAAGAGTTTAGGGAGAACATACATTTTAACAACATTGATACGGATATAAAAGATTAAAAGAAAAAAAAGGGAGGGAGAAAAGGGAGAAATTATAAAATTCAAAGAGAGACCTTATCAACCATTTACAGAAAAACAAAAGCAAAACTTAAACTATGAATCAACCAACAGGGAGGCCTTCAATAAAAACTCCAAACCTCCAAAACAAGTTAAAGACAATTGTAGTTCTCTATAGATAATGTTATACAAAAGTAAAATAGATTACACAGGTAAAATCTAAAAGTTTGCAGGGAAACATTAGACTTAAATTATCTATTTAGAAAAAACGCACCAAGTCCAGGGAGAGATTGACTACAGCCCTTAGAGTTTCAATAGATAATGACTGAGTTATTCGAGTAAAGTCTGAGTTCAGAAAAAATAGTTTTACTTTGAGAAGTACTTATCAACCATTTTAGAAGGTCAGGCCGGTTCCGAAGATGACGAGGTGGCTGGGAGACTTCCAACAAACGCCTCAGCCTCCTTCACTGATTTAAACCACTTATAATCTCCAGTAGTAAGCGTAATTCGAAGATCGGCTGGGTTTCGGAGAAAAGGTCTGAATCCGCGATCAAAAAGCACTTTCATTACACCTTTAAACTCAGCACGCATCTTCAGAACCTGGGGGGCGAAATCCTCCACAAAACGAATGACCGTATTTTGAAAGGCTAAAGTACCTCTGCGGCGTGCCTCCATCATCAAACGGTTTTTCACCTGGTATTGATGAAAGCATAAAATAATCGGCCGTGGGCGGGAACCCAGAATTGCTCGAGGAACATAGATCCTGTGTGCCCTTTCAAGCTCAGGTGGAGTTGGAAGAAATTCTTTCCTGAAAATCTCACAGAGAAACTTGGAAAAAAATTCAACGGGAGAGCCCTTTTCGGTGGCCTCTGGCAAACCAAGAATTCGTAGATTGCAATGTCAGCTCCGATTTTCAAGATCCACCATTTTGGAAAAAAGTTTACTATTTTTCTCCTCTAGGTTGGAGCAGAGAGTTTCAAGATATTGAACACGGCGTTTTAAATCTTCAGAAGTTACGTCAATGCGAGATAAATGTTCAGTATGATCATCCACTCTAGCATTAATCTGATCCAGTTTGACATTCAGCTGGTTGAAAGAAGTTCTAAATTCAGTTCTAAAATCCATTAAAGTATCTTGTCGATGTTGTTCCAGAACAGCAAGAATGTCAGCTGGCAAAGCCGTAGAAGTTTGCTTTTTCCCGGTTTTAGTATTTTTGGTAGCCATTATAAGATAGATGCGTTCGCAGGCAGGTAAAAGAGAACTAATAAAATACCTAACTAAGGTTTAAGAAGGGAGACACATAGTGCAAAGGTAAGAAGAATGACGGAGCAAAAGTTCGGAGCAACTAAACAATCGCCATCTTACCGGAAGTCGCTTTAACACAATTTACAGCTTTTTTTACTTGTATAAACGGTGATTATTAACAGATAGTTCAAACTCACATTAGTGTTCCTGGTAATCTACAGGATCCAATGAATGCCCTTTGATACTTCCATAGCTTGGGTAGGTTTTTGGTTATTTTATACTTAACATAGATAATACAGGTTTTTTTTGCCTCTGAATTTTCAGATGTAATGATTCTAAATGTATGATTGTATCATGTGTAGATGTGTAATTATCATTATCTTTGCAGTTTAATGTTTATAACTTCTTGCATTTTATATAATCGCTGTTGTTAAGTGCCGTCAAGTCATCATTGGCTGATGGCGACCCTATGGACAGTGTCGTTGTCCATAGTGTTTTCGTGCCAAGGTACAGAAGTAGATTGCCAGGCCTTTCTTCTGCGCAGATACTGCTGCTGCCCAGGTTGGAACTCGGTCAAAATATATATATAGTTCCATATGTTTCCTTGCGGTCACAGTTTGTATATGCAATTGTTCAGTGTGTTCCCTAGGAGGTTACAGTTCTCTCTCTCTTTCTGGCAGCTTCTTTGATATCACATTATTTGAATAGGGGTTCTCTGATTGGTTGTCATGATGCCTTTTTCTTGACTTCTGAAAGAACCTTGGATCAAAACCATCAGAGTCCAACATAAGTTTGTGATAATTTAACGAACTTCTCTGGACATTGAGCAGATCTTGGCAAATTGGAAGAGAACAAATGCCACACCACTGTTCAAGAAAGGATATAGGTAGAATTTGGGAACTATAGACCTGTTACTTTAACATCTTAGTTGGGAAAATGCTTGAAGTTCTTAAGGAAGAAATAATGAGATGATTGGATAGAAATGGTTCCTCCAGGCAGATATAACAAGTCCTGTTTGAGGTCCTTACTGGAGTTTTTAAAGAGGGTATCAGGTAGATGTTGTATACTTGGATTTCCAGAGGAGTTTGATAAGGTAATGCAAAAAAAAAAGACTTAATTAGAAGATAAGGATTCATGGAGTTGGAAGTGATGTGTTAGCATAGGTAGAAGTTGTGCAAAAGATGTGGAGAATCTGCAGAGAGATATAGATAGGTGGGCAAGGATCTGGCAGATGGAGTACAATGTTGATAAATGTGAGGTTTTCAACTTTGGAAGCAAAAGTAGATCAGGTTATTATTTAAGTGGTGAAAGATTGCAGCATGTTGTTATGTGAGAGACTTGGGAGTGCTTATGTGTGAATCGCAAAAGGCTGGCTTGCAAATGCAACAGGTTATCAAGGCAGATGGAATGTTGATCTTCTTTGCTGGAGGGATTGAATTTAAGAGCAGAGTGGTTACACTGCAACTGTAGAAGATGCCGGTGAGGCTGCATCTAGAGCACTACATACAGTTCTGGTCTCCCTGCTTGACAAAAGAGATACCAGCTTTGGAGGTGGTGCAGAGAACGTTCACTAGGTTGATTTTGGAGATAAGGAGGTTAACCTATAGGTGAGATTGAATCACCTGGAACTATACTCAGTAGAATCTGGAAGAATGAGAGGGAATCTTACAGAAATATAAAATTATCCAAGGGATAGATCAGATTGAGAAAGCAAAGTTACTTCCACTGAGATGTGAGACTAAAACTAGGGGAAATAACCTCAGGATTCAGAAATAGATTTTGGATGGAGATTAATAGAAACTGATTTTTCTGAGAGAGCAGTGAATTGGTGGAATTCTCTGCCCAGGGATTCAGTAGAGGCTACCTCATTAAATATACTTTAGACGCAGTTAGACAGATTTTTGCCTAGCAGAGAATTAAGGGTTATGGGGAAAATGAAAGTAGGTGGAGCTGAGTCCACAGCCAGGTTAGCCATGGAATGGCAATGCAGCCTTGTGCTCCTTTTTTCTGCTCTGACATTGTTATGATCAAGTTGTAGTTCTCAGACAGAACAGATTCAAGTATAATGTAGCTAGGCTGACCTTAGAGTACAAGAAACCAATGAATAAAAGGAAGGGTTGTTGGGAAAATGTTGCAAACTTGATGAGTGAAAATGGCAGATTACCTTTCAGTTTAACTTCGCAAAACTCAAAAAAAAACTTACCACACCAAATGGGTTTTTTTTCCTGTGAATCTAGTTTTGTCCAATCATTCCTACATATTTCCCTGAATATGGTTAATTAGCAAATTAGCCAAAGGCATTTTAGATCATTCCCTCTCATTGAGTAGTTCTGTAATGAAATAGAGTGATTGCATTTCATTAAATTATCCAACTTTGAGAATCAGCATTATTTGCCATTGGATGATAAATGTTTGTTTTACATTTCATGACTTTAACTGAAATGCATCCAGTCTTGCAAGTTTGAATTAGTGTGCTGAGTCAGAGCAAGATATTGATAAAAAAAACTATTCTAGGCCACAGCAAAGGGAAAATGCAATACATCCACACTGACAGACACACCACTTTCTGAAATACTCAGCAGCAGTAGCCATGCATTCAGCAAATTACAAATACTGATGTGTCTATTAACTGTGCCAAGTAATTTGTCTAGTCAAGAACTAGGTGAACTTCCATCTTAAAAGCATTTCATTATCAGATACTTAATGTGTGAGAGTACATTTTTAGGGCTGAAAAGTATTAGCATCAAACTTTATTGTCAGTCCCTTGTTCAGCCGAACAACTTCTCAGAAACTAAACATCTTCCTCCTAAGACCCAAGCTAGATGTCAGATAGTTATGACTTTTCAATTCATTTAGTCTTCTATTCTCAGGTGCCCTTGGCACTTGCTTACATTGCTTGAATTAAGAGGTTTCTCCTCTTACTTCAAAAAACAAACTGTCCAATGCAAGTTTCTTCAGTGCACTAAAGTACAGGCAGACCCCAGGTTACACAAGGGTTATATTCTTCAGAAATGCCAATAATTTGATTTCTCCATGAGTCAGAAATGTAGAAATGTCCTTTCTTCAGTAACCCATTTAATATTGCTCTAAATGCAAGTTGTAATTCCTTCATTTCATTGAATATCACCCTAACTCAACCCATATATACTGTATATACTGCATATATAGCATATATATGTATATATACATATATACGTAAATAGCATATATACTGTACACTGTCATTAATCAACACCATGAAATATTTCTTGTACTCCTTCCCCTTCCCCCACCTTCTTACTCTGGTTTCAGCCCCATTCCTTTCCAGTCCTGATGAAGACCTCAGCTCAAAATATCACCTGTTTACTCCCCTCCATAGGTCATGCCCGGCTTGCAGAGTTTCTCCAGCATTTTGTGCGTGTTGCTCAAGATTTTCAGCACCTGCAGATTCTTTTGTGTTTATTACCAGTTCTAGTCAACCTGATTTGCAAAATGCTAAACCTTGTAAATGCTAATTGGCAAACACAGGAACCAAACAGACTAACTTCATTTAATACTAAAGAACAGATTGCTGAAGTGGAGATGTTTTTTGTGAGATATAAAAGAAAGTGCAGAAGCCACATCTAGAGAAGTGTGTACAGAATTATGAAGAAAAGTAGAATTTCTATCAGCTAGAGTTTAATAAAGAGGGGGAATGTCATTGAAGCATACAGGATCATAAAGGGCCTTGACAGGGCAGATACAAGGAGGTTTCCTCCTTTGGGAAATTCTAGAACTTGTCAAAATAAAGTAATACCCACTTGAAACAAATGGAACTAAATATCACTCCCACCCCCCTCTTAAGGTCTGAGTTTTTGGAACCATCTCCTCAAAGAGTAATGGTAGCAAAGTCTCAGAACATTAAGTCTGTGACATCTACAATTTTTTTTTAATAAAAGCTCTGTCAAACCCATTGAGAAATTCTTAAGCATTTGCCTTCATTGAGAAAAAAGGTCACAAACTGTTCAAACTTCTCTAATCTCCATATCTAGAAATATTACTATAGGATTTTATTTCCAGAGCTTCAACATCTCTTAGTATGAAGACCCTCACTATAATGCACTAGATATGGGTTTAACAAGCATTGATACAAGTCTATAATCTCCTCATTCCCTTTATTTTCTGGAGTTAAACCTCCTGTATTACATTGCCTTTCCAATTTAGGTTGTTAATCTTAACGATTCACATTCCCAGATCGTGTAGCTCACTGACCTGCTACGCCAACTTTACTTCTGACTACAATTAACACACAATTTATTCAGATACGACATGCCAATGGAAGCTGCCATCCCTTTGCAGTCCTTGCACAATAATTCTCTATACTTTTATTCTACTCCTGTTAACATAAAAATCCAAATAAAAATCAAGCTTCAAGACTATCTGCTAAGATTTAGTAAAATGGTCTTCAAGAACTACCCTCCTACCCCATATCATTTCCTCACAGCTGTTGAGAAAACATCATTTTTAGCTCTGGATGATAACTACGTAATGGACAGTTTACTCTGCACATTTTTCACATTAGTGCTGATACAAAATAAAACATAAAACCCGAGCAATCCAAAGAGGCTTGAACTCAATTCCAATGTTCTCTGCCATTTGCTGAGTAACTAACTGTTAAAGCCTTACAAGCTGTTCCTTATCTTGGGTTAAATGGGAACTGTCACAACCCTAAGGCAAAAGTATATCTCAGAAGGATCTTTGTTTATGAAAATAAATGCCTTTTCCTTCAGAATGCTACCTGGTTATGCAAACCTGCATGTGTAGCATTCGTGTTGGAGTGTTAGCAAGCAAAATCAAGGCAAGTGAATTCATTTTAAAATTGTGTTCATACACCAGTCAAACAGGAATATGAATGAGTTTGCAATGAAATACTTTGAATGCTGCTCAAGCATATCATTGCTTGGAAATTGGAATGCACATTGATACAATCCATAACTCGATTTCACCCAGAATCAGCCACATAAGCAAGCCGGTGAAACCATCCCATTCAAGAAACCAAATTGAGTACATCTGGTGTTGATATATCGTATGCTAACAAGTCTGATATTTCCCCAGCGTCAACACACACTCAAAGTATTTAGTATTGTGTAACACTTGCTCCAAAGCGTACAACGTTAATTGGCACTCAATGCTCTATTTAAATCTCCATTAGTGATAATTTATGGATACTCAAAGTTCATGATATACAATTCCAGGTTTCCTGGGAGCTCCCTTGATTCTATGTGAAAGGAAGTTTTTACTGCCCAATATTTTCAATGGCCAAAGCTGCCCCTCGAAGGATTCATCTTAGGGGAGTGACTGTCACCTACTATTTCTCAAACAAGAGAAAATCTGCAGATGCTGGAAATCCGAGCAACACACACAAAATGCTGGAGGAGCTCAGCAGGCCAGGCAGCATTTATGGAAAAGAGTACAGTCGACGTTTCAGGCTGAAACCCTTCGGTAGGACTATTTCTGCAGCTTTTGACTTGTTTGCACTCCCACCACTGCAATTGAGTCAATGCAACAGCAGCTAATGACTTCATCAGGCTATGGTATACACAGGGCACACCCATCTAATTTGGAAACTTCATGCTATGTACCCCAGCCAATTGGAGACAACAGCCAGGGCTTCAGGGGTAGCAAACAAGGGCCAAGGACCAGGAGGTCCTGAACCCAAGGGCCAGGAGGTTCCAAGGCAGCCAGGAGGATGGCAACAGCTCTGACGCAATATTCTAACAACATGAGAAGTTCAAGCCTCACTTGTTCACTCAGTTATATGCCATGTCCTCACAAGAAAGGGATTTTTATGTTCACCCCAAATCATTCTTCCTGTCAAAAAATCCTCCACACATTCCATTTATTACCACCACCAAAGAGCACCAATAAACAACTCACAGAACAGATGGCATACACCATTCTTTCGTGTGCTACTTTTCAGTTCTGTCTGTTTCACTTATAAAGCAAATAAATTGTCCTCGGCCCTTGCTATGGCAAAACTTTTAACTATCATCGGTTTTTCCCGAAGAATGATATTCTGCTCAAAGCGCTTGGAGACCAGCACAAAATAACACTTTCACCCAAGGGAATTTCACTCTGAAATTATCCACGCTGATTCAGGAGTCTGGTGGTTTTTGGGTAATAACTGGTGGTGTGCAACCAAAGGCTTATGCACCTGCTGCCCGATGGCAGTACTGAGAAGAGAGCAAAGCCCGGAAGTTGGAAGTTCTTGATGATGGATGCTGTGTTCTTGCAGTAGCACTCCATGTAAATATGCTCAATAGAGAAGAGGGCTATTCAATACCTTCCTGCCTAATGCCTCATAGATGGCAGAAATGCTTTAGCCTTGTCTGGGTCACACTGAGAACATGATTGGCTTTGAATCTGCCTCCTGCCATTAGCCAGTTAATTACCCACACAATTTTTGATTAGCTATAGAAGGACTGCAAAGCTTTGATCCAATTTATTTGTTGTATGGCCACTTCAGATTTGTCTATCAAGCTCATGTGGAAGGTGCCTGTTTTGCATGTATGAGATCACAGGTTCAATGCCTGGCATGTTCACATGGTGGCCGTGAATTTTCCTTGTCCTCCAAGGTGGACTCTTGACCTCAGAACATGTATAGTCATGGCCTTCCACCTTATTCTCTGCCTGAGTGCACTTTCTCTCTAACACTTCTGATGCATTCTGTTATTGCTTTTCCTTTGTTCTACCTCAAAGCACTGATGTGATGAAATTATCTATATGGATGACGTGCAAAATAAGGATTTTTCATTATACTCTGTACAAGACAATAATAAGCCAATCTTATTGCTAAGTACATTGGTGTTCAGTGTACATCAAGTCCTGAGCCTCAGCTTCAACAACTAGAGCTTCTCTTTTAGGTAGACCCAGGGCTGTTCCCAACATTTGCTTCTACAATCCTCATTAAACTGGGTTTAATCCACTTGACTTGTTAGTGATAGCAGAAGTGATTTGCCAGCCCATAACACTACAGATTGCTGTGAGGAACATCCATTGCTGCCAATATTCCAAAGCCTCATGAATGCCCAGTTATGCCTGGAAGCCTGATCACAGGCAAGTGCTTGCACACATATTCTGACAAATTCTGAGACTCTGGTCGAAGATGGAGAGGTCCATTCCACAAGGAGCCAGAATGCCCTTTAAGAAGAAAGGGAAATGGCCGCGGGTTGGAGTAGTGAGCAAGATGCACACAGACATGTATGTAGCATTCAATATGGTGTGGAGACCTCAGAAGGAGACTAAATGAGTGAACACATCCAATCTTCATTCACAATATTATCAATAAAAGTATCTCACAATGCTCTGTTCAGTACACCCACATTAATGAATATTCACAGTTCCTACCCAAGATTCTTGTTCTCCATCTCTTGCCAGTACAATTCATTTTCCTCTAAAACTCAGAGCCACATCTTGCATAGTCTGTACAGTGCAGCTATTCCTGCAGGTGACCTGAACATTTCAAGAAACGAACACTTACCGCTCTTGTACGAGAAGACTGAACATAACTGGTGAGGAACACACCAGACAGCAGGGTCTCAAGCTCAGCACCTCTCCTCCCTGGATGGCTAGAGTGGTGACTGATACCAGATTGGTTGCCACAGAATCTGTGTCAAGATGTTATGATATCATCTAACCATCTTGTTCAATATCCTAACCATCCTTCAGACCTCTGAATTGTCTTAAGTGTTGATTGCGACCTCCATTCAACCATCAAAAACCTGCATATCAGTGGGTCCCTTCAAAGAACAATGTTTACTATTTTTCTGCTATTACCCTTCTACTATCAGGCTCCTGAACCAGAGTGGGTAACTTCACTCATCTCAACATGAACTTATTCCACAACATATGGGCTCACTTTCAAGGACTCTACAAGTTATGTAGAGTTATGTTATGATTGTTATGTTTTCAATATTTATTTATTTTTATTTTGTTTGTATTTACGCAGTTTGTCTTCTTTTTCACATTGGTTGTTTGTCAGTATTTGCTTGATTCTATTGTATTTCTTTATTCCACTGTGAATGCCCATAAGAAAATATATATACATACTTTGATTTTAAAAAGTTACTTTGAACTGTGATCTCCCGTACTTGTAGAGTTTTGCTTTTTGCAAACATTTTGATACTTCTGCAGTCCATTTAAACACTCAATTAACAATCCTATCCATTCAATTCATTTCTCTATTCAGAGGCCAAACTTTGTAATGATCTTAAGAGCTTGAAGTTTCTGACTGATGTTATCTCAGCTCTTACTGCCGATCCATCTTCCAGCATGTCTAATAACTTAATTATTTCAAAAAGCTTAGCTTAAAAATCTTTTACTTTTCCATATTAAAAGCTTATTACTTTGATCAGGTTGCCTTTCTCACAAGAGCTCAATTTACACAGCAAAATTGATATCATGACAGACTGTAATTCTGACATGAAGCTTGCCATTGAAATGTGTAATTGAAAACCCAGTCGACATGTCAGATCATTATCTATTGTCTAATATTGGCAAGGCAAAATGGGACCATGCTTAACAGACTCTGTGCTCACTTTAGATTCTATATCCAACCTACAACATGTGTCACCAGGCAACTGTATCTGCAAAAGCAGTGTGAGGATTAGTACCGCTGAATGCCAGCTTCCAGTTCTACCTTATTATAGAATCAGCTGTGCCAATAGCTAACAAAGTAAAATGAAGATCATTGTCAATTTTGTCTGGATGTATCCAAATCCTCCATGTTAAGGACAACTTGCTGAATGTCTACTCCCTTGCTTGATAACTTGCTTTATAGCAAATGGAAAACAGGGCTGGTGCTACATTTCCAGTGAACAACTCCACATAACCCATGGGTTTCCAGACTCAGGACTCAAGAACCCATAAGACCATAAGAGAGAGGGGCAGAAGTAAGCCATTCAGCCCATAGAGTCTGCTCTGCCATTCAATCATGAGCTGATCCAATTTTTCCAGTCTTCCCCATTCCCCTGCCTTCACCCCATACCCTTTGATGTCCAGACTAATCAAGAACCTACCTACCTCTGCCTTAAATACACCCAATGACTTGGCCTCTACAGCCGCTCGTGGCAACAAATTCCACAGATTTACCACCCTCTGACTAAAGTAATTTCTCCGCATCTCAGTTCTAAAAGGACGTCCTTCAATCCTGAAGTCATGCCCTCTTGTCCTAGACTCCCCAACCATGGGAAATAACTTTTCCATATCTAATCTGTCCAGGCCTTTTAACATTCAGAATGTTTCTATGCAATCCCCCCTCATTCTCTTGAACTCCAGGGAATACAGCCCAAGAGCTGCCAGATGTTCCTCATACGGTAACCCTTTCATTCCTGGAATCATTCTTGTGGATCTTCTCTGAACCCTCTCCAATGTCAGTATATCCTTTCAAAATAAGGAGCCCAAAACTGCACACAATACTCCAAGTGTGGTCTCACAAGTGCCTTATAGAGCCTCAACATCACATCCCTGCTCTTATATTCTATACCTCCAGAAATAAATGCCAACATTGCATTCGCCTCCTTCACAACCGACTCAATCTGGAGGTTAACCTTTAGGGTATCTTGCACAAGGACTCCCAAGTCCCTTTGCATCTCTGCATTTTGAATTCTCTCCCCATCTAAATAATAGTCTGCCCATTTATTTCTTCCACCAAAGTGCATGACCATACACTTTCCGACATTGTATTTCATTTGACACTTCTTTGCCCATTCCCCTAAACTATCTAAGTCTCTCTGAAGGCTCTCTGTTTCTTCAACACTACGTGCTCCTCCACCTATTTTTGTATCATTGGCAAATTTAGCCACAAATCCATTAATCCCATAGTCCAAATCATAGCCATACATTGTAAAAAGCAGTGGTCCCAACACTGACCCCTGTGGAACTCCACTGGTAACCGGTAGCCAGCCAGAATATTTATTTTTATTCCCACTCTCTGTTTTCTGCTGACCAGCCAATGCTCCACCCACGCTAGTAACCTCCCTGTAATTCCATGGGCTCTTAATCTTGCTAAGCAGCCTCATGTGCTGCACCTTGTCAAAGGCCTTCTGAAGATCCAAGTACACCACATCTACTCCATCTCCTTTGTTTACCCTGCTCGTATCTTCCTCAAAGAATTGCAGTAGGTTTGTCAGGCAGGATTTTCCTTTCAGGAAACCATGCTGGCTTTGTCTTACCTTTTCGTGTGCCTCCAGGTACACCGTAATCTCATCCCTAACAATCGATTCCAACAACTTCCCAATCACTGATGTCAGGCTAACACGTTTCCTTTCTGCTGCCTTCCACCCTTCTTAAATAGCGGAATAACATTTGCAATTTTCCAGTCATCCTGTACAATGCCAGAATCTATCAATTCTTGAAAGGTCATCATTAACCCAAATTAACCTCCTCCTTTGTGGACAGGATTTAGGTTTTACTATGGAATATCTTCTATATTCTGGGCGCACTTTTGCAAAAGAATGTCCAGGCCTTAGAAAGTGTGGAATACATTCACAAGAACATCTTGGCCAGGAGGCAATTGCTTACTTGGGGAGGGTGGAAGGACAGTTAGGAAAGTTTAAAAGGAAGTTGTATCTTTAATATTTCAGTACTATTTGAGTAATCTTGCAAATATTTTGTTGATTAAGCATTGCTTGTTTGTTTAAGTAATTCATTATGGGTTATATGTAAAAATAAGTGAATTGAATATGTCATGATGCTACCATGTGATATGTGCGCATCCCAGTTAAAGTAAAAACAAGCTAGAGTCTTATTTCAGACTTCCGTCTTTTCCTTTTAATGAGTTTAATGTATTGGAGCTACAAAACATAACAGAGGAGATTTAATGGAGCTGTTCAAAATTAATAATTACTGTATGGAGAAAATAAAGATGAACTGTTGCTACTGGTAGAAAAGAAATTGTTAGAAGACACAGATTTAGGTAGTTGGAAAAAATACCAGAGGCCACATGAACATGTTGTTTTCATCTGATAGTAGATGAGAACATGAAGGGTAAAGGGCCACAGCTATGGGGAATATGCAATGGAGTCAGATTGGTTTGATAACTTTCCCAAAGAGGCAACAAAGGTGCCATTGGATGGTCTCTTTCTGTGCTATAGAATTTCCTGCTTCAATGGATATTAAATAAGGAACATCAACAACAGACAATGGTAAAGTTCAGTTCGTACTTTGTGTATGCTAATTATTACTTTGTGATTTTTAATTTCGGTAGCATAGCAGTCAGAATGACACTGTTACAGCTCAAGATGTTGCCATGTGGAGTTCAGTTCCAGTGCCCAGTGTAACAATGTTTGTACATCCTTTCTGTGTGCACACGAGGGTTTCCTCCGGGTGTTCCAGTTTCTTTTAATAGTCCAAAGATGTACCACTTAATGGGTTAATTGGTCACTGTAAATTGTCCCATGATTAGGCAAGGGTTAAACTGTGGGGTCGGGGGGGGGGGGGTACTGGGTGGTGAGCCAGAAGGGCTTGTTTCGTGCTGTATCTCAAAATTGCGGATGCATTGGTAATCATTTTCCAATGTTCCTTAGATTCAGGATCAGTTCCTGAGGATTGGAAAATGGCTAATGTTATCCCACTTTTTAAGAAAGGAGGGAGGGAGAAAACAGAGAATTATCGTCCTGTCAGCCTAACATCAGTAGTGGGGAAGATGCTAGAGTCCATTATTAAAGATGAAATAGTGGCATATCTAGATAGCAGTGATAGGACTGGGCCGAGCCAACATGGATTTACCAAGGGCAAATCATGCTTGACTAATTTATTGGAGTTTTTCGAGGATGTAACCAGGAAGTTAGACAAGGGAGATCCAGTGGATGTAGTATACCTTGATTTTCAAAAGGCATTTGATAAGGTCCCACATAGGAGATTGGTGGGTAAAATCAGAGCTCATGGCATTGGGGGGAAGATATTGACATGGATAGAAAACTGGTTGGCAGATAGAAAGCAAAGGGTAACAGTGAATGGGTGTTTCTCGGAATGGCAGGTGGTGACTAGTGGGGTGCCACAGGGCTCAGTATTGGGACCACAGCTGTTTACGATTTACATCAATGATTTAGATGAAGGCATTGAAAATAACATCAGCAAGTTTGCTGATGATACTAAGCTGGGTGGCAGTGTGACATGTGATGAGGATGTTAGGAGAATTCAGGGTGACTTGGATAGGCTGAGTGAGTGGGCAGATACTTAGCAGATGATGTTTAATGTGAATAAGTGTGAGGTTATCCACCTTGGGAGTAAGAACAGGAAGGCAGATTATTATCTGAACGGTGTAGAGTTAGGTAAGGGAGAAATACAAAGAGATCTACGAGTCCTTGTTCATCAGTCACTGAAGGTGAATGAGCAAGTGCAGCAGGCAGTGAAGAAGGCTAATGGAATGTTGGCCTTTATTACAAAGGGAATTGAGTACAAGAGCAAGGAAATCCTTTTGCATTTTTACAGGGCCCTGGTGAGACCACACCTAGAGTATTGTGTATAGTTTTGGTCTCCAGGGTTAAGGAAGGACATCCTGGCTGTAGAGGAAGTGCAGCGTAGATTCACGAGGTTAATCCCTGGGATGTCAGGACTGTCTTACGCAGAGAGGTCAGAGAGACTGGGCTTGTACACACTGGAATTAAGGAGATTGAGAAGGGATCTGATTGCAACATATAAGATTATTAAGGGATTGGACAAGATAGAGGCAGGAAATATGTTCCAGATGCTGGGCGAGTCCAGTACCAGAGGGCATGGTTTGAGAATAAGGGGTAGGTCATTTAGGACAGAGTTAAGGAAAAACGTCTTCTCCCAGAGAGTTGTGGGGGTCTGGAATGCACTGCCTCGGAAGGCAGTGGAGGCCAATTCTCTGGATGCTTTCAAGAAGGAGCTAGATAGGTATCTTATGGATAGGGGAATCAAGGGATATGGGGACAAGGCAGGAACCGGGTATTGATCGTAGATGATCAGCCATGATCTCAGAATGGCGGTGCAGGCTCGAAGGGCCGAATGGTCTACTTCTGCACCTATTGTCTATTGTCTATAAAACACCATAAATAAAATTTTAAAATCTGTTTCCTGTTTTGGTTACCTTGCTAACATATACTGACTAAAAAGTTTTATGAATCCTTAAATTCCATTATTCCTCATAACTGAACACACTTCTATTCAGAAGGGCAACATGGAAAGTTATACTGTAGAAGGCAGCCATTAAGCAGATCTCAAGCACAACAAGCACCAGGTTAATCCCACATTCACTTATAGATTCATTGTTTTGAAGACCATGACTCTTCACATGCTCATTCAAGTCATGTTTTATTCCCCTAACAATGTGCCAAGTGGTTGTCTTTAAGATTCATTCAATTAGGGTTTGTTTGAAAAAAAACGATTGAGCTATTTCCTCTAATTCTACCAATTAATTTAAATCCAACCCCTACGCTGCCTAGTTACTGATTACTCTGCTAAGAGAAATAAATCCTGTTTGCTTTTATATACCTCATCCAATTCAGTCCTTTGTTCCCCAGCCGAAAGGGAGTCTCTTTATCACAATATCTCTACAGAACCGGCAACTTCCTCAAATATCTTCATTAACCTATGCAGAACTATCACATCCTTGGTGTAATGTGGTAACCTGAACTACACAATGCATTTGTGTTGTTTTGCCTAATAATGAATACAGTTCTGTTATGAGCTCCCTGCTCCTTTGTGCCTCAGCAATACAAGGCAAGCATTCCATATGTTTTGTTAACCATCTGTCCTGCTATGAACATCACTCTTGTTACTTTACTCTAAATGACCACTTATTGTGTTGTTCATGCTTATCAAATTCATTATCTTGAATTTCTCCAGGTTTAATTCAATTTGCTACTTCTAACTATCTAAATATTGCATTAATATGTGTCACTTTAGGATTAAATCCCAAATTCTAACAAGAGGTAATTGACCTGAAATTTTAACTGTTCCTCTCTCCACAGTTACTGCTTGACCTACTAAAATACACTCAGTGGCTACTTTATAGGTACATCTGTATACTTGCCCATTAGTGCAAATATCTTAGCAGCCAATCACGGGGCAGCATATCAATGCATAAAAATGTAAACATGGTCAAAAAATTTGGTTGTTGTTAAGACTAAACATCAGAATGGGGAAGAAATGTGATCTAAGTGACTAGAAACATAGAAAACCTACAGCACAATACAGGATCCTTCCACCCACAAAGCTGTGCCAAACATGTCCTGACCTGAGAAACTACCTAGGGTTACCCATAGCCCTCTATTTTTCTGAGGTCCATGTACCTCTTAAAAGACCCTATCATATCGCTGTCTTCAGCAGCTCATTCCACGCACTCACTACTCTCTGCGTAAAAAAAACTTACCCCCAATTTCTCCTCTGTACCTACTTCCAAGTACCTTAAAACTGTGCCCTTTCATGCTAGTCATCTCAGCCCTGGGAAAAAGCCTCTGACTATCCACACGATCAATGCCTCTCATCATCTTATACACCCTATCAGGTCACCTCTCATTTTCCGTCACTCCAAGGAAAAAAGGCTGAGTTCACTCAACCTGTTCTCATAAGGCATGCTCCCCAATCCAAGCAACATCCTTGTAAATCTCCTCTGCACCCTTTCTATGGTTTCCACAACCTTCCGACAATGAGGCGACCAGAACTGAGCACAGTGCTCCAAGTGGGGTCTGACCAGGGTCCTATCTAGCTGCAACATTACCTCTCAGTTCCTAAATTCAGTCCCATGACTGATGAAGGCCAATGCACCGTATGCTTTCTTAACCACAGAGTCAACCTGTGCAGCAGCCTTAAGTGTCCTATGGACTTGGACCCCAAGATCTCTCTTATCCACCACACTGCCAAGAGTCTTACCATTAATACTATATTCAGTCATCATATTTGACCTAGCAAAATGAACCACCTCACACTTATCTGGGTTGAACTCCATCTGCCACTTCTCAGCACAGTTTTGCATCCTATCAATGTCCTGCTGTAACCTCTGACAGCCCTCCACACTATCCACAACACCTCCAACCTTTGTGACATCAGAAAATTTACAAACCCATCCCTCCACTTCTTCATCCAGGTCATTTATAAAGATCACCAAGAGTCGGGGTCCCAGAACAGATCCCTGAGGCACACCACTGGTCACTGACCTCCATGCAGAGTATAACCCGTCTACAACCACCCTTTCCCTTCAGTGGGCAAGCCAGTTCTGGATCCACAAAGCATGCCTTGGGTCCCATGCCTCCTTACTTTCTCAATAAGCCTTGCATGGGGTACCTTATCAAGTGCTTTGCTGAAATCCATATACAGTGCATCTACTACTCTACCACATCCTCAAAAAATTCAATCAGGCTTATAAGGCATGACCTGCCTTTCACAAAGCCATGCTGACTATTCCTAATCATATTATGCCTCTCCAAATGTTCATTAATCCTGCATCTCTGGATCTTCATCAATTTACCAAGCAATGAAGTAAGACTCAATGGTCTATAATTTCCTGGGCTATCTCTACTCCCTTTCTTTAATAATGGAACAACATCTGCAACCCTCCAATCCTCTGGAACCTCTTCCATCCCCATTGATGATGCAAAGATCTTCACCAGAGGCTTAGCAATCTTCTCCCTTGTCTCCCACAGTAGCCTGGGGTACATCTCATCCAGTCCCAGCAACTTATCCAGCTTGATGCTTTCCAAAGTCTCCTGCACATCCTCTTCCTTAATATCTTTTCAGTCCACTGTAAGTCATCCCTACAATGGCCAAGATCCTTTTCAGTAGTGAATACTGAAGCAAAGTACTCATTAAGTACCTCTGCTATCTCCTCCAGTTCCATACACACTTTTCCACTGTCACACTTGATTGGTCCTATTCTCTCACGTCTTATTCTCTTGCTCTTAACATATCTGTAGAATGCCTTGGGGTTTTCCTTAATCTTGTCCACCATGGTTTTCTCATGTGACTTTGACCATGGAAGGATTGTTGGTCCCAGACAGGGTGTTTTGAGTATCTCAGAAACTGCTGATCTCCTGGGATTTTCACACACAAAAGTCTCTAGAGAAGGGGCTCCCAACCTGTTGTCCCTGGACCCTTTGCTTAATAGCATTGGCCCATGGCATAAAAACGGTTGGGAACCCCAGCTCTAGAGTTTATAGATAAAGGTGCAGAAGAAACAAAGAGCATCCAGTGAGTGGCAGTTCTGTGGGTGAAAATGCCTTGTTAATGAGAGAGGTCAGAGGAGAATGGCAAAACCAATTCAAACCGACAAGAAGGTGACAATAACTCAAATAACCACACATTGCAATAGTGGTCTGAACACACAACACTTAAAGTGGATGGGCTGCAGCAGCTGACGACCACACTGGGTTGAAGGTGTACTGTACCTAATAAGGTGGCCCTGAGTGTATTTCCAGTCCTTCATGTAAGACATTGGTACTATTTTAGAGTTAGTTATATTTTCCTCAAGATTTCATCCTGCATCAGAAACTTGAGATCATATGCACCAAGATAACTGGCTTCTGTACCCCTATATCATGGTAGCCTAGTGATTAGCACAATGCTTTACAGTACCAGCAACACAGGTTCAATTCCTGGCACTGCCTGTAAAGAGTTTGTATATTCTCCATGGTGACTATGTGGGTTTCTTCCGGGTGCTCCAGTTTCCTCCCACAGTCCAAAGACATTCCAGTTGGTAGGTTAATTTGCCATTGTAAATTGCCCTGTGATTAGGTTAGGGTTAAACCTTGGGATTGCTGGGCAGCACAGCTTGAAGGACTGGAAGGGCCTATTTAACACTGTATATCAATAAATAAAAATATGTTTCAAAAATTAAATCTGATGTCTGATCCAGCTTTTGGAGAAACACATTCACGTTACTTTATCAGGACGTTGTGTTTTTCATTTCTGTGGTTTATTTCTATCCTAATTTTTTTCCTATTGTTTATTTGTCATATAAATCATGTCACTTTCTAGTTTTTCAGTAGCTCAACCACCAGCATGCTGGAAATTGTTAGTATAGTATTAAATGTATCAGTCTTAAAGAGTGAAGGGTGTGGAACTTCACTCTTAACTTCCTTGAATAAACCTACTTCCAAGATTATTTTCATTTGAAATGTTTACCTGAGCTTCTGTGACCACCACCATCATAAGGCACTACCCACTTCTGCTAATTTGCTGTTTCTATATCAGTACACAAAATCAGATCGGAATCAAGATTATTATCACAGACCTCTATCATGAAATTTGTTGTTTTGCAGCAGCATTGGAATGCAATGATGAAAATTACTCTGAATTACAAAGTAAATAAATAAATAGTGAGAGAATGGAATAACTAAGTAGTGTTAATGAACTACAGGTTCCTCCCGCTATCTGAGAGTGCTCCTATGAAACCTTTCGTAAATTGAAATGGCGTGAAGTGAAGAAGCAATTACCATTAGTTTATATGGGAAAAATTTTTGAGCATTCCCATACCCAAAAAAATAACCTACCAAATCATACCAAATAGCACATAATAGCACAATAGCAGATTTAGCCAAAACCGATTTGTAGAAAAAAATTGGCATGTACACGCATGCGCACACACCTGCCCACGCAAAGCTTCATGGTCATGGTAGCCTTTCTTGGGGTAAACACAGTTTTAAAGCGGGCGCCTTTTTTCGTAAAAGCAAAAATCCTCTTCAGATTTCTTTCGGTTAGCGAAACAGGTACTAATGTAGGTCTTTCATAAAAGCGAAGTGGGGTAAAGCGAACTTCCATAAAGCAGGGGACACCTGTATATAGAAATATGATTGGAGAGGGGAAGCAGCTATTCCTAAGTTGCTGAGTGTGGGTCTTCAGACATCCTCCCCGATGGCAATAATGAGAAAGATGGTAATTCCCACTGCTGTCTGGAAGGACTTTGCATCTTTTCCTCATGACCACGGGGGTTTCTCCTGCGTCGTCTGATCATCTCCCACATCCCAAAGAAGTATGCATGAGTAGGTTAATTGGTCAGATGGATGTAATTGGGTGCATGGGCTCATTGGGCCAGAAGGGCCTGGTATCATGCTCTACCTCTCAATGAGAGGTCAAGTACCGTCCCCACCTTAAGTTCCAACAAAACTCTACTATTTAATTAATGGATTTCAAAGTAACAATAAATATTCACTTTGGAATTTAATATACAAGTAATTTAGTAAGCAATGCACTTAATCACAAACAAATAAACATATTGTCGCTCAGGTGGAGAGATCATGAGATCAAATTGCACTGCAGCGAAGTGTGAGCAAAATAACTCTATTTGACACAGCATGAGAATTCCAAATCTGACGGATTTCTTGGCTGCAACATTCATGATTTACTAAGTCTCCTCAATATTTAAACTGCTTTGTGTAACCTCTCGTCAATTCGCTCCAAAGCCAATTATTCAGATCACGGAGCAAGGAAGTTCAGGAGTTCAGTAATGGTACATTTCGTGAATTGATAGCTTTTAAATTATGACTAAGCTCCTCATCAAAAGTGACAATGAAAATAATGGCTCCAGATAGAGGTTGAGCACCCTGCATCCAAAATGCTTGGGGTCAGAAGTGCTTCAGATTTCGAATTCCGTATCTATATAATGAGACAGCTTGGGGATGGGACCCAAGTCTAAGCATGAAATCCATTCACATTACATATACAGCTTATAACCTGAACATAATTTCATATAATATTTTTAACAATTCTGTGCATGAAACAATATTAAGTACATTGAACCAGGCAAGCTATCAATACCTCGGCTGTCCAGGTGTGCATTTAGGCATTGTTTCCAACTCTGAATTTATGTGCTTCTGTTAGCAGTCATTATCTTACACTTTTTCATCACACATATTTACTGAACAGTAAAAATTATTACATACCATTAATATAATGAAAACACAATATATGCCGGGCAACAAAAGCAGCACACAGCATTGAGAGAATACCTGAATCATACCTGAATCAACAATAACAAACAGCAGGCTTTCAGTCTGGTTACAGTATACGGTATTTGTATTTTACTTTTTTTAGGCTTATGTAAGGTATAAAAATGAAAGATTGAATTTAATTACAGGTAAGTGTAATGAAAACTGAAAAAAGGCAGCATTTTATTTTTACTCAATAATTACGCTGGTCATGTTACCCTCAAACATAGGACTTTAGGTGGAGATGAAGTTCAGATTTCATGCAAAAATACATTTTGTGAGTTCACTTCTCAAAATAATCCGTGGTGCACAGAAATCTGCGCAGCCTACCCAGTGCCTTGTGGAATTTTTCATTTGTGCCGTCATGTCGGTGCTTAAAAGAAATTTCATATTTCAGAGGTTTTCAGATTTTTGGATAAGGGGTGATCAACCTGTACCAATATTCAGCAATAGTATCTGCCTACTATTGAACAGTCTAGAGATGGGCTCTTGACCTCAATCTACCTTGGTGTGGCTTTGCATCTTATTTTGTGCCTACTCTGCACTTCCTTGTATCAACACTTCACTCTGCATTTTGTTACTGCTTCTCCCTTGCTCACTGATGTGATGAAATGATCTCTGTGGATGGCATGCAAAATAGTTTTTCTCTATATCTCAGTACACGTGACGATAATGAGCCCAATTCATGCTAATACAAGTGGGAGCAGAAATAGGTTGTACTTCTTCCTGAGTCTAACCCACTGTTCAATCTGATCATAGAGTATCCTGTACTTTCTCTCTAGTTCCCTGGATCCTCTGATTCATTTAAAAGTTCCAAACCCTTCAATAATCATCCATACACCACTGGGAAAGAAAAGTGAAAAGTTTTGCAACCTTTGTCTATAGAAATTTCTCCTATAATCTTGCCTTCCGTTTGAATACATAAAATTGATGCAATTGAATATTTTTTTTTTCATGTATGAATCTTGGAACATCTGGGATGTTTCATGTCATCAGGAAAGTTTGCCTAGACACTGTCGTGAGTTATAATACTGTGCATCATTCTGTATGAAACCCTCCTTTGGAAAGCTTGGATTACACTGAGGCACTTGATGGGTATTCCCATGACAACTGAAAAGACTACTTTCAATCTGAGACTATAGCCAAGTGAAATATGTATCCATCTCCTGCTTTCCCCATTAAACTCATCTCCAAAATTCCTACACCCCCTCTCCTGACAATCTGCAACTCTCCCTGAACTCAGCCAGTCCCCTGGCCTGCAATTCCAGGAATTAATTAAGAAATGTGAAGAGAACAGTTCCTACCCCTGAACCATCAGGCTCCTGAACAAAAGAGGATAACTACACTCATCTGTTAAGACGTTCCCACAACCAATGATCTCACTTCAAGAACTCTTTATCTTGATATTTCATGTTATTTAATGCTGTTTATTTATATTTGCATTTGTACATTTTGTTGTCTTTTATGCTTTACTTGATCTTTCATTGATCCTGTTATAGTTACTATTCTGTAGATTTGCTGAGTGCCCATAGGTAAAAGAATCTCAGGGTTGTATGTCGAGCCATTTGCTGTATGTACTCTGAACTTTGACTGCTTAACCTGTTTTAATCTAATGTTTTAAAACTTCAATCCACCATGGTATTCAGTTATTTATAATGGCCTGGGAAAGACCATCTCTTCAAACAAACTGGCCACACATAGGACAGTAAAACTGAAGGCCTGCATTTCTCTTTCAGGAGCTATCTGCCAGTCATTTTCAGAACTGTTTGATTTCACCATAATTTGCTCTGAAAATTGCAGAAATGAAGCCATTACTATGCAGTACCCACATCTTTCATACAAAGTGCCACAATTACCACACATTTAAATTTGAATGATAAAAAGGAAATCAGGACAAGGGCTCTGCATTAATGTAATGCTGAGATTCAGCTCCGAACTGTATTATAGCTCGATAATGTAGCCCAGTGAAATTACACCCATGTGACATATCATATAATTGACAAATGCTAATTTATTTCTTTCATACGGAGGGTGAGGGCATTATCAAAATATTATTTATTAACTGTATTTTTGGCAGTTTCTATTGTCTATAAAAAACCCTAAATATCTAAGACAAACAGTTATTTTTTAAAAAGTCTTTATTTTCAATTATCTAAAATCACAGCTCGCACAATTTTAGGTTTTAAAACAAAACATTTAAAAACCCTCAGATCTACTTTTTCAAACAAAAAGCAGTAAGCAATAAAATCATGTCAGCCATGAATTGGGCTGAAAGAATGTAATTTCTAGTCAATCACCTTTGTTTCCGTACGTGCAGTGCAGTGATGTGGCTGCACTGAGAGAGGATAAAATTCTGGTGTTTGTGTAAACATAGCTGGCAAGTCAACTGCCATGTATATGTTTTTTCCTTGTTACTCATTCTCAGGGAAAATTAAAATAAAATCAATGCACATATGTAAGGTTTTCCTAAACACTACAATTTAGCCAAGTTATGATAAAAATCCAAAATTTCAAGACAACTAGAAATAAAAATTGAAAAAATTAAATTCACCATTTCACTCCCTTTAGCTTGAAAGATTCAATGATAATGTCAATTAGGGCTTGAGGTGCCCGAAACATCAGAAGTATTTTGAGAAGAAAGGATGAAAACCTTCAAGAAGAAATTCAGTTTTAGTCCCCAGTACTAAGTGGAGGGAGGAGCATTCACCACATCTGTACTTCCCGCAATCCTGTTGGCAACACCTACCCTCCTCCAATTCAACAGTCACCAACTTCAAAGGGCACCAGGGTGGCACAGCAGCTAGTACAACACTATTACAGCTCAGGGCACTGCGGTTTGGAGTTCAATTCCAGCGTCTGAAAGGAGGTTGTACATCCTCCCTGTGAACGCATGGGTTTCTTCTAGGTGTTTCCGTTTCCTCCCACAGTCACAGTATACCAGTGAGAAGGTTAATTAGTTATTGTAAATTATCCTGTGATTTGGTTTGGGTTAAATAGGTGGGTTGCTGGTCAGTGCAGCTCATTGAAACAGAAGGCCCTGTTCTGCATTGTGTCATTTAGCATTAGAAACCAAATTTCAACTTTTCTATGCCTTTGAATTCTACCAGATGAATATTGCTGGGAATTGAGAGAATTACTGAGACTGATGATGCCTGAAAATGAGCTTTTGCTGGACCTGGTACCTCTATAGTTTTATGACTGAAGCTGTGACACATTAACAGTGACACATTTCACTTTAGAATACAAACAGCAGAGTTGTGGCTGCATTTGCATTTATAAGCAATGCAAAACTGGTGGAGTGATGCTGAAGCTGACCAGGAAAACAGAAAAATAATCCACTGGAGCCAAGAAATGCATGATTGACAGTTTCAGCAGCAGGCGTGGAAGACATTACAGAGGTAGAAGTAGAGAGTCTTGATGTAGGAGAGATATGGGTTCAGAAGTTCAGCCCAGGGTTAAATAGAATGGCAAATTTGAGAGTGCTTGTGTAAGCCTTACAAGGAAGACAGCAAGTGTGAAAGAGCTATGAGATAACCAACTGAGACTGTAGCAGGGACCTAAGACTATCCATACATAAGGTTTATGGTATAATATACCTTACACTGTATATGCTGTACAGTAAAATATCCATGAAAAGCTCACTTTGAAATGCTAATGGTACCAAAAAGTGAATGTACACAGCTTGCAAAACCAAGTGTTTAGAGCAGACAGAAGATGGATTAATTCCCAGGGGTATTGGTCTTCCCAATATTTCATTGCTCAAAGACTTGGTCATACAATACAGAATATCAGACAGGTAACATGACAAATCAGAACCATTGAAGAAAGAGCTGAGTACTACCAACATACACGATGAACATCATCATACCAATACAATTGTTGGAATATAGCCTTCAGGGATGTGTTCAAATCATCCCAAGCTCTCTATTAGCTGGCTATTAACTTCTGGTAGATAAATATAGCTGCCTTAGAAAAGAACAAAGGGATTTAAATTTGCTATTTGTCCTGAATTTTATCAGACAATCAGCTTCTCCCATCTTTCAAATGTAATGGTAATGATGAATGTGCTGGCCAAAGTCTCTTTTTTACTGATGCTAAACAAACCATAAGACTTAGCAACACTGAGCTCAAAGGAAACCAGTTATCAAAATGAGAAAAACACTACCATAGAAACTTTGCAGCATCAAACTTAGCGTCGTCCACTATTTAGTAATTTCCAGGCAAAACTCATGAAATAAAATAGGGCTAAACAACTGACCAATTCAAATCATTTCCCACCTTAAACAGATGGATAAGTGAAAGATTACAAATGTTTAGGCTTTTAGCTTCTTCCCACTTACTTTCTAATTCTGAAGTAAGGTCTTGGCCCAAAGCATCAACACAAAAAGTTTCCCTGTTTAAAATGTCTTAGAAAGAAAGAAATTCTCAGTACTGATCAAGGGTCTCATCCTAAAACATTCACTCTTTATTCCTTTCCATTGATGCTGCCTAATCTGCCATGTTCCTCCAGCATTTTGTGTGTGTGTTACTCTGGATTTCCAGCATCCGCAGAATTGCTTGCGCCTACAAATATTAAGTGCCACTTTAAGCGTAATATCCACCATATTTTATAATTTCCATCAATGTCGGTGATTGTGGAGGATGGTTCTGTGATAATGGATTGGACTATTGCGTTCATGGACTCTGGACTATTTTCAGACTTGTGGTTTTTATATTCTGTGGTGTTTTATCCCCTGTGCCTTTTCTGTTTTGTAGTGCGAGGGGAGGGTGTTTGAGGGTTGATGCTCTGTTAATTTTTTGAGCGGGGAGGGGTTGTTTATTTGGTGGATTGATGTTCCTTTTCTGTTTTGTGTGGGGTTTTGAGGGTATTGATGACTGGAATGTTGGGGTTTTTTGGTATGGGGGGAGTGATGTTTCTCTCTGAATGACTTTCATGATCTTTCTTTCATGGCCATCTGGAGAATACAAATTTCAGAGTTGTATAAGGATAAATGTTTTGATAATAAATGAACCTTTGAACTTCGTTACTCAGTAGAGTCGAATTAAATATTTCAAAAATATGTATAACTGCAGGCATTCTATTCAATATAGATACTCCCCGGTACATTGAAGAAATTCCCAGGGTAGTGTTACAAAAATCACATTTATTATAGATTTACATTAATCTTCCCCCGCCCGGACTGAATTTCAAGTTCTTTAGTTTAATCATCCGTTAAACGCTGTCAGGATTACTTTAAAAACAACGACGGATTGGTAACAATAAAACGGACCAAGACCCCTCCATTCTTCTACTCTGAGCACCAGGGTTTCTCCAGTCTTGAAGGTGACAGCTCCCGCGTTATCACATCGCTGCGGTTACCATAGAAACAGCTGGCAATAGCGTGAGGGCTACTGTCAGATTTTTCCGATCACCTGCTGGTACATGCCACTTAAACAAATGCCGGGTGTGCTTGATGCCAGCCCCCCAAAGGCACGCGCTGCACCGAGCACAAAGAACCTCCTCGCAATCCATTTAATTCAACTTGTTCTCACCCCCATTACCAGCACATTTCATCCTTATCAGATCATAGTGAAGCATGTGCCAGTGACTGGGTCCCAACAAAGTAACAGCAGGTCGAGTCAGCATTGGCCAACAGAAAGATAAATTCTTCAGTAAATGGAAACGAGGAAATTTTTGTTCTCCAAAATAAAAGCAGCAGTCATTTTCAAATGACAATTGCCGGAGGCGTGTTTGCCGTTGTTGGAAGTCAATAATTATTTCAGTTGATCAAAGTGTACCGTCGTTACTAAGATAAGGTTGATTAAAAAGAAACAAGTTATCCTGTTAAATATTAACACGCATCCTTAACAATATTGCTCCTGTATTAAGATCGCGATAAAGTTCCTTTGTTCCACTGTACCAAGCACTATTAATTCTACAACATCAAACAAAATTTCCTGATGTATGCACGTCTCAGAACAGAGAAATTCATGCATAATTAAAAGTGACAGAATAATTTACCTTCAAATGAGGATGCCCTGCATTGAACACTGCAGATGTGCAAGTGGATATCGTGTGGAGTATTGGGCGGTGTGAGAGTGCTCACTGACCAAAACCGCCGGCCTATCAGCTATTCCCTGTGACAAGGCAATACCAAGAGTGCCCGCAGTATTTACAGCTCGTATGCGGTGTTCATGTGCGTTGAGCCTTTGTAATGTGTGCTCGTCTCCCTCCACATTGTGTCTGGGAACATGACAGGGCTGCCAGACTGTCTGATTGGCTGGTACTGTGGCTCAGTGAGAATGCATGGATTTTTCTGCCCTTAAGCTTCAGCTCCTCTCCCGGGGAAAGAGTGAGGGAAATATCGCTTAACTAAGTGCTTAGTTTGCCTGGACGATTCAAAGACGCAAGTTCACATCCCCCAGATGAACTCGGAGCCAAAGATGTCCGGCCCTGAAATATGAACAGTATCCAGCTTCGTTTCGGGCCTGAACATAGAATGCTATTAAAAGCATAAGCTTAGTCTGCTGATTAACCAATGAGCTGTGCTCTCTTGCTGCCCCAATTCTGTGGTAATCAGCATTAAAGCAAAGCAGATGAGAATGACATAATGCATTAAGGAAGTGATTTACTGTCCTGGGCAATGCAACTACATTATTAACTAATCCATTTTTTAACTGTATGATAAATGTCAACTCTGTCACAGAAGAGATTCTCATGAAAGACATCATTAGCTGAATTGCTATTAACAGCACACAAAAGAATTAGCATCAAGTAAGGCTAACTAGTTGAATGCTGGACATTAATCTGAATGCCAGAGGGCCATCATACAGCATGGAACTAGGCCCTTTGGCCCAACAAGTCCATGCTGACCAAGATGCCGGTCCAGGCTAGTGCCAATTTCCTATTTGGTCCAAGCCCTACTAAACATTTCCTATTAATGTACTTGTTCAAGTTACTTTTAAATGTTATTCATATACCTGCTATTGTGCCCGTGAGAGTTATGGACTCAACTAAGCACATCACAGAAACCAGCTGCCTCCAGTGACTCTATTCACACTTCCCGTGCCTTGATAAAGCAGCTAAGATAACCAGAGACTCTTCAGCCATTGACTGAAGATACAAAAGCCTGAAATACAAACTACCAGATACAAGGACAGCTTCTGTCTCACTATATTGTACAGAACTCTTTTGTGATAAGGTTGACTTCACAGTCTACCTTATTGCCTATCTACACTACACTTTCTCTGTAACACTGAATCTCAGATTCTGCTGTTTCCCCTTCTACTAGCTTAATATACTGTAACAAAATGAACTGTATGGGTGACATGTCAAATAAACTGTAGTGTGTCAATAATAACCCGGTTATAATAATAACCCACTTGCTTCCACTCCAGTGCTGGACCTTCTGACACAGTGGATCGTCAAGCGCTTTCCTTGGCAGGGCAGGAAGGTGTAGGGCATGGTGTGTGCCTGTCAGGAGGGGAAATGCAGAGGCTTCACCCATTCTCCTGTTTTGTAAACCTCTATGTGCTCCTACCAGAGAGACTCACAAGCTATTTCTTCCACAAATTTCTTCTCCATTTTGGTCATAGCTTGGGGATTCCAGTCAGTTAAAGTTCAAAGTAAATTTTATTATCCAAGTACATATATGGCACCATATACAACTCCGAGATTCATTTTCTTGTAGGCAGACTCAATAATCCATAATACAATAAAAATCACAACAAAATCAATGAAAGACTGCCCAACTAGAGTGTTGAATCAGAGTGCAGAAGACAACAAACTTTGCAAATACAAAAAGAGGAAATAATAATAAATGAATATCAAGAACATGAGATGAAGAGTCCTGGAAAGTGAGTCCATTGGTTGTGAGAACATTTCAATGATGGAGCAAGTGAAGCTGACTGAAGTTATCCCCTTTAGTTCAAGAGTTTGATGGTTGAGGGGTAATAACTGTAACTGAATCTGGTAAGTGTGTTGCACACTTTTTTTCATGAAAGCATCTTCTTTTTATCTTTGCAAATCTCTTGCTGTAACAGAGCTTAGAATTCCTGATTTAGGAGTCTGATGCCAGGCCTGTGTTTTCATGTGGCAAATGTAGAATGGCCACAGGAATACTGAGGCCATCTATGTCCTTGACAAACTCTCTGCCCCTATTGGCTTTCGGCATGATATTTCATTCGGACTTTGACCCCCAGATGGTCCTTGCACTGCTAAACAATCCTGTAAGTCATAGCTATCAGCTATTTGTTGAACTTCAAATTGTTGAACAGAAAGCATTGAGCTGTGAATACCTTGTGTTTGTGGTTAGTCATTTCCTAGACCTCCATGACATCCTCAGCAGACTGGCCCTAATGTTTTCTGGTGGTAAAGTCATAAATCTCTTCACAAATGCTAATACGTGGGCACTCTGATTCCTATTGGTTGTACATTGTTAGGTTGTCTGTCAGATATTGTCTGAGAAGAGCTGCCTTTGCAGGGACCTTCAACATTAATTTTTCTGTTATATAATGGCCAGGTTGATGGAAATAACCAATTAGTTTGTGGTCACCTTGGCAGTCATCAACACCCATCATCGGCAGAGTTGAAATGGATATGCACATGATTTCTTGCTTGAAAGTTAACTTAGTTTAACAGGTATCTGTTTGGATCAAGGTGTTACTGTGAAGGCATGCATTTGTTTCTGTGATGAACACATTGTTTCCTTGGACAAATTTGCCCAAGTATTTCATCAGGAGGACAGTAAGAGTTATTTTTCCCTATTCTTTCCTTGTCAATTGAAGCTTTCCAGGGACATACTTAATAACCCAGAAGGATCAGTTTGTAGTCATCTGAGATGCAGGCCAAGTTTTTATTCCAAAGCTTTCCTTGCTCCCATCTTTACTATCCAGGTTTGGAGTGAATATATTGATCCATATTATGAGACCAGTTGTGTATAGTTTTGGTTGGCCCATTGCTGGAAGGATGTGGAGGCTTTAGAAAGGGTAATGAAGAGGTTTACCAGGATGTTGCCTGGATTAGAGGGTATGATCTATGTGGAGAGGATGGATAACCATGGATTGTTTTCGAGACCTGATAGAAGTTTATAAAAGTATGAGAGACGCAGATATAGTGGATGGTCAGGATCATTTTAACAGTGTAAAAATGTCAAATACTAGAGAAGCACACACAAAATGCTAGCAGAACTCAACAGGTCAGGCAACTTCTATAGAAATGAATAAACAGTCGATGTTCGTACTGAGACCCTTCTTCAGGATGGGAAAAGAAGAAGGAGGATGCCAGAATACTAAATGACGTGCATTTGAAGAGAGGGGGAGAGAGCTATTTTACACAAAGAGCACTGGGTGCCGGAATGAGCTGCCGGGGCAGTGGTGGAAGCAGATACTAGAGTAGTGTTTAGGGGGCTTTTGCATAGATACATGAATATGCCATGAATGGAGGGATAAGGATCGTGTGCATGCAGAAAAAGATCAGGTTAATTTGGTATCATGTTCGATGCAGAGGTCATGAGTCAAAGGGCGTGACCTGAGCTGTATTGTCCTATATTCTATAGGCTACAAGAGCCAGCAGGCCACAAAGGACTTTTGGAAGAGGCCTTCATGGTGTTGGCAGGGCTCAGTCTGTGCAGCTGCAAGCACAGGAATAGGATGATCGGCCTGGGCTGGGAGATGAAATAAGTCATTGGACTGGGGAAGTAGGAGGAGAGAATGAGTGGAGAGATGGACATTCCCTGTCCTCTCTTTCAATTATTTTACAAGGCTCAATTATGCCAAGACATGTTAGGGCTATTGTTTAGTGATGAGGATAAAAAAGGGACTGCATGTGAGTGCTTGCTGGTTGGCTCCGATGTAATGTGTCAAAAGGCCTTTATCCATTTTGTATTGCTCTATATGCTGATATTATCTGTGGAAAATCTTCATATACCTTAGAAAGAGTACATCTGAATAAAGTAGTACAACAAAATAACCGTTATCCATCATTAAAACCATTTGTTTATAAAGAATATGCCTCGCCACTACAAATCTAGTAATATATTGAAAACTATTATCTATACCAGTGAGCACAAACTATCACTGATGTCACAAATCCACTAAAAAGAATCTGTAGGGACTTGTAAGAATGAGGAACAAGCCATGGTAATTTATAAACTGAAAAATGCTAGAATTTTATTTGCTATGGCTTTGATTCTCATTCTTAAGAGACTCTACTTGCCTGAAAATACTAGTAGATGAGGAATGTCTCCAGAAAAAGTAGTGGAATGAATGTTCCATGTCAGTAGCCGTTTGTCAGAATCAGTAAAGTTATGGGTGGGTTTTAAGATATTGAAAATGCTAAGATTTAAAGAAGGAAGGAGGAAAGACATTTATATTGTGGCTGGCCCATGATAAAGGGAAGATATGTGAGACTAAATAATAAATAGAACATGAGAACATTAGAAACAAATACAGAAGGCCATTTGTTAGATGTAATCTATTCTACCTTTCTTTATATTATTGACTTGTGTAGAGTTAAAGTATATTATACCTTCAAATCATTAACATAAATTGTAAAAAGCTGAATCCCCACCATTGAAACCTACAGTATAACACCCAACTAGTTACAGCTCGCCAACATAAAACGACCCATTTATCATATCTCCATTTTCCATCTGCTAACCAATGATAGTAATACCCTGGGTACCATGATTCCTAATGTTAAGTAGACATCTTAACAAACACCTTTTGAAAATGCAAATAGTCCTTATTGTTACGAACCCTGTAACTGGGTCACTTACCAGCAAAGATAGAGAGGTCCGCTGAAGTCTGATGGTACGATTTTTAAATGTTTTTATTTATAAAGGGGCACAAAAGTAAGGTTAATACAAACATTCAGATAATCTACGTCGTCAATACTCAATCTAAAGCGCGGGTATAGTAATAATCATCAATAAGAAGTGGCTCTATCGTTTTGTCTAGGGGTAAAAATATTGTCCGATGGAAATATAAAAGTCTCGCAAGTTCATGCAGGCTTTAGCCTTTTGGGGACTGCTGGGTTTCACTTGTTGGAGAGAGAGAGAGATTTTTGGTGAGAAAAGAAACTTGCCCAATCTTTAGGACGCAAACCGTTGAATCGGGAACGTGGGTTCCCCGTTGTTAGTTCAAAGTCCTTTTCGGTATTATCAGCCACCCGTTCCCCAGGCCAGGGGAAACGGACCACACGTGGCTTCTGAATAGCTTCCCGTTATCACGGGAGCGATGAGCGATGGTGTCTCCTTCTGGTGCGTCGCTAGGGGACTGCCCCCTGCAGCCCCTCTTTTATCTTGACTTGCAGGGTTGTAGATGTCAATCAGGGTGGGGTGATGCAATCTCCAGCCCACATTGCCCGAGGGTGTACACGTAGCCCAGTCCACATTGCCCTGAGAGCTGGCACGTAGTATAGGATCGCAATCCACAAAGGTGTCTCCAAGAAACAATGGCCAAATCCGTTGCTTTGTCCTGCTGAGGATTCCCTCTCACTTCCTGGGTCCAAGACCCGAATTAATAGCGATCTTGTGATTCTCAAGAAGGAGGGGGCTGGGATCATAACATCTCCCCTCTTAAAAACGTTTTTACCAGCGGTTAAAAACGGAGTGGTACAGAGTCTTACAGGATTTTAGAATCTACCATAATACAAAAGCTTTTCTTTTAACTACAGAGCCATACAGTTATACATTTAATTCAGCATCTAAACAGTTCGTGATTGCAGTGTCCCTTCCTTTACTAGCTTAACATCCTGTGCCTTACTAAAGTCTTATAGCATCAGACTTCAACTTAATAACCACCTATATTTTTTTTTAACAAATCTAACGAGTTGTGATCCCCGACGGGTAGCCAGGCAGGCTTCCAAGGGGTTTGTCTTTATTATTCACATGCCTTGCTGAAATCCCGTACAACCGGCTGGGCTATTTAAAAATGGCGTCCTTCATTAACCTTCGTCTCTTTTCCGGTGAGTTCCTATGGGAGGAACTCGGGTAGTTTGGCGAGGTAAACTCCCGCCCGCCTCGTTCATAGGGGTTATTTTATCAACACCGTGTCCCAAACTTAGACCATCTTCTGAATTTCCACCCCATTCTTTAATTTTACTCAAGTTGCTAGTTTTCTCTTCAGGACCCTTCAGGCTATTAGTTTTGAATTCAAACTCTTTGTTCAAGCAGCATTTCAGATTCTGCCTCGTCACACCCCATTCTGGAATAACAATAGGATGGGGGGCCCCGGCATCTCCCGGGTTAATCTGTAAGCGATCTGCAGGGTTTAAAATTTCTTCATTTGATTTGGGAACTACAAATTTTCCGGTTCCTTCAATAATCATATTTATCTTCCCATTTTCGAGTTCCGCTTTAAGTTTTACCACACCTTCGAGCTCGGACCCCGGGGAACTTCCACCTCCCCCTATTACCAAGGTTAACCCTTTCTTCACTGAACCCAGTCTATCTGACCCAAAAGGACAGCTGTCTCGTCCAGCTGAATCAAATACCTCAGACTTTTTCTGAGCTCCGTGACTAGGTTCAGGACCACGTGCATCCCCATCTTGGACACACTTCAATGGGACATTGACCTCTTCCAGGCTTTCAATACCCGTACCTTTTTCAAATTCCAAATTCCCTTGCTCCTCCCAGCTACTCTCTAGGCAACTCCCTTCCAGAGTAAACTCAACCCCACGGGCTGAAACAACCTCATCTGCCAACCCAGCAGACCTCTCCAAGGTAATGGCATCCTTTTCATCTAGGACTCATCTCATTATCGGGAACACTTTTAGAACTCTCAACTTCTTCAAACAATTCTGCCAAACCAGACAGATCATCCATGTCCAACTCTGGACCTTTAAACAGCTTTATCTGTTTCTCATCTTTATTTCCTACCTCTAGGACCTTTCTCTTCGCTAAGGGAAGATCTATCTCCTCTCCCTTACCCCCTTTCACTTTACTACTCTTCGTTTTACCACCCTCTAAACCCTCGTGGCACAGGGTCGGTAAAGACGTCTCCGCCAAATCAAAACTGCTCAGATTTAAACTGCTCTCGGTCTCAGCTGCCGCTCTCGACAGGCTGCAAGTGACCGCGCATGCGGGATAGCTCTTGGACGCTAGGGGCGGGGCCTCAACACGCACCGGTCGGCGGGTCATCGTCATGGCTGACCAAACTTTACCCCCTGCTAAATCGTTCCCAAGAAGGACGTCCACGTCAGTTCTCGGGAATTCTGATGGCACCCCTATTTCAACTGATCCATACACCAGCTCACAATCCATAATGACCTTATGTAAGGACACCATTTCTATCCTTTTATTTATCCCCTCCACCGCTATCATGCCCGTTTTTTGACTACCCTCGAGTACCTTACGGCGGATCAATGATAGTTCAGCCCCTGTATCTCTCCAGATCCGTATGGGAATTGGCGGGTCCCCCTCAAAGACACGGTTCCGTGTGACAGACAAATCTCAGACCCTTCTCGTACTCTGCCTACCCAGGGCTCTCTTGTCAATTTTCTGATTACCACTGCAACCCCGATAGGGACCGCTGCTTTCCCTTTTTCTGGCTCCTTCCTCGGAGCAAAGCACCGAGACGCAACATGCCCGCTCTTCCCACAATTAAAACAGGTCAAGCCCGGAAATCTCTGGCCGCCTGGCCTTTCCCCCTCAAACTTACCACTAGCTCCCGGCGGGACCTCTGCCTCAGCCGGCGGACTTTCTCAATCGTTCCCATGGTCTCTCGGGGTACTTTTATTCGAGGGAAACTTTGTCTTGTGGGTTAGGGCATATTCATCTGCGAACCTAGCAATTTCTGAGATGGACTTATTCGGCTTCTCATTCAAATACATCCGGATCTCCTCCGGAACACATCCTTTAAATTCCTCAATCAAAAATAACTCCCTGAGACGCCCATGATCCTCGCCCACCGTTTCTGCAGTGCACCAACGGTCCAAGAGCATCCCCTTCTCATGGGCAAACTCGGTATATGTCTGATTCCACCCTTTCCGTAAATTTCTGAACCTTTGTCTATATGCTTCAGGTACTAGCTCGTAACTCCAGAGAATGGCCTCCTTTACTTTGGCATAATTCTCCGCTTCCCCCTCCTCCATGGACAACGCCGCATATGCTCGTTGTGCCTTCCCTTTTAACACACTTTGTAACAACGCCACCCACTGCTCTTTGGGCCACTTCTGATTCACTGCCACCTTTTCAAAAAGCAAGAAATAACTATCAACATCCGTCTCCTCGAACAGAGGTACTAACCTTAACACCCGACTAACATTAAACCACTCCTCTCAGTCTGACCCTTGATCTCTTCGCTCTTGCCTTAACTTCTCCATCTCCAAGTCATGTTTCCTCTGTTTCTCTGCCTCCTCATACTCTCTCTCCTTCTCAGCTCTTTCTTTCTCTTTTTCAGCTGCTTCCAGCCCCTTTAGCTGGAGCTCATGATCCCGTTTCACCTCTAGTTGGAACGCCTGCTCCCTTTCTCTCTCAGCTGCTTCCAGCTGCTTTACTTTGATTTCATGTTCCAACCTTAATTTCTCCACTCGCTAGTACCTTTTCAGGGATATTTTCCAACTCCTTTGCTGTAAACACCTTCTTCTCAATGTAAAACTGAGTTATGGCCCTTCGCACCTCCTGCTTGTTCATTGACGACCTCACCTCTGTGAGGCTTAACCCCTTCGCCAAATTTACCAAGTCTGATTTGGTGGCCGTCTCTAGCGCCCCCAGAGTTGGGTTTCCCATAAATTCCTCCACGTCCATCTTTGCTGGTTTCCCATCTGGCTACCTGCATACCAGATCCAAGTTTGGACTTACAATCCCGATACACTGGCCTCCCAATTTGATGTCAAATCCTGAGACGAGAGCCCCCATGTTGTTACGAACCCCGTAACTGGGTCACTTACCAGCAAAGATAGAGAGGTCTGCTGAAGTCTGATGGTACTATTTTTAAACGTTTTTATTTATAAAGGGGCACAAAAGTAAGGTTAATACAAACATTCAGATAATCTACGTCGTCAATACTCAATCTAAAGCACGGGTATAGTAATAATCATCAATAAGAAGTGGCTCTATCGTTTTGTCTAGGGGTAAAAATATTGTCCGATGGAAATATAAAAGTCTCGCAAGTTCATGCAGGCTTTAGCCTTTTGGGGACTGCTGGGTTTCACTTGTTGGAGAGAGAGAGAGATTTTTGGTGAGAAAAGAAACTTGCCCAGTCTTTAGGACGCAAACAGTTGAATCGGGAACGTGGGTTCCCCGTTGTTAGTTCAAAGTCCTTTTCGGTGTTATCAGCCACCCGTTCCCCAGGCCAGGGGAAACGGACCACACGTGGCTTCCGAATAGCTTCCCGTTATCACGGGAGCAATGAGCGATGGTGCCTCCTTCTGGTGCGTCGCTAGGGGACTGCCCCCCGCAGCCCCTCTTTTATCTTGACTTGCAGGGTTGTAGATGTCAATCAGGGTGGGGTGATGCAATCCCCAGCCCACATTGCCCGAGGGTGTACACGTAGCCCTGAGAGCTGGCACGTAGTATAGGATCGCAATCCACAAAGGTGTCTCCAAGAAACAATGACCAAATCCGTTGCTTTGTCCTGCTGAGGATTCTCTCTCATTTCCTGGGTCCAAGACCCGAATTAATAGCGATCTTGCAATTCTCAAGAAGGAGGGGGCTGGGATCATAACATTATCTACCCAACCCATTACATCCTTGAAGAACTCTGATAAATTATCAGACAATTTCCATTTCTTAAGGACACTATAACTCTGACAAATTATGAATTTTCTGAAAGTTCTTCAGAATATAGGCTTAACTGGTCTATATCTTCCTGTCCTCTGTCTTCAATAAATGTTTTATATTTATTTACATTAATATTTACATTCCAATCTACTGGGACCCTTCGAAAATCTAGAGAATTCTGAAAGATCACATTCACTACACCTGTTAGTTGTATTCAGAGCCCAGGGATGCAAGCTGTCAGATCCAGAAAGATTTTTCATTCTTTAATCCCATTAATTCAGCTGCTGCTTTCGCTCCAGTGATAAATGATTCAAGCTCCTCCCTTTTTTGTCCAACTTTTCTTACTTTTTTTAATGTCTGCCACCGCAAGAACCTACAGAACATTTGTTTCAACATGTCATCTTCTTCCTCATTCTCCATTTCATGCTTCTGAAGAACTAATGTTACTCTCTACCTTTTCACATAGAGACTCTTTCAATCCCTTTCTATGATTCTTGCTGGTTTGCCTCTATTCTGTTGACTCCTGCTATTTTTTCCATTTTTCACTGTTGATATCTTAAAGTAAAAGAAAATGACAATAGGTCTGAAGAAGGGACATGTCTCTTCTTACTGAGAAGTCTTAGAGTTCGAATTTAGTTTGTACCTATAAAAATTGAGTCGCTTGCAGGGAAGCATTTTATTGGATTTGCTGTCATGGATGGTTCTTGACCAATGAAGTACTTCCATCATTCTGACACAAGAGATTCCGCACATGCTGGAAATCTTGAGAAACACACAAAAATGCTGGAGGAACTCAATGTGTCAGGCAGAATCTGTGGAAGGGAATAAACAATTGATGTTTCAGAATGAGACCCTTCACCAGGACTGGAAAGGAAGGTAGAAGAAGCCCAAATAAAATGGTGGGGAGAGGAAGGGGTTCAAGCTGGGAGGTAAGAGAGAAAGTGGGTGGGTGAGGAAGAGGGATCAAATGAGAAGCTGGGAAGTGATAGTTGGAAAACTTAAAAGGGCTGAAGAAGAAGGAATCTAATAGGAGAGGAGAGTAGACTTTGGGAGAATGGGAAGGAGAAGAGACACTGAAGGAGGTAATAGGGAGATGCAGAGAAGGGAAGGAGTGAGAGGAGAGCTGGCATTTCAAATTTTGATCCTGATTCCAGCATCTACATTCTCTTTTGCCAGCTTCTATAACTCCACAGGTTAATGACAATGCACATCTAGATATAAAGACTGAACTAAAAGAGCTAAAGTATGAGAAAGGATTCAAGTAGCCCCCTAGCTGTACTGGTGCTTCCCAATCTGACCTAGAAAAGCCTATTCAGACACAGACACAACAGAGATTTAGACACCACACCTATTGATTTCCTGACATAAAACAAAGGAACATATAAACATGAGTAATCCTTGTAAACCTGTATATTTAAGTTGAACTTATATCTGAACAACCCTCTCAGGTAACGAGATCAATTCCAACCTTCAGCTGTTAGGTTTCAATGGCTCTGAAGTACTGGAAGTAAAAAGTGAGAGAGGCCATTAATGAACAATCACAATCCAAGCCAGTTCTCTGGTAGGTGCCCATTCTTAAAGCCAGCTTTACTGTATATTAATTTGCTTCAATGAAGACCCACACTCAATGTTTTAGAATGTTTCTTCCCCTCTGTCATTAGATTTCTAAACGATCCATGAACTCACTACCACACTAATCCCCTTTTATACTATGTTTCAATTGTAACCTAAAGTAATTTCATTATGCCTGCACTGAACTCCTGCCAAAATACAACAAATTTCACAACTCACATCACTGACATTAAAACTGATTCTGGTTCTGATTCTACACTCACTGCAATAATTAATCTAAGAAAATGCAGCTTTGCAACTAAATAGACTTTATTATTCTTCCAGTTGAGGGTGAGTAGACTTGGTAAGGTTTTGTAATTAAAGTTATGATTTGACATCTTATTTGAGATTTAAATGTCCAGGATCCAATGCTAGGTCTATTTACCTATTAACATTGAACCATTGCTTACTTCATAGACACAGGTCAAGTTAGAGGCCAAGTGACCCAGTAGAAATCACTAATTGTTAATTCTCTTTCTGCTTAATGTTCCAACAAAGACATATTTTGCAAAGGTGGTCCAGGAAAGACAAATGCCTGAAAATGATTGGCCATAAGACATGGGAGCAATATTAGGCCATTCAGCCTATCTTGTCTGCTCCACCATTCGATCATGGGTGATTTATTTTCCCTCTGAGCCCCATTCTCTCATAACCTTTGACACCCTTATTAATCAAGAACCAATCAACCACCTCCTTAAAGATACCCAATGACTTGGTCTCCACAGCCATCAGTGCAATAAATTCCACAGATTCACCAACATCTGGCTAAAGAAATGCCTCCTCTTCTCTGTTATAAAGGGATATCCTCATATTCTGTGCCCTCTGATCCTAGAATCTCCCATTATTGGAAACATCCAGTCAACTCAACATTCAGTGGCATCACCATCACCGAATCCCCTACTATCAACATCCTGGGGTTTACCATTGACAAGAAACTCAACTGGTCTATCCACCATGACTACCAGGGCAGGTCAAAGCTAGGAATCCTGCGGTGTGTAACTCACCTCCTGACTTCCCAAAGCCTGTCCACCACCTACAAGGCTCAGGTCAGGAGTGTAATGGAATACTCACCACTCACCTGGATGAGTGCAGCTCCATCAACACTCAAGAAGCTTGACACTATCTAGTACAAGGCAGCCCACTTGATTGGTATCCCTTCCACTTGCAGCAGTGTTTGCTATCTATAAGATGCACTGCAACAACACACCAGAGTTCCTAAGGCAGCACCTTCCAGACCCACGACCACTACCATCTAGGAGGATTAGAACAGCAGATACTTGGGAACACCACCACTTGAAAATCCCCTCCAAGTCACTTACCATTGTGACTTGGAAACATACTGCCATTCCTTCATTGTCTCTAGGTCAAAATCATGGAATTCCCTCCCTAACAGCACTATGGGTGTGCCTACATCTCTGGGACTGCTGCGGTTCAAGAAGGCAGCGCATCACCATATCCTTGCTTTTATCTTACTTGTCCCCGCAAGTGAATTTTAACATTAGATGACAAAAAGATTTCTTAATTACGCAGCCCACCTTAGCAAGTAATGATGTTAGCTCATTTACAAATGAAGGGCAGAATATATTTCACAAGAGGTAACAGTTGCAATTTCCTGCAAGGCATCCACAGTAATAAAAAATGAAATATTTTAGTATTTGCTCTCAAAATACAAAAAGAACTCATGCCACACATTCACCATGGGATGTAACAATTAGCTATTTTATATCACTGTATGAAGAATAGATCATTTACACATATTTCATCACAGTAAAATAAAACTCAGCAACTATCCCCATCAAGGTGACCTGACAACTGCCACTAAAATGCTGGACAGCATGAAGCTGGTCACGAATAACTAGGTTACTGAATGTTACCCAATAATGCTATGGGGGGGGGGGGAGAGAGGGAGGGAGAGAGAGGAAGAGAGAGAGATTTAAAAAGAAATTTATAGGACCTTAGATTGTCGTAATTTGAGGGCAAGGATGTTTATAGTCTTTTATTAACAAACAGGGGAACTAATGAATATGTTCATGCTATTCATATATAAAATTGCTTAAACAAGCTGTAAATATATGAAGGCCAAACAGGGCTAAATTCAATGTCCGATGAAAATGGATCCAGGTATCAAAATGACTGATGTACAGAGGGATCTAGGGGTCTAAGTCCATAGCTTCCTGAAATTGGCTGCACAGGCCAATAGCGTAGTATCCTGATGAAGAGTGTCAGCCCAAAATGTCAGCTGTTTACTCTTTCCTGCTGAGCCTCTCCAGCACTTAGTGTGTGTTGCTTGGATCTCCAACATCTGCAGATTTTCTCTTGGTTAGTGAGCTTGCATTGAGTTCAAGAGTCAGGAAGTTATGCTGCAGTTTTGTAAAACTCTGGTGAGGCCACACATCTGCAGTATTGCATTCATTTCTGATGTGGAAGCTTTGGAGAGGGTGCAGAAGAAGTATACCTAAATGCTCTAAAGAGCCATTAGAGAAACTTGGGTTGTTTTTTCTGGAATGGCAGAGGCTGAGGGGAGGCCTGTTAGAGGTTTATAAGATTATGAGAGGCACAGAGAGAGTAGATAGCTGGTATCTTTTCCCCAGGATTGCAATGTCCGATACAAGAAGGCATGCATTTAATGTGAGAAGGAATTCAAAGGGGATGCGCTGGGCAGGTATTTTTTTACACAGAAAGTAGTGGGTGTCTAGAATTCACTTCCAGAGTGGTAGTAGATGGAAATACATTGAGGTGTTTAAGACGATCTAAGATAGGCATACGGATGTGAAGAGAATGGAGGATTCTGGACTTTGTGGAAACAGAAGGGATTAATTTAGTCAGTAATTTAATTACTAGGTTTGAAAGTCTTGTTCCTATGTTGTTCTGTTTCATATTCTATGTTCTAAACCTCACCCATCAATCACAATACAAATAACACAATCTTGGTTTTGCCAGCTAGTGTCATCTCAGTTAGCACTAACCATTGCTGCTGACTGGCTAGATTGTCCTTGTATTCCGAGTGGCTTCATCCAGTTGAGAGTTCAAAGCAAATTTATTATCAAAGTACATATATGTCACCATTTACAATCCTGAGATTCATTTTCTTGCAGGCATTTGCTGCAGAACAAAACAAAAACAATAGAATCAATGAAAAACTACACACAAAGACTGACAACCAATGTGCAAAAGAAGACAAACTATGCAAATACAATCAATCAATACAAAATAAATGATAGATAGATAAATAAATAAATAAATAGAATGATTGAATAAACAATTCAGAGAACATGAGTTGTAGAGTCCTTGAAAGTGAGTCCCTAGGTTGTGAAAGGAGCCTGGTGACAAGGGTTAAAGCTTGTCTACACAAAATGAATGTCCACTGCCTTGCAACTAGTGTGGGCATTCCAGATCTGAACATAGTGAATCGATGGAGAACCATGAGGAAGAGAGTGGCCTCCAGGACAATGCACTAGACTTTGGAGAAATTGGGGTATGCTCTGGATTTTTGAGTCACTGGGGACTTTCCAGACATATTTTGCAATGGAAATGAACACACAGAGAGCTTTAGAGATCAATGGAATGAGGACCTCACTGAAATGGCAATAGTGGTCAAGGCCAATGAATGCATTTTCAAATGCTCTGCTTTCCTACCACAACAAAGTTTCTAGATCTGATTGACTCTCAAGATAATAATTCTCTGACTTCTTTATGGGAGAGGAAGTAGAACTGATCTGACTGTAATTTTGGCTGTGAGGTTACAGAGACACTTAATGACCAACGTATGTAGAGTTACAGAATACTACAGGACAGACACAGGTTGTTCAGCCCATCTCGTCATTGCAGAACTATTATACTGTCCAGTCCCATTAACCTGTACCCGGACCATCGGTCTCCATACCCCGACCATCCAAACTATTAAAGTCATTTGATGTAGTCCATGCAGATTTTAGCCAGGCTTGTGACAACCACATGGAAACTGGTCAGTAAAACAGTAAAATAAAAGCATGCATGATCCAAGTGAAATTTGTACCGATTTGCATAGTTACATGTCTGCCGGAATTTAAGTGATTGGAGTTTGCATGCTGTGGGACCAGCAAGGTCTAGTGTGAGATCCCTTGCCTTTAGTGGAATCTGCATGATATGATTTAAAAAGGACTGTGGTTGATAATGAAGAAGAAAACTGCACCCTGAGGGAAGACATCAATAGATCGGCAAGTGGGAATATCTAATTCCCTCAGCAGGTAAGCTCAATAAGTAGTCAGTAGATGGATTTAAAGGAAATTAAGATTGCTGTCGGCTTGTCGCTGTTCCTTCCACTGTGGCCCTAAATGCAGTCTTCCAGGACAGCCAAGCTCTCGGCACAATGGGCTGGCAGAGATAAGGACTGAGGCTGTTCCAGAACAGGCCGCCAGCTGCAATCCCAAAGCAGCTTAGACAACGAGTCCAGCAGCTGTGTCCCCGATGCCCAGCCCCGGCTCACTAGCTGCATAACTGTCACTGTAGCTGAATGTTAATAAATGCCTTTGAATTCACAAATATCTAACAGCACTTGAGACCTGTCAAAAATTGTGCAAACTGTGTTTAAATTGAGGACTTAAAATGCACGTGCACCTTATCATTTACCTGCATTGCACTTTTTCAGTAGTTTTTACACTTTAGTCTGCATTGTTATTGTTTTACCTCACTCTACCTCAATAAACTGGATTGGATCGGATCAGTACGAACAGTGTGCTAGACAAACTTTTCACTGTATCTTGGTACATTTGACAGTAACAGATCAATACAATTACCAATATTTAATTTTAAAGAAGGTTCTTTTTACATTCCCCCATCAGCCAGTACCTTCCACTCATTTGAAGGAGGCTAATGTAGTGGTGGCAGGTTTAACCCAGCACAGGTGAAGTGGGCTGTCTTCCAGGCTGGACAGCTCCAGCTGTTTCTGCTTCACATTGAGGAGTCCTTCAGAACTGTGGCAGGGCGGACCACAGTGTCACCGGTTCAGAATCACATCATTGTTAGACACGGGGATTTTCGAGAAGAAGCCTAGGTAGTTCCTGGCAATAGAGCTGACACTGCATCAGAAAAGCCCGCCCACCTTTTCAACCAGTGGCGAGTGAGGCTTTCTCATTGCTGTTTAAGAAGATTGTAGATGCAAAAATGTCTTCGCACTTAAAAAGTATTTGTAGTACTATAACCAGGAAGATTACTGAGAAGTAATTTAGTAGTGTTACGCCTGAGCCCCCTCCTTTTTGAGAATCGCAAGATCGCTATTAATTCAGGTCAGGAGGCCCAGGAAATGAGAGAGAGACGTTTGGAATGTTTGGCCCTTCGGCGATACAAAGCCACGGAACAGGTCATTGTCTTTTGGAGACGTAATTGTGTATTGAGTACTGTATGATTCATCGAAGCTCCCCCAGGCAATGAACCGAGGTGGGTTGGTGGAGGGATTGCATCATCCCAACCTGATTGACATCTGAGACCCTGTGAGTCAGGATAAAAGAGGGTCTGTGGGAACAGCCCCTCAGACGCACCAGAAGAAACGCTAGAACTCCTGTAACAGCGTAATAGCGAAAGCCGGTGGAAACAGCCCACGTGCGTCCTTTACCATTTTGCCTCGGAATTGGTGGGTCTTGCCATGGAAGAACGGTTTTAGCTAACAACAAGGGAAAATTCAGCCCCCACCGACTCTCGAAGGATTGACCTCGTAAAAGGAATGGGCAAGTTTAACTCTCTCTCTTGACTCCAACCAAAGGTTGCAGCCTACAGCTTGAATGAACTAAAGCGACTTTTATATTTCCATCGGACAATACATTATCCCCTAGACAACGATAGAGCTAATTCTTATTGATTATTATTATACCCGCGCTTTTAGATTTAGTATTGATGACATATATTATATGTATGTTTGCATTGATATTATTTTTGTGTATTTTTATCAATAAATACCATTAAAAATAGTACCATCAGACTTCAACGGACCTCTCTATCTTTGCTGGTAAGTGACCCAGTTACGGGGTACGTAACAGTAGTACGATTGGGTGGAATAGCTCTTTATTGTTAGATGTTGACATGATGGATTCATGTCCTTCTTATGTACCATATATTTCTGTATTTAAATGAACATCTTTGCTCACCTGCCAACAATCTGTATCATCCAGGACTTTTACATAACATTCATAAATTCCACCACATCCTCGTATCTCACACCTGAACATATGCCAGTTACACAGCTCCATCAATATACAATAGACAATAGGTGCAGAAGTAGACCATTCGGCCCTTCGAGCCTGCACCGCCATTTTGAGATCATAGCTGATCATCTACTGTCAATACCCGGTTCCTGCCTTGTCCCCATATCCCTTGATTCCCCTATCCATAAGATACCTATCTAGCTCCTTCTTGAAAGCTCCATCGTTCAAATGGATCATACAACACTCAATTACACACTTCTACACCATAAGACATAGGAGCAGATTTAGGCGTTTCAGCCCATCAAGTCTGCTGCACCATTTGATCATGGCCGGTTTATTATTTCCTCTCAACCCCATTCTCCTGCCTTCTCCTGGTACCTTTGATGTCCTTACTAATTACAGACCCATCAACTTCCACTTTAAATGCACCCAAAGACTTGGCCTCTACACCTGTCTGTGCCACAGATTCACTACCCTCTGGTTAAAGATATTCCTCCTCATCTCTGTTCTAAAGGGATATTCTTTTATTCTGAGGCTGTCCCCTTTGGTCCTAGAATCTCCCATGACTGGAAACGTCCTCCCTACATCCACGCTATGCAATACATTCAATATTTGGTTGGTTTCATTGAGAATCCCACCCAAATACTCCTAAAGTTCACTGAGCAATGAGCTCCTCATACATCAACCCCTTTGTTATGTTTTGTAACTCCAATCCATTAAACTCATTAAAAGAAAAATAAGGAAGTCTAATTTCGTGTTTATTTAGACGAGGCATACATACATCACGTGGCAGTATGCCATTTACATACTTTTACATATAACCTGCAGTGCATTATCTAAACAAACAAGAATTCTTAATCAAATGATATATTTACAATACTCAAATATTACTTAAATATTAAATACAATCGAATGACTCCCCTTCCTTTGATTCTGCTTATGAAACCTTAAACATTCTATAATCGACAATGGTTTTGGTTCTAAATATTCCTGCATTACTTTCGCAATACTAGCTGCTTTGGTTGGAGCAGTTAAACTTCAAAGCAAACTGCATGCCTTTAAATGCAATGCATGCAACTAAATTGGTAATTGTTTCTCATTGGCTTCAGGACCTGGAACCATTCTCATAAAGCTCATCTGGACCCTCTCTAACACCAGCACAATGGGGCCCAAAATTGCTCACAATGCTCCAAATATGGTCTGAAAAACACATTATAAAGCATCAGCATTACATCCTTGCTTTTATATTCAAGACTTCTGGAAATTAATGCCAACATTGTGCTTGCCTTCCTTACTACTGACTCATCTTGTAAGTTAACCTTTCAAGAATCCTGCATTTGAATCGAGCTTATCACCTTCCCTTTTGAATAAGGTGGGGTACAGGTAGATGAAGCAATTAGTTCAAACCTATGCCCTTTTCTTAAAGAATTCTCGTGTGTGCTTGATGACATCACTGTTACAGGGTACCAGACAATCCCCAAACTCAATACTTATCAGCAATCAGCACTTAAAAAAATGCAAAAGCACCCAAGTAGATTTTCTGGGGCAGCTTTCTTTGAAGTAAACAGAACAGTCCTCCACTGCAGCATCAACTGCAAAAACCAAGTGATCATGTAGGTCTTCTGCTCCTAGTGTCCTCACAGACAGACAGACAGACATACTTTATTGATCCCGAGGGAAATTGGGTGCCGAGCTATTTATGAGCCAACAAGAAGTAGTGGAAACAGCCCAGTCCATCACAGGAAAAGCTTTCCCACCACTGAGCACATCTACAAGGAGAGCTGCCACGAGAAAGCAGCATCCATCATCAAGGATCCCTCTCCAACCCCGTGCTCTCTTCTTACTGCCAAGGTACAGGAGTCTTAGGTCCTACAGCAGTAGGTTCAGGAATAGTTATGACCCGTCAATCATCAGGCTCCTGAATAAGCATGGATTACTTCACTCACCTCAACACTAAACTGATTCCACAACTTACGGACTCACTTTGAACGGCTCTATAACTTTTGTTCTCAGTATTACTTCATACTTTTTTATTTATTATTATTATCTTTTTTGTTGTATTTGCACAGTTTGTCTTCTTTTGCACATTGTCTTTATTTGCATGCAGTTTTCCATTAATTCAATTGTATTTCTTGTTCTACTATGAATGCCTGCAAGAAAATCTATCTCACGGTTGTATATGGTGACGTATATATACTTTGATAAAAAACTTACTTCGAACTTACAACTTAGTTCTGATGAGCTTACTATTGATCCCAGCATTTTCTATCCCCATTTCATAAATCAATTCTCCAAATCAATTTTTAAAGCTGCCATTTGGTGTATTGCAAGCTGCACACTGTTGAATTAGCAGCTGAGTCAGTCACATTTAGACTCGAGACAAGTGCAACGCGATGACTTAAGAACATTATTAAAATCCAGAACACGGTTCAAGTTCAGAAACTAAGCTGCAATATAATATGATGCAATGTAGTCATTTTAATTTCTTTGTATTATTAGACAGGTGGCAGATGCAACATACATCTATCAAATGTTAGCAGCAGTTGTATATGCAAACATTTGCGTGCGTGTGTGTGTGTGTGTGTGTACAAGATGACAATTCAAGTTAAAACAATCTGAAATGCATATGTTATCAATCTGTAAATTCCCCCTCAGCTCTTTCAACCATTAGTTTTGGAGTTTAATGGATTTTTTTTGGACAACAAACACACACCCACACATTTATACGCACATGTATAAACTTTCGTAACTGGATGAGAGAGTACTGAATACAATTGTGCACATATCTTACCTTTAGTTGTCATTGAAAGAGAAACACACTTTCTGCATCTGGCCTTGTGACGATCACCAAATTGCAGTATTTTAATTCATTTATTGACGGGCACATTTGTGCCTATTTGAATTTAAAAGCATTGTTTCCTATATTCCCCAGACCTCAGCAATCATGATGAAAATATTCATGGAACTCTCTTCAAAGTAACAGATTAATCTTTTCTATTTCAAGTGAACTCAATCTATTTTGCGAAAGCATTAACTGATGATGAGTCAATGGTTACAATAATAAAAGGGTTCAGATTCTCTGAAAGGATCAGAGTTATAATCAGCATTCACCAGCAGCACAGCACGATGCTGACAGCAACTTTGGGGATTTCAGACATGGATTATTTGTGTTCATTATTTGAACGTGTAAATCACACACCAAATAAAAGTGATTCAAGCATGCTTTGAGTAGTTCCCTTTTCCTGTTGAAGTCCTGCCCATTGAGAAATTGATCCATGCTTTTCCTGTCATGACCTGACCTAATTCAGTAGCTAATCATAAACACGAGATATTGTTCAGTTGCTGGAAATGCAGAGCAACACACACAAAATTCCGGAGGAACTCAGCAGGTCAGGCAGCGTTTATGAAGAGGTATAAACAGTCAATGCTTCAGACAATCCTGTGTGTAATTCAGTTGTTATTTTCCTGCCAACATCCACTGCCTTAACTTCATCAATTTTCCTGGTGACTTCTTCAAACAACTCGATAAAATTCGATGTTCTGACCTACCACGCATGAAGCCATGCTGACTATGCTTTATCAGTCCATGTTTATCCAAATACTCATGTATCTGGTCCCTTAGAATGGCTTCCAATAAATTTCCCACTACTGATGTCAGGCTCACCGGCCTTTAGTTTCCTGGTTTACTGTTAGAGCCTTTCTTGAACAGTGGATCAACATTGGCTATCCTCCAATCATCTGGTACCTCATCTGTCGCAAAAGATGATTTAAATATCTCTGTGAGGGCCCTGGCAATTTCTGCACTTGCCTCCTACAGGGTCCAAGGGGACACCTTGTCAGGTCCTAGGGATTTATCCTCCCTAATTTGCCCCAGGACAGCAAACACCTCCTCCTCTGTAATCTGTACAGAGTCTATGACATTGATGCTGCTTTGCTTCACTTCTACAGACTCTTTCTGTCTCTCGAGTAAATATAGATGAAAAAAAATTAAGATCACCATCTCTTTTGACTTCACACATGAATGAATTGATATTATTTCTTCTATCCTTCACATATATGAGTAAAAATCTTTACACTACATCTCCGTCTAAATGTGCAATGTGCAATCATAGTAATTTATAATAATTTATAATAAATAGAACAGTCAATGTAACATAGAAATACACTCAAATCAGTGTGAGTTAATCAGTCTGATGGCCTGGTGGAAGAAGCTGTCCCGGAGCCTGTTGGTCCTGGCTTTTATGCTGCAGTACTGCTTCCCGGATGGTCGCAGCTGGAATAGATTGTGGTTGGGGTGACTCAGGTCCCCAATGATCCTTCGGGCGCTTTTTTCACACCTGTCCTTGTAAATGTCCTGAATCATGGGAAGTTCACAACTACAGATGCGCTGGGCTGTCCGCACCACTCTCTGCAGAATCCTGTGATTGAGGGAGGTACAGTTCCCATACCAGGCAGTGATGCAGCCAGTCAGGATGCTCTCAATTGTGCCCCTATAGAAAGTTCTTAGGATCTGGGGGCCCATACCAAACTTCCTCAACTGTCTGAGGTAAAAGAGACGCTGCTGTGTCTTTTTCACCACACAGCTGGTGTACAGATCACGTGAGATCCTCGGTGATGTGGATGCCGAGGAACTTAAAGCTATTTACCCTCTCAATCCTAGATCCACTGGTGTCAATAGGGGTTAGCCTGTCTCCATTCCTTCTGTAATCCACAACCAGCTCCTTTGCTTACCATGGAGTACCACTCTGATCTTCCAGAGGACCAATTTTGTCCCTTGCAATTCTTTTGCTTTTAACATAGCTGTAAAATCCCTTAGGATTCTCTTGCACCTCATCTGCTAGGGTAACCTCATGCATTCTTTTAGCCCTCCTGATTTCTTTCTAAAGTGTTCTCTTGCATTTCTTATACTCCATAAGCACCTCAATTATTCCTACCTGCCTATGCTTTGCTCTTTCAATTTTTTCTTAACCTGGGCTTCAATATCTCTTGAAAACCAAGGTTCCTACTTCAGTTATCTTTGCATTTTATTCTGACAGGCACATACAAGCTTTGTACTCTGAAAAATCTCACTTTTGAAGGCCCCCCCACTTACCAAGTACACATTTTCCAAAAAAACAGTCTGGCCCAATCCACACCTGAGTGATCCTTTCTGAAACTGTACCACCAAAATTGGCCTTTCTCCAATTTAGAATCTCAGCCCACGAACCAGATCATTTTGCGTATTTACTTTGAATCAAATGGCATCGTGATCAGCGGACGCAAAGTGTTCCCCCATGCAAGCTTCTCTCACCTGCTCTGTCTCTTTCCCTAATAGCAGATCAAGCATTTCACATTCTCTTGCTGGGACTTCTACGTACTGATCAAAGAAACTTTTCCAAACACATTTGAGAAACTCGATTCCATCTAGTCCTTTTATGGTATGGGATTCCCAGTCAATATGAGGAAAGTTAAAATCACCTGATATAACAACCTCCCTGCAATGGTCTGCAATCTCTCTGCAAATTTGTTCCTTTAAGTCCCTTGGACTTTTGGATGGTTTGTAATATAGCCCCATTAACGTGGTCATACGTAAGAACACAAGAATATTTCTCATTTCTCAGTTCCACCCATAATGCCTCACTAGACAAGTTCTCCAGTCAGTCCTGACGGAGCACTGCCATGACATTTTCTCTGACTAATAACACCACCTCTCCTCCTTTGATCCCTCCCACTCTGTCGCGTCTAAAACAACGGAACATTGAGCTGCCAGTCCTGCCCCTCCTGCAGCCAAGTCTCACTAATGGCTACAATATCCTAATTCCAGGTGTTGACCCATGCCCTGAGCTCGTTTATGTTTTCTACAATACTTCTTGCATTGAAATATACACAGCTCGGGACATCAGTCACACCATGCTCAACATTTTGTTTCCTGACTTTGTCTGAGGTCTTAACAACATCTGTCTCCACAACCTCTCTACTCACTGTTCTGGCACTCTGGTTCCCACCCCCCTGCAATTCTAGTTTAAACCCCACCGTGCAGCATTAACAAACCTTCCCACTAGGATGTTAGTTCCCCTTCCAGTTCAGGTGCAAACTGTCTCTTCTGTACAGGTCCCACCTTTCCTGGAAGAGAATCCAATGATCTAAAAATCTGACACCCTCCCTCCTACACCAATTCCTTAGCCAAATGTTAAACGGTATAATCTTCCTACTTCTGTCCTCACTAGCATGCGGCATGGGTAGCAATCGTGAGACCACAACCCTGGAGCTCCTGCTCTTTATCACCCAACTGCCTGAACTCACTATACAGAATCTCATCACATTTCCTACCCATGTCATCGGTATTGACATGGATCACGACCTCTGGCTGCTTACCCTGCCATTAAAGAACGCTGCGGACTCGATCCAAGATGTCACGGACCCTACCACCCAGGAGGCTACATACCATCTGGGAATGTCCATCTCACCCACAGAACCTCATTTCTGTTCCCCTAACTAGCGAAGCCCCTATCACCACGCTCGTTTCTTCTGCCCCCCCCTTCCCTTCTGAGACGCAGAGCCAGACTCAGTGCCAGAGACCTGACCGCTGTGACTTTCCTCTGTTAGATCATTCCCCCTCCCAACAGTATCCAAAGTGGTATACCATTTGTTGCCTGTTTAGGGGGATGGCTGTTTAACCTCTTTCCCCTTCCTGACTGTCAACCAGTTTCCTGTGTCCTCCACCTTGGGTTGTTTGTATGTTGTATCTATCACCCTCTCAGCCTCCCAAATAATCTGGAGTTCATCTAATTCCAGCTCCAACTCCTTAACATGAGGTATTAGAAGTTCACCTCGTAGGTATAGCTGTCAGAGACACTGGAGGTCTTCCTGCATTCCCACATCCCACAAGAGGAGCATTCTACTATCCTGCCTGGCATCTCTACTGTTCCTAACTAAGCAAATATAAAGAAGGGAAAACAATAAATAAATTGCGAGGAAAAGAAATCTGCCAACAGCTTTCGCTTTCCTTCACTCAAGCCTCTCCTCGCTGAAGATCTAACGCCTCAAAATCCTCATTCTAACACTGTCCACTCCAATGATGACCACTCTGCTTGTCCGTGCCTTATTATGTTTTGTTCTTGCCAATCAATCCCAACCGCATGCTTTTATGCGCTGAGTTGCTGCCATACAATTGGCTGATTAGATATTTACATTAATATGCAGGTGTACAGGTACACCTAATAGAGAGGCTACTGAGAGTATATGTACATACGTGTATTAGGAATTTGCTGTGGTGTGTTGGTCAGGGTGCAACATGCAACAAAAATCAACAATATTCAACAATTATAAAAATTTTTAAAAATGTATAATAAGTTAGTTGTTAAAATCTGGATATGGAAATGTCATAGGCGTCTAAGAACTAATTCCTGCAAATGTTTTTGAATTGTTTGACGATTTGAACTTAGGTGAATGATAAATTGTATGTTTGTGACTTTCAGTCTTGAAGACCTGTGGTGAAGGTCAGTTGTGGAGAGCGCCCTCTTCTTTGTGGTGGCGTGTTGGGGAGGAAGCATTAAGAAGAGGGACGCCTCACGTCTTAATAAGCTGGTAAGGAAGGCGGGCTCTGTCGTGGGCAAAGTACTGGAGAGTCTAACATCGGTAGCTGAGCGAAGGGCGCTGAATAGGCTACGGTCAATTATGGAAAACTCTGAACATCCTCTACATAGCACCATCCAGAGACAGAGAAGCAGTTTCAGCGACAGGTTACTATCGATGCAATGCTCCTCAGACAGGATGAAGAGGTCAATACTCCCCAATGCCATTAGGCTTTACAATTCTACCGCCAGGACTTAAGAACTTTTTAAAAGCTATTATTAATGCTTTTTGAGATAGTGATTTAGATGCATATCATATTTTTTACTGAGTTAAGTATTGTATGTAATTAGTTTTGCTACAACAAGTGTATGGGACATTGGAAAAAAAGTTGAATTTCCCCATGGGGATGAATAAAGTATCTATCTATCTATCTATCTATCTATCTATTACTCAGGCTCAGCACCCACGTGGAAATAGTATAGCTTTCAGTGGGAACCAGCCAAGACCAATCCAATTTTTGTATCATACATTTTGAGTAATCATAGCTTAACATCTTTACCAGCAGGTAATTGACCATTTGACCCTAATAAAGCATCCAGTGGCAAATATTAGGCTGTGTTGATAAGGTACTCTCAATCTACTGGTCATTACACAGAACATGAAGCTTCACTTTCCTTTGTGACAGATGTTTCAAATGTCAATAGACATGATAGTCAATTTATCTTCCTTAGTGTTCTTTCAAAAAGGAAAGAGCTTTGAAAGAGGCTTAATGTAAGTATCTAATAGATGGTGTTAAAGTTTAATAGTGTATTTTCGAGTGACCTCTTAGAGATGGGAGCATTTTGATTATTGTTCCAAATGACCTCCTGGATACTGTTTTAACACCAGAAAAATGGAAGGAAGCAGAGTATGAACTTCTGCTTCTGACTTTTAATGGTGGTTGGCAGTCCAACTTAAAGGAGCATAACCGCCACCAACAACTGGGGTGTGGTATAGAGTGTTGGAAAATAAATGCCCGCCTAGTTCTTTATCAAATGAAAACTAAATTACCCCAAAAAGCCCTATAGGTTGTAAATTATGAAAAACAATCTTGTGAATTAAATTAAAATCACTTCCATAACTTTGTATAAATGAATTCATTATTAAAATGTCAAAACTTTTGATGCAAGCAGATGCAATCCAGAATGAACCTTATTTTACAATGAAACCCTGCTTTAAAGGCTTATCATTATAAGCACTTTGACTCAAAAGATATTTTGGCCAATAGTTTGCTTTCACGAAGGTAACGTTCTGGGAGATGAATGTCCTTGTTTGGACAGCACGATAACGTAGTTATTACAGCATCAGTGAGCTGGGTTTAATTCCCGCCGTTGTCCGTAAGGAGTTGGTGTGTTCTCCCTGTGGATGTCCTCCAGGTGCTCCATTCACTTCCCACATTCCAAAGATGTGCAGGCTTGTTTGTTAGTTGGTCGTAAAGGTGTAGATGGGCGGCCTGGCTGGTTGGGCCAGAAGAGCTTGTTACTGTGCTGTATCTCTAAATAAAAAATAATATAAATAAATACATTTACCCAGCCCCACAAGAACCTACTCCTAAGTTATGGGAGCGGGAATGTCTCGACCATCAGCATGCACATCTCTTTATGAAAGTGTTGAGGATGGAAAGAATTGTTTTCCAAGCCTTCCCCCATCCAATGGAACATTAAAATACACAATGGCCAATGGTTCCACTTTTTCCAAAATGGCAGACCCAGAAAGAACATAGGCAAAGAGTGGGGAAGTCCACACGTTCCAGCCGATCCACCACTAACACTTATGACTGGCGAATAGGAAAGAAGCTATCAGTGACAGTTGTGATTTAGGCATAAGAAAGGAAATGTAGGTGCTCTAAGTGTCACTGGACAAAGTTAAAGCTCGCTTTGTTTTCTGAAACTTCTGAAGCTCCAGAGACTTTGTTTAATTTTTTAGAAATACCCCAACCATACCATTAAAAACTGGTCGTTACTTCTCTCAAATGCCATTGGTGTCTGTTCTTGCTTTGTCAATTTCCTTTTCCTCCCCCTTATCTATAGACACATTCAACATCTTTGCTTCTGTCATTATATTTTAATCGTCTTTTCATTAATATCCTTCAACCATTTAATCACTGCCGGTTTTATAGGGCATTTGATTTCGTCTCTCTAGTGCCAGCAATATTTTTGTTTTCCTTTTACAGCTTCAAATTTCATCTACATTTGCTCCTATTTTCTCCGGGCTGGCGGAGTCTGAGCGAAGATTTGATTATAGTTTATAACATTATGAAAGGCATTAGACCATAAGCCATAGGAACAGAATTAGGCCATTTGGCCTATCAAGTCTGTTCCACCATTATATCATGGCTGATTTATTATCCCTCTCAACTCCATTCTCCTGCCTTCTCCCCATAAACTTTGACGTCCTTACTAATCAAAAACTTATCAACCACTGCTTTAAATATGCCCAATAACATGGCTTCCACAGCCAACCGTAGCAATGCATTCCACAGATTCACCACCCCCTGACTAAAGAAATTACTCATCTCTGGTCAAAAGGGATGTCCCTCTATTAGGGAGAGAGAGAGAGAGAGAGAGAGCCTATGGTATGTTGAATACTGGGTGAAACACAAAGACTTTGGGGTAACTGCAAGTCTCTGTCTTTGCTATTGCTTTGCTCATGCTTGAGTGCTTCATGGCGGTGCTGATACATTTTTTTTAGCCGGTGGGGGGGAGGGGGGATCGTTGCTTGCTGCCACTTACACACGGGAGGGAGGGGAGCTGGGAGGGACTTTGGGGTTCTAACATTTAACTGTCGTTCATTCATTGGGGCATTCCTCTGTTTTCATGGATAGTTGCGAAGAAAGAGCATTTCAGGATGTATAATGTATACATTTCCCTGACATTAAATTTGAATCGGAGCACCTGGAGGAAACCCACTCGGTCACAGGAAGAACGTACAAACTCCTTACAGGCAGCAGTGGGAACTGAACCCTGAATCACTGTTACTGTAAAGGGTTATGCTAACTGCTATGCTACCATGCCGCGCCACAGTAGCCAATTATCCAGCGGCATCAATGGAATATGGGACAAAACTTGTGCAGTCACAGAGAGAACGTGCAAACTCCACACAAACAGCAGCTGAGAGCCTGATCAATCCCGGGGCACTCTGTGAAGCTGCGGCAGTAACCCCGACGACACCATGGTAGCAGCACTAACTGTTTTACTGTGCTGACTCCAGCGATCGATGGTCAAGGCACCCATGTCCCTCTTCCCAGCAAAGACCGAAAGATGATGTTAGATGGAGGAGACAACATGTTTTTCTCCCAGGGCCAAAATGTCCAAAACTACCAGTCACTGATTCAAGGTGAGAGGAGAAAAATTCAAAGCAGATGTGTGGACAATTCTTTTTCTTACACAGAGTGTGGTAAATGTCTAGAATGTACCACCAGGGTTAGTGGTAGAGGCAGATATGATAGAGGAGTTTAAGAGCCTCTTAGATACATAAATATGCAGAGAAAGGAGGGACCAAATGCAGGCAAGAGGGATTATCTTAATTAGATATAATTAGCTTAATTAATTTATCACACTACTGTGGGCTGAAGGGCCTGTTCTGTGCTGTTTTCTATGTTCTACATCTATGTTGGAAATATTAACTGATCTATTCACTACAAGGGCAGCCAGACATTGAGTGGCCTCTGTATTTCTGATTTCAGTTTCAGATTTCAGAAATTACATATCTTATTTGCAGATTTTTAATAAATGGATTATGATGATTTGCCAGCTTTCTAAACTGGACTCAAGAGTTTTATACTGATGAACCTACTGCCAAATCAACAAGTAAACATAAAGATTTTAAAGATTAGCTTTACTGATCAGGTGTACAATGGAACATACAGCAAACTATGGATGGCCTTTGCATCAAATACCAGCCCAGTCTAAGGGTGTGCTGGGGGCAGCCCGGAAATGTTGCCATGCTTCGGGTGCCAACATAGAATGCCCACAACTCACTAACCCTAACTGGAATACGGGGCGGGGGGAGCTGGAGCACCCAGAGGAAACCCATGCAGTCACAGGGAGAATTTACAAATTCCTCAAAGACTGAGGCGGGAATTGAACCCCGATCGCCCGCACTGTAAGGCATTACATTAGCCGCTACACGACTGTGCTGTAATGCTTTTGTTCCAGACTGAAGCACTTCTTTTCACCAGAAGGAAAAGAGGAAGTTGTTGAAAACTTCAGACGTATCAATGAGATCACTCAGTGTAAAGTGGCACATTTCACTAAGTTACCTCACGAGGAAGTCCATCCAAATGATGCTACTCACGGGCTCAGCTAAAGGATGGGCATTAGTGATAATCAAAAATAAAACTGCAGTGCTGAAAGTCTGAAAGAGAAACAGAAAATGATGGAAACCTTCAACAGGTCAAGCAGAACCAGTGGAAAGAAAAACAGGGCTAACATTTCAGATTCAAGATTGTTTAATGTCATTATTTATACTCAAGTGTAAAGAAGTAATTGATTGGATGTCCATAAAGTGACGCTAGGCACAGTAGAATCTATGCATAAGGTGCCTGACAGGAAATGATCAAGTAGTGGTGGATGAGTGGATTAGTGGATGGAGGTGTTGATCAACTTTATTGCTTGGAGAAAGTAACTATTTGTGAGTCTAGAGGTCCTGGTGTGGATGGTACGTAGCCTCCTCCCTGATGGGAGTGGGACAAGGGGTCCATGAGCAAGGTGGGTGGAATCATGCATGATATTACTGGCCCTTTGCCAACACCTTTCTGAATACATGTCCTTGATGGTGAGTGGGCTGGTGCCGGTGATGCATTGGGCAGTTTGGACTACCTGCTGTAGAGGCCTCCTGCCCACCACAGTGCAGTTTCCATACCAAGCAGTGATACAGCTTGTTAGGATGCTCTCGACTGCGCATCGGTAGACTGACGTGAGAATAGATGTGTACAGTCCAGCTCTCTTCAGCCTCCTCAAAAAGTAGAGGCATTGGTGAGCTTTTCTGACTGTGTAGGATGGTTCCAGTACCAAGAGAGGTTGTGTGGGATGTGCACTCACAGGAGTTTGAAGCGGTTGCAGTTTCCACTGCTGTGCCAGCAATGAAAAAGAGGGGTGTGAGTTCTCCTGAAGTCAATAACCATCTCCTTTGCCTTGTTGACATTAAGGAAGACATTATTTTTCTGGCAGTAGACCTCAAGCTCTTCCACCTCCTCTTTGCAGGCTGTCTCATCATTGTTGGATGAACGCCACCACTGTTGTGTCATTGGCAAACTTGACAATGTGATTACTCGGGTGTTTGGCCGAGCAGATATGTGTGAGCAGAGCGTACAGCAGTGGGCTCAGCACCCAGTCCTGGGGGGTATCCATGTTGAGGATGATAGGGATGGAGGAGCAGTTGTGCACCCTGATTACCTGAGGTCTGTTAGTTAGAGAGGCCAAACACCCTGCAGTACATTGGTGTATTTAGGCCAGGGGGTAGAATTTCTGTGGGGCAAAAGCATTGAATGCCAGACTGAAATCCAGAAACAGCATTCTGACATAATTTCCTAACTGCGACAGAGCCAGGTGAAAAACAGATGCTACAACATCTGTCATAGAGCAGCTCTGTCGGTGCGCATATTGGTGAGCGTCCAATGTGGCAGGAACAGAGTTTTTAATAAGTGCCATTACCAGCCGTTCAAAGCATGTCATGGTGATTGGCATCAGTGGCACCGGCAGTAGCTGTTTCGTTCTGAAGGTGTGGAGCTCTTTGGTACAGGGATGATGGTGGCTGATTTGAAGCACGTGGGGACAGCAGCAAGTCAAAGACATTTCTTCAGAACCAGGGGAAAGAAGCCACAGAGTGGTTGATGGATGAATGGATAGGATAAAGACAAACTGTGATGCAGTGAAGCAATGGTTACCAAGGTGATTCACTGCTAATGAAGACATCTGATTGATGAAGACATGAAGAAGTCACCTCCTACCTACGGGAGAATCTGACTGCTCACAGAAAGTAGGGAAACATGGACGTCATGACAACCACATGTGGATTGATAGGTTCTTGGTTGGTAAAAGGGTCAAATGGAGAAGGCAGGAAATGAGAGGGAAAATAAATCAGCCATGATCAAATGGTGGAGCAGACTCGATGGCCAGATTATACTAATGCTGCTCTGGTGTCATATAGTCATATGAAAAACACTGAAATTGGATGCTTCAGACAGGGTAGGAAATTGCAGGGAAATTGAGGATTAAGCGATTGGGGAAGATGGAGGTAGGAAAAGGAAAATAAGAGGCTGTTGGGATATTGAGAAGGGGTCACGGATCAGAGGCTGGGGAGTCAGCTGATGACTGAGTTGGTGAGATGGTTAATTTTTCTGTCTAAAGGATATAATAACCCTAGAAATAGGAACAGGAATATGCCTCTCAGCCCTTTGAGCCTGTCCACCATTCAATAAACTCATGGGTAATCTAAGTTTCCTCATTCTCCCTTTCCCAACCTTTCCCCATACTCTTGATTGCCTTGCTGATAAAAAATCTATCAACCTGAGGATTTATCCTCTCAAGCTTCTAAAGATATTGTTTTCAGTCAGATTGCCTTTCATTCTTCAAAACTCCATTTATCATTGGAGTCTCAGGTCAAGACGATGCTAGCAAACAACGATTCCTCGAGCAACATCTTCCAAATAGCCTCTGCAATTGTATCCTCGACTTCCTAACCGGAAGACCACAATCTGTGCGGATTGGTGATAACATATCCTCCTCACTGATGATCAACACTGGTGCACCTCAGGGGTGTGTGCTTAGCCCACTGCTCTACTCTCTGTATACACATGACTGTGTGGCTTGGCACAGCTCAAATACCATCTATCAATTATTGGTAGAATCTCAGGTGGTGATGAGAGGGGGTGAGATATGCCAATTAGTGGAGTGGTGCCGCAGCAACAACCTGGCACTCAACATCAGTAAGACAAAAGAGCTGATTGTGGACTTCAGGAAGGGTAAAATGAAGGAACACATACTGATCCTCATAGAGGGATCAGAAGTGGAGAGAGTGAGCAGCTTCAAGTTCCTAGGTGTCAAGATCTCAGAGGATCTAACCTGTTTCCAACATATTGATGTAGTTATAAAGAAGGCAAGACAGTGGCTATACTGTATTAGGAGTTTGAAGAGATTTGGCATGTCAACAAAAACTCAAAAACTTCTATGGATGTACCGTGGAGAGCATTCTGACAGGCTACATCACTGTCTAGTATGGGAAGGCTACTGCACAGGACCGAAAGAAGCTGCAGAGGGTTGTAAATCTAGTCAGCTCCATCTTAGAACCTAAGCCTCTGATGCTCTCTTTGGCACCTTGGGTGAAGTAGATATGCATCTGAGTCCGACTAAACGTCGAACATTATCTTTTGCCTCGCTTTTGGCTAGATGGTTAGTTCTTCTTAGGTGGAGAGATGTTACCCCACCCACTCATGCTCAATGGCTTAGTGATATTATGTCCTGTTCAGACCTTGAAAAGATTCATTATTCACTTCTCAATTCAGACATAAAGTTTCATAATGTGTGGGGACCTTTTCTTGAATACTTTCATAACTCCTCTTTAGATTAAGTTTATCCTTTTTTTTGGTACTACAATCCCTTACTTTCAGCTTTCTTTTTTCTGTAAGTTTTATGTTTTTTATGCAAATTACAATATAGTTTTGGTAGTAGGCATTATATTATTTTTAATATATATTTACAGCTCTGTGGGGTCCAATGCTCTGATTAATTTTTCTTTTACACATTGAAATGGTGGCCTGGAGTTTTGTAGATGGGGAGGACACTAACTTTATATGATTTTATTTTGGGTGCTTTTTCCTTATTGTTATGAATTATACATTAGACATGTTTGTTTTGAACTGTGTAAATCTCCATTTTGTTGATGGTTTTTTTTGTAATTGTATTGTAGAGACTCATAAAAAAATAATTAAAAAGTTCCTTACAAAGCCTTACAAAGTTCCCCAAGATAACTTTGGGCTACACCTTTCTACACTTATTCCATAAATAATAATCTGCTTATCATTATTCCCTCCGTGAACAACTTCACTTTTTCTAAAATTATACTCAAATTGTACAATTATTATACTCAATACTACAAAAACTAGCGGATATTATCCAGTCTATCGCAGATAAAACCCTCCCTACCATAGGGAGCATCTACATGGAGTGTTGTCACAGTTAAGCGGCATCCGTCATCAGGAATCCCCACCACCCAGGTCATCCTCTCTTCTCACTGCTGCCATAGGAAAGAAGGTACAGGAGCCTCAGGACTCACACCACCAGATTAGCAACAATCAGGCTCTAGAACAAAAGGGGATAACTTCACTTGCCCCATCACTGAACTGCTCCCACAACTTGTGGACTCACTTTCAAGAACTCTTCATCTCATGTTCTTGATATTTTTTTTATTGTTGTATCTTTCTTTTCATATTTGCATAGTTTGTTGTCTTCTGCACACTAGTTGAATGCCCAAGTTGGTGTGGTCTATCATTGATGCTCTAATGGTTCAGTTGACATTTTAGGCCAAGATCATGAGTATTGATGAAAGGTCTCAGCCCGAAAAGTGGACTGTTTATTCCCCTCCATGGGTGCTGCCTGGCCTGCTGAAATCCTCCAGCATTTTGTGTGTTGCTCCTCTGAATTCATGTTTCTGCTTCAAGTTAACTATGCCAATGCAGACACAGCATTTTCAGATTCAGATTGATTTATCACATGCATTTGAAACACAGAGTAAAACATACTTTGTGCGCTGCTTGGATTTCCAGCATCTGCACATTTTCTCGTTAGTAAAATGTACCTTTCCTCTTGACCTAATATTTGTACACACATTATGAAATATCACTTGTGATGAATGGGATCTTTGTAAATATATTTAATGTTTAACAGATCACGGCTGAAGTCAGAGTCGATAAAGGGATGACCCAAGATGACCCAAGGATGGGCTGTAGGCAGCCAGCAAGGGTCCACACATTCCGGCACAACATAGCATGCCCATCACGTCCATCACAAGCAACAGCAACACAACAACAAAACAACAACAGCAAAACAAGTCCCTTTCCCACACCATGACCCACTCCAACCCCAGGGCGGGCAACCTCCGGGCCTCTGACCACCAGCCCTTGGTTGCAGACAGTGGGCCTCCGTCTTTCAGTCCCTGCCGCAGACTCGCAGATGATGACCCAGGGGCTTCAACCTTTGGGCCTCAACCTCTGGACTCACCAGCTTTGGTCTTTCACCTTCAGGCTTGGATCTCCACACTCACCATTCCCTGGACTTCTACCTCCAGCTTCAACTTCCAGACTTCACTGACCTCTGGGTATTGACCCCAGGACACTGTAAATTGCCAATGCTGTCCTTGTTCAAACAAAGTTGTTCACATCTTTCAAGTATGGGAAAACACGAGCCCCTGTAAAATGGCTGAAATCAATACAAACTATTGAAGCAGTTCAAGCTTAGAAAGGGAAAGATATATTTTTGTAGCTGGGACTTAACAACATTGAACAGCTTGAGCAGATAATCAGGGCTAATAATCAAGAGAATAAAAACAACTTGTAGAAATGTTTGAGGCAATTGAGAAGTATTACTCTTTTGTATCAGAGGATGACATTTTCCATATCTGTCCTGCTATCACCTCGCCTAAATAATTCTCACAGTATGAAGAGAAATACTTAAAACAGATACCGTCAACCATTGGGAATGTTGTTTCCATGGCAATCGTCTGATAGTCACATCAGCGAGAAAAGCAAAATGTCACCTTGTGTCTAAGCTTCAGTTGAAAAGATCATTGTCACCTCATTTGGCCATGAGCCAGGAGAGCTCAAAAAAAAAATCAAAATTCCAGATGTTCATTGAGTTCACCAAGCAGAGGTAAACACATTTATTTGCTCTCAGAGCACGATAAATTGTTAGCAGTACCAATATTCAGATCAAGCTCCATTTTAATATGGTGCAAATACAGTAACCAATCAGGGCTGGTTATTGTAAGAAAAATCAAACAACTGGGAAACAATCATTTTCCTGTGATCTGTTAAACATTAAATATATTTACAAGGATTCCATTCATCACAAGCAATATTTCATAAGATGTGTACAAATGATAGGTCAAGAACAAAGATAAGCTGAAATAAACTACGGATTGAAGCGTGTGCACAATGTTCAAGGCTTCAAGTGCACATGTATCACAAAAGACATTAAGATGTAAGAAGAACAAAGACAAATTTAGCAACGTCTTTATTTGTAAGACCAGTTGAACAGCATTGTCATGACCAGAGATGTGGAAATGCACAAATGAATAGCACTGTGTAAAAGATAACAGGTTTAATTCTTGTGCCCCAAAGTGCATTATTAATGTCAGCAAGTGTTTCAGCAAACTGCCCAAAAATCAGTATGTTAGTACAGCATGGCAGAATGAGTCAACTTGGATACCAAATCAGAATCAGGTTTATTATTACCAGCTGTCATGAAATTTGTTAACTTAGCAGCAGTAGTACATGATAATATAAAAAGAAAAAAATAAGTAGATCTATTAATGTATATATATATATTATATATAATAGTATAAAGTATTAATATTATTTATTATATATATTTTTTAAGTAGTTAGATTAAAAATAGCACAAAACAGAAATAACATTAAAAAATGAGGTAGTGTTCATGGGTTCAATGTCCATTTAGGAACCAGATGGTGTGTGTGCCTTCAGTTCCTCCTTTCTGATGGTAACACTGAGAAGAGGGCATGTCCCAGGTGATGGGGGTTCATGAGTAAATGGACACCAACTTTCTGAGACACCATTCCTTGAAGATGTCTTAGATTCTACAGAGGCTAATTACCAAGATGGAGCTGACTAACTTTACAACTTTCTGTAGCTTCTTTCGGTCCTGTGCAGTTGCCTCACTCCACCCCCATACCAGACGGTGATGCAGCCTGTCAGAATGCTCTCCACAGTACATCTGTAGAAGTTTTCAGATACAGGAAACCAATCTGCATGTTACACCATCTATACAGATAGAGGCATAAAAATGATGTGAGCTGTAGATGGAGTAGAGTCTTGTTCTCAGGGTAGAAGTGTCAGATACCAGAGAGTGTGGGTCTAAGGTGAGAGAGGGAGCGTTTAGAAAATGTGCAAGGCAAGATGTGCCTGACCACACTGCAAGGGGAGGTGCTAGAAAGCAGACTGGATAGCAACATTCAAGAAGCATTTAGACAGGCAGAGAATGGAGGGATGTGGACCAGGTGCAGGCAAAGGAGATCCATTTAATTTGGCATCATAGTCACACTGCCATCGTGGGCTGAAGGGCCTGTTCCTGTGCTGTACTGTTCAATGCTTTGATGTTTCTAACACCTGCAGTGGTGAAAGGCTGGAAGTTGTGCATTTTAACATCAGAAGGCAGCATTTCAAGAAACCAGGTCACCAGCATCTTCTCAAGACCAACTTCTTAGGACAGTAACTTCTGGCCTAACAAACTATGTCCATATCTATAAATGAGCAAAGATAGAGAAACAAAGCGGAGAAGATTCAATTTCCATCCACTCTTCAAATGAGTTTGTTATCAATAATGGAGCAATCCTTCAATAGCTACACACTCAATGACTTAATTTAAAATCTCTCCTGGATTCCAACCTCCCCACCTTCACTCGTCCTCCTTCCCAAAGGAGTGAACATATTGGCATGGGTAGAAGACTGAAAAGTCTAGCAAATAAAACAGGCAAATTTGATCTCTTCTTGGTTGGCACAATGTAATGAGTTGAATTACCACTAGACTAGTGCCGAAGCCCATTTTTGGCAATGTATATAAATGATGTACGAAGGGATGGAAATCATAATTATCGAGTTGTAAAGCATAGAAATATGTGTTCAGACCCAGCACGCCTATGTTGGCCATCATGCCCATCTATAAGTGATTTCACCTGCCTGCAATAATTCTCATTCAAGTACCTGTCCAGATGCCTCTTAAATGTTCCGATTCCACCTCCTCTGGCAGCTCATTCTAGAAAATAACTACTTCTTGTAGAAAACATCTATGCTAAAGGTCCCCTTTAAACCATCCTTCCACCGTAAACCAAGGTCTTCTAGTTTTAGACACCCGTACCTTGGGAAACGAACTCTGGTTATCTATTCTATATGTGCCCCTCATACTTTTCCATACCTCTGTCATGTCACCTCTCAGCCTCTTTGCCAAGGAAAATCAACCCCGCCTATCCCCTTCTCTCCAGATATCTCAAGTCCTCCAGTCTCCATGGACTGAAGGTATGGTTGCTAAATTTACTGACAACATAATAACAGAACTAATTTGTGAACAGTTCATAGGAAAGCCACAAAAGGGATACAGACAGGTTAAATGAGTAGATAAGGATCTGGTAACTGGAGTACAATGTGGAAAAGACCTGAAAACGCCCACCTTTGGCAGGAAAAATAAAGAAACATATGGCACGAGATCGCATGAATCTGCGCTGAGGATGTAGATGTCCCAGTACATCTGGAGTTATTGAGTATAATAGTAGTCTTATTTACTGTAAGTAAGGGATGATGTTATGCAATAGAAGCAGTTCAGCGAAGGCACAGCTGGTTAATATTTAGAAAGGACAGGTGTCTTTTGAAGAAAGGTTGGACAGTCTAGGCTTGTATCCTCTGGAGTTTAGAACAGCGAAAAGGAAAATGATTGAAAATTTTAACATTCAAAGGGGTCTTGACAGGGCTGGTGTGAAGAGTATGTTTCCTCTTGAATCCTTAGCTAGGGAATTTATCTTCCTCCTATATATCCTATCAAGTATTTTCTCTGTCTCAGTGAACTTGCTTCTCATTGCTCCAAACCTAGAAAATGAATCCCAGCCTTCATTATCTCACATGACAGACCCACACTGCAGGCAAGTGGAAAATCCTGTTGAAACTTATCATGATGCAGTGGATCGTCAACACAGGAGATTCTGCAGATGCCGGAAATGCAGAGTGACACACACAAAACTCAGCAGGGTCAGGCAGCATCTATGAACAAACCGTCAACACCTCAGGCTGACACTCTCCATCAGGTCTGGAAAGGAAGGGGGAAGAAGCGGGAGCAAGAGGTGGGTGCAGAGGAAGGAGTACAAGCTAGAAGGTGACAGGTGAAGGGGGGTGGGTGTAGCAAGAAGGTGGGAGATGATAGGTAGAAAAGGTAAAGGGCTGGAGAAGTAGAAATCTTCTGGGAGAGGAGTATTGACATGGAGAAAGGGAATGAGGTGGGGTTCCAGGGGAGGTGATAAGCAAGCCAGAGCAGGGAATTGAAGAAGAGGGAATGGGGAGGGGGGTGGCGGGAGGAATTATCAGAAGTTGAAGAAATTGTTTATGTTATCAGGTTAGAGGCTATCCAGATGGAATATGAAGTGCGGCTCATCCAAACAGAGAGTGGCTTCATTGTGGCAGGAGTGGAGGCCATGGGCCAACATGTTGGAATGGGAATGGGAATTGAAATTATGATGTTTGGCCAATGGGAATCCTGCTTTTTGCGGATGGAGCAAAGGTGCATAACAAAGTGGACCCCAGACTACGTCAGGTCTCACTGGATACAAAAACCACACCAACAGATTCACAGTTAAAGCACTGCCTCACCCGATAGGACTGTGGGGGGCCTTCAATGGAAGTGAGGGAGGAGGTGAGTGGACACTTCTCCCTTTACACTTCCTTCTTGGTCTCTGCTGCATCTGTTCCCAGGATGAGCCTTTCCATTCCTGGACATCAGAGATGTCCTCCTTCTTCAAAGAACAGGGATTCCCTTCCTCCCCCACTTCCTCCCCCACTGATGCTGCCCTCACCTGCATCTCCTCCACTTCCTGGACATAAGCTTGCAACTCATTTGCCTGCCATTTTATTAGGGATAGAGTTCCTACCACCCCATGGGCCTCTGCATCCAACACATCATTCTCTGCAGCTCCTACCATCTTCAACAGTACCCTACCACCAAACATATCTTTACTTCCTCATCCCCCCCCCCCCCACTCTCCACAGGGATCACTCTCTTCCGGACTTCTTTGTCCATTCATCCCTCCCCACTGACCCCCCCCCCCCCCACTCCTGGCAAGAAGTGCTACACCTGCCCATTTACCTCCTCCCTCACCTCCACTCAGGACCCCAAACTGTCCTCCCTGGTGAGGCAACACTTCAAATGCAAATTTGTCAGGATTATTTACTGTATCCGGTGCTCCCAATGGGGCCTCCACTACTTTGCTGAGTCCTGGTATAGACTGAGGAACCACTTCATTGAGGACCTTCCTTCCATCTGCAAAAAGCAGGATTTCCTTGTAACAATGCAGCTGGGTCTAAGCACTACAGACAGAGACAGCGACAGGGTTGGTCAAATTACTTCAAACTTTACTTCAACAGGCAGAAGCACTCAGTACAACTGTCTTCACTTGTTCAGATTCGAACTATAATATACAGGCAAATTAAGAGTTCACTGAGAATATAACAAAAAGGCTTAAAATAAGCTGTCTCACAAGATCCAAGGCTTCAGGAGAAAATCAGGCAAGTCAGTGGACAAGGAAAAAAAGGGTGGTTTCCACAGGCCAGATCACAGGTAAGTCTCTTCATAGAACCAGCACAGGAGATGACTAACTTTAGTAGTTGATTCTAACTAGCAGAGCGAGTATCAAGACTGAGCAACTGGCAGACACAGCCACTAGCTTTCAAGACCTCTCAATCAGTCTCAGGTGTGTCTCGTAATCCAATTGAGATTCCTCCCAGTGTATCGGGGTGAGGATCTTCGCCCAGAAAGGTGACATCAATGGCTTGGAGGTGTCAGCGTCCCCTACTGGCCATTTCAGATGTTATGTTCTTGGTGGCCAACCATTTTAATTCCAATCCCCATTCCCAGTCTGACATATCTGTCCATGGCATCCTCTACTGCCATGATGAGGCCACTCTCAGGTTGCAGGAGCAACATCTCATATTCTATCTGGGTAGCCTCCAACCTGATGGCACGAACATCGATTTCTCTAACTTCTGATAATTTTCCCCCTCTCACTTCCTGCTTCAATTCCCCACACTGGCCCCCCCTTACCTCTTCTTTTCCTCACCTGCCTATCACCTCCAGCTGGTGCCCCCCTTCCTTCCCTTTTTCCCATGGTTCATTCTCCTCTTCTACCAAATTCCTTCTTCTCCAGCCTTTTCCACCTACCTCCTCCCAGCATCTTACTTCATTCCCCTCTCCCACCCACCTGGCTTCCCCTATCACCTTCCAGCTTGTACTCCTTTGCCTTCCTCCACCTTCTTACTCTGGCTTCTTCTCCCTCCCTTTCCGGTCCTGAGAGGAAGGGTCTCGGCTGAAACGTCAACTGTTTAATCATTTCCCTAGACGCTGCCTGACCTGCTGAGTTTCTCCAGCATTTTGTGTGTTTTCCAATTTCAATGTTTTCGGTGCAGCTGGAAGTGAAAGCTCGCCTCAAAAAGAACAGCAGAGAAGCAAATTATCAAGTACAGGACACAATAACTGCTTGTCAAATCAAAGTTGATTTGAATAACCACTCAAGCATGGGTCCTTATTATCTCTTGCATTTGCAAGTCCATTGACGTCAACACTGACACACACTTAACAGTTTAACAGGAGATCATTGCATGTGTGAGAAATGGAGCTGTTTATTCTCTTTTCTGCACATGGACAGTTCTGTGTTGAACAAACACTGAATCAGCTCATCAATGCAACTGAACCATTCCATCAGTTCACAGAACACACATCCTTTCTGGGTTCAATCTGAATACATCCACTTACAATGTTCTTGCAACAGAGTATATGGACAGACATTTTCCTGTTTAATTCATCATCCCCTAATTCTATGAACCCCACCATAAATTGAATGCTAAGTTTTCCTCGATCAAGTTTCCTACAAGAATGACATTCAGGAAGTGTTCAATAGCATGTTTTCCATTAGCTGACTTTGTTCACTTGCTCAGTCATCGTGCTGAATTGAGTACCCATTGTTTACCGTTACAACGTTGTTTATAATTCCATTCTACAGTATTCTGGGTGAGAGAGCAGGGTTCGACTGCGGTCTTTACAGTAGACTGGGGTGTCCAGCTGGCAGTCTGACAGCATCCTTTCTGAGGGGAATAGCTTCAATGTGATCAGTGACTCTGCTGAGCATCTCACAGTTCAGCCACACCATACCGGCCTGAAGATGTTAGTAAGAGGTTACATGACTCACCCTCATCTGCACCACTGATGCCAATCTTCATAATACACACCCCCAGTAATTTGTTTTCTCAAGTCCTGCACTCTTCAAATTTTATCTCCCCATTGGGCATACTTAATGTTTAATACTTAATATCTCATTTAATGTTAAGTATATTGATGCACCATCAATAACTCACGCCGAGACTTAGGAAGTGAGATATCGGCTTTTATTGACTGAAGGACAACACTACATCCTGGGGAAAATGAGGGAGAGCAGCAGGCCACAGTCGCCTTTATACAGGGGTCTGTGGGAGGAGCCACAGGGGCAGTCAGCAGGGTCTTGGGAGGAGCCACAGGAGCAGTCAGACAGGTATATCTAGTTCACCACATATATATAAATCTGGGTAAGCTATCTTAATGGCATTAACATAGGTCATTGATTTGGAACAATGGCTCTGTTTTTCTCTCTAAAAATGCTGCCTAACTTATTAGGTTTGCCCTGAGCCCTCTGCTTTTACTTATAGTCCTCTCTGCCTATATTTCCTCTATTTGCTGGACTTAATGAAAGAGCACAACAGCCTGTTTCCAAAGTGAACTACAATAAGAAATACTGGAACCAGCATGTAAGTGCCATTTTAAAGAAGGCACAACAGTGTCTCTACTTTCTTAGAAATTTGCACAGATTTGGCATGTCATCTTAAACTTTGACAACTTCAATAGATGCACGGTATACCAACTGGTTGCATCAGGACCTGGCATGGGAACACCGATGCCCGGAAAAGCCTACAAAAACTGGTGGATGCAGCCCAGCCCATCGCAGGAGAAATCGTTCCCACCATTGAGTACATCTACAAGGAGCTGTGCCTTAAGAAAGCATCATCAAGGACCCCACCATCCAGTATGCGCCCTCTTCTCACTGCTGTCATCAGGAAGGAGGTACAGAGGCCTTGGGTCTCCCACCACCAGGTTTAAGAACAGTTGTTACCCTTCAACCACTGAGCTCCTGGATAACTCCACTCACCTCAACACTGAACTGATTCCACAACCTACGGACTCAGTTTCCAGGACTCCTCAAATCAAGTTCTCAGTGTTGCTTATTTACTTAAAGTTCAAAGTTCAAAACGTATTTATTATCAAAGTATGTATCCAGTATACAACCTTGTGATTAGTCTTCTTGCAGGCAGCCACAAAACAAAGAAGCACAATGCAGTCTATTCTTTAAAAAAAAACCACACAACGCCATCACACACACAAAGTGTGAAAAAAGTAAACCGTGCAAACTATGAAAAGTAAACAAATAGCATTAACCGCGGAGTCCGCAAAAGTGAGTCCACGGACAGGGAGCTGCTGAGACTTTGTGACTCTGAGCCGCAGTCAGTTCAGCACTGAAGCGCCTTGATCAAATCATACAAATAGTAAAAAAAAAGTAAACAAAAATTTATTATTTTATAATAAAACTCATTATTATTACCTTTGATTTTGCACACATGATCATCTTTTGTCATGGGTTGCTTGTCAGTCTTTGTGTGTGGTGTGTGTAGTTTTTCACTGATTCTGTTCTATTCTTTGTTCCACTGTGATACCTTCATGAAAATGAATCTCAGGATTTACATTCTTTAATAATGTTTGCTTTGAACATTAAGGTCAGGCAGCATCTGTGAATAAAGGAACAGGGTTAACAATTTGAGTGAAAGCCTCTTCTTCTGGAGAGAAAACAATTCATTTTAAGTAGTAGGGGGAGTAGGAGGAGGGTGAATAGGACAAAGTGGATATTTCTGATCAGGTGGCCAGGGATACCATGCGGATAAGTTATTAATAAAGTTATTAGTTATGGCTGATAGGTTAACAAGGTTAGAGACAGCAAACACAAATAAAGGATCAGAAAACTTGGGTTGCCATGGTAAGTCAGTGGGTTATGTTTTCTTTTAGTGAGAGATTAATCAATTTCCTCTCAGGGGGATTTAAGAGAACCACTGCACTATTTTGAAGTGTACATTGCTGGCACATATTGTCTCATTCCCTGTCAAATACTTATCACTCAAAAAGCATCAGTGAAGTTGGTCGACCGGTAATTTTTACTTATTCTCTTTCTGGAACTTTGCCATGCACAAGTGGCGGAGTTGTTGCCTGTATAACTGGCTGTAAAGAACTCAGGGATACCATGAAGTCATCATACAGCATATAGAAATCTTGTGTTGGTTCTTCTTTATCATGGTAACATGAGCATTGGCATATAGTGTCAACAGTAACATCCCTGAACTTTACTATTAACATTATCACAAAATAAAACAACGTCATTTTTGATCAAATTGTTCCACCATGCTGTGATTAACATCCTGACATACTTACAATTAATTTTCAATTATACCTAATTACCTCATCACACAGAAGAATAGCTGGCTGATCATTTGTCCTGTGAACATTTCCATGGTGGAGATGGTGTGAGGTGGTGTTAATTGTATTTCCATGACAACATTTACTTTACCTGTTACACAACCTCAACACTTGGCTTCCTCTAATCATAGATTTCACTTACATTCAAACATCTGTTGGAGCATTTCCTTAAAAATGTCTAGAACAGTAATAATACACTAAACGTGAACATCAGCTTCTCCAGCTTCTGATGATTTCTACCTGCTCTCCCTTTTTTCCATTACCCAGTCTGGCTCTCTTATCCCTTCTCCTCACTTGCATATTACCTCTGCACACTGAGGCTGGTAGGGTGGTAGATGAGGACAAGAGGAATCCTATCTCTGGTGGAGTGTAGGTGAGGACAAGAGGAACCCTATCCTTATCCCTGGTGGGATGGCAGGTTCCAGCACATAGTTCTCCATAACTTCCACTATCTCCAACGGGATTCCATCACCTAGCACCTTTCCCTCCCCCCTCTCCCCCACTTTCTGCTTTCCACAGGGATCACTCCCTACATAATTCCCTCGTCCATTTGTCCCTCCCCACCGATCTCCCTCCTGGCACTTTTACCTGCCCACACACCTCCTCCCTCACTACCATTTGGGGTCCCAAACAGATCGTCCAGGTGTGGCAACACTTCACCTGTGAGTCTGTTGGGGTCAAATACTGTATCCACGCTCCCAATGTGGCCTCGATGTAGAGTGAGAGACTGTTTCACCAAGCACCTACACTCCACCTGCCAAAAAAAACAGGGATCTACCAGTGACCACCCATTTTAATTCCACTTTCCATTCCCATTCCGACATGTCATTCTATGGTCCCCTCTACTGTCGCGATGAGGCCACACTAAGGTTGGAAAAGCAACCTTTTATATTCCATCAGGGTAGCCTCCAACCTGACGGCATGAACATCGATTTCTCGGACTTCCAGGAATGTCCCCCCCCTCCCGCCTTCACCATTCCCATTTCCCTCTCCCACCTTACCTGCTCCTCCCCTTCCCTTTCTTCCAAAGCCTTCTGTCCTCTCCTATCAGATTCCAGCCCTTTATCTTTTTCACCAAACAACTTCCCAGCTCTTTACCCCTCCCCCTCCCTCTCACCATCTACCTTGTATTTTTTACTGACCTCCCACCGCCATCTAACTCTGACTTCTCAACATTTTTCTCCAGTTCTGATGAAGGATCTCAGCCTGAAACACCAACTGATTGCTCTTTTCCATAGATGCTGCCTGGCCTGCTGAGTTCCTCCAGAATTTTGTGTGGGTTGCTTGGATTAGCAGCATCTGCAGATTTTCTCTTGTTTGTGAAACTAACTGTTCCTCCTCTCTCCTCTCCAGTAATCTGCTCACTGTTGTTGCTTAAATCTTGGAAATATCAGGAAGCTTAATGACTACCGAAGCCATCAAGCCCATGCCATGGTTCCCTAGTGTTCATTCATTATCACCTCCACAGCAAGAGCCGTCAATGACAGATCACGAAGGGTATTGGACTCCACAGAGTTGGACGTTAATCACGCTGAGGTGGGATTTGGCCAGCTGTTTGTCCAGGAGCAAGGACACACACAACCTAAGATTCTCAAAAGTCATAGCAACAAGGTGTTCAGAGTGCAACATCGCAGCCAATGGCAATTAAAAAGAATGTGGGAAAGTAATCATGGGAAGTTAACTAGAATGGTAATTTAGGGCCACCCAGAAAAGCAAGAAAGCAGGGAAGAAAATATGAAGCCATGAAGAAAAGCTCTTAAGAAAAAAAATTATCATCCTTTAAAAGGCCATATTCTGAGGTCTCTTCTGTTCATTTCTTGTCACCTCATTATAGGATGTGGAAGCTTCAGAGAGGGTGCACAGCAGATTTACCAGGATGCTGCCTGGATTAGAGAGCATGCCTTATGAGGAAAGGTTGAACAATCTAGGGCTTCTCTCTTTGGAGAGGAAGAGGATGACAGGTGACTTGATAGAGGTGTACAAGATGATAAGAGGCATATATACAAGCAGAAAGCCAGAGACTTTTTCCCAGGGCAGAAATGGCTAACACAGTGGTGGGGGGGAGGAGTATAGGGGAATGTCAGATATAAGTCTTTTTTACACAGGGAATTGTAGGTGCATGGAATGTGCTACTGGCAGTGGTGCTAGATACATTAGGGACATTTGAGAGACTCTTAGATGGGCACATGGATGAGAGAGGGCTATGGAGGAGGGAAGGGTTAGATTGATCTCGGAGTAGGTTAAAGGGTTGGCCAATGACCCTGTACCATCTTCTGATGGACTTTGTTCCGTGATGTCAATTTTTATTAGCCAAAATAAATTTTCTTCATAAATAAAAAAAATCCCAAGAATAAACTGTGCTTTGCCTTTTCATTCTTACTGTAGCAGTTACTTAACTGAAGACTGTAAACAGGGGTTTGGCACTGTATGACATGCTCCAAAATAACAAAATTCCAAAGCTCAAAAGGGTACATTTGATCCTTTATTCAGAAACCACAAAAGACAAACAGCTAATGAAACTAAAACTAGCGATATCACCAAATTAGCAATCTAAGAGGTAGTGTAAGCAATCATAACGTACATAACAAAGAAAAATCACTCCAAGCCTACTCTGGGGCTAACTGAACTTAGACAAAGCGTGAATACATAACTATACTCATTTGCTTCTACCACACCCCAAAACACATGACAAATCACCCATAATAAATGCGCAAAGCAAATTACAATACAGATCGAAAAACAAACAATACATGGTTCTTGCACTTACATTTGTAAACAATGTGGTGAATATAAAATCACATATTTAAACACAATACTGTTGTTACCACTCATGTGGGCTCCTGACATGGCACACTACTACAATAATTGAGGGGCTTCATCTCCCAACTGAGCACCTCCCTGCCAGAAGTGAAAGAACCCTTTGCTGTGATCCTTCCCCACCAGGTCCTTACAGTGCCAGAACCAAACTGCAGAGCATTGCTCAGCACCTACTCCAGCACCTGGAATGTGCCAGTGGCAGCACTCCTCCATCAACATCGACGTGCTGGCAGACCACAAGTTTCAGGCAGATCAAAAGGCGTCTTTCACTGAGATGGTGATCTGCCAGCAGCACTTGATGTCCATTTCTATGTGTGTCCTTTGGGAACAGGTAAATCAGAGAGTCCTCGGTCTTGCACTTGCTCAGGATGAACCCTAATGTAGGCCGTTGCATCTTCCTCCACACCCCTTTCACAAACAACGGCCTGAAAAGAGGTGAGCACCATCTCATCCCCAGTACAGTCATCCCATGGGTAGTACGCAGTGGAAGTCACGGTCCAAGCATGCAGGAAGGAGCTACCATGGACCTCACTCAACCCACTTCCCAGTCAGAAACCCCTTGAGGGCTGATCTTCAATAATAAGCTTCTTTACATCTGCAATGAGCTGAACGGCTCACTTCCGTGACTTCTGATTCTAATGACGTTCTGCACACTTCATCATGTGACCCAATTTGCACCTCATAAGAACATGTACACAATGAAACCTGAGACCACAGCACAGCCCTGATGCCATTGGGCTTTGAATTTAACCTGATAATTCCTCTTTATGAACTACACTCCAGAGGGAACTTGAAATCTACAGTTGCTTCTCAGCTACCTGATCTCCTTCATGACATTTGCCAAATTAAGTCTTCCTTTTACCAGCTATTTTCTCTCAAATGGGCTTCAGGAATGACGTGTCAGCCCTTTGCCATTTGTTTTATTTATTTATGTCAGGCACAAGGATAAGCCCTGGGACAATTCTGAATGAGGTATCCTGTCTTCCCTCAATGCCCTTGCGTGTCAGAGGTAATAATTAGCTGGTGAATCACCTCATTAACTTCAGCTGCTCGCCTCTTTTAAATACTACTCTGAATGCTGACGATCTTGCCGATGGGGTTCAGCTGCTAGCAGTCACTACTGTTCTCAGAAAGACGTGCACAGTGAGCAGATCCCATTCCTAATTTGCTGAAGTGCTGATGAAAGGGTTTCTGCTCGAGGTGTTGACTGTTCATTCCCTCCCCATAGATGTTGCCTGACTTGCTGAGTTCCTCCAGCAATTTTGTGCGTATTTCTATTTTGCCATGCTTTTATACTTTGATTTCTAGAGGGCCAACTACAAATCCAATTCAAACATTCTTGGAAGAAGTTGAAATAGCATTGGAAAGTGTTTGTTGGAAGTTGGGAGAACATACAGCTGTTCACATTGAGGGGTGAGCAGCTTCAAGTTCTGAAGATCTATCCCAGCCCAACATATCGATGCAATTATGGAGGAGACACACTAGCGGTTAAGTTTCATTAGGAGTTTGAGGAGATGTACTGCAGGTGCTCCTGATGCAATTACTCTTGTAATTGTAAATAGTAATTGTAGTTGGGACATTATGGATTTGAATCCAGCAACAGGGGAAGTGGACAGCTATATTTCTAAATGATGCGTGCATTAAAGTGAACTTACATTTGATGGTGTAACACAGTCCTCTGCCTCAGGTTGCAAAGACTTTACGTTCAGTAGAGAGTGTTAAAGGATCCATGATGAGTTATTGCCTTGCATTCTGTCAGAGACACACCATAGCAGTGGAAGAAAGAGGAAAAAAGGCAGTCGATGGGAGACTCAGTGAAGTAGGCTGCTATGCTCTGGCTGGAACTGAGCTACTATACTGCTGTTGGGGCTCCACTTATCCAAGCAATTGATGAGTATTCAATCACATTTCTGACTAATAGATGGTGGAAAGTTCTCAATATTATTTAATATTTATCAGTTTGAATTTCTTTTTGTATTTGTACAAGTTATCTTTTGCACTTTGGTTATTTGTCTGTAGTTTTTCCATTGATTCTGTTGTGTTTCTTTGCCTTACTGTAAACGCCCACATGATAGTACATGGTGATCCTCATCGTACTAGAACATATTATCCAGAGTTAAGAAAGCTCACCGACGTCTCTACTTCCTGAGGAGGCTGAAGAGAATTAGACTGGACAACAATGCTGATGTCATTCTGCAGATGCAGAGTGGAGAACAACCTAACAAGCTGCATCGCCACTTGGTATGGAAGCTGTACTGCAGCAGACAGGAAGGCTCCACAATGGGGAGTCAAAACTGCCCAATGCATCACCAGCACCAGCCTGCCAACCATCAAGAGATATACACAGAAAAATGTTCAAAAAGGGCCAGTGAGTGGGATCATGAAGGATCCCACTCACCCTGCCCATGGACTGTTTGTTCCACCCCCAACAGGAGGCGGCTACGTAGCATCCACACCATGACCACCAGACTCAAAAAGAGTCACTTTCCCCAAGCAGTAAGGGTATTCAACACATCTGCCCCTAACCCACCCCTCCACACCCCCAATATCTACCAGTTTCTGTCAGTCATTTTATGTAGACATTCCTGTGTCTAATACCACTATCAATCTATGTATATAAGCTGTCTTTAATTACATTAAATAATTTTGAATCTTGATAATAAATTTACTTTGAACTTTGAAAAGTTGTGTAGGTCAGAAGATAAATTAGTCACTTACCTGATTAATGCAATATAAGCAGATATTTATTAGAGGTCAGAAGGTGAACTTGCTGCATGGAAGTTTAATATAATTAATGGTGGTGTAAAAGTGTGGTAGACACAGCTAAATATAAAAAGGAGCAATTCAATATCCTTTGTATCCCCTACATTCTGAATCAGGCACTACTCCCACCTAGTGTCTGCTTCTTCCATTTCCCTGAATGTAGACTGAGAAAACTCTTTGTAAAACAAACTCCCAATTTATTGAGCTGCTTTATTTCCCAGCCAAATAATATACAAAAGGGGCAGTTATACTCAGGACTCCACTTTCTCTGTTAAAATAAAGAGACACTTCAAGAAATTATTAAACGTGCTAAGTACTTCTTTCACTAACCTTTGTGATGTGCCTGGAGCCTAGTGGAACTTGAGCCTTTAAGCCTAATAACATGCAAGTCCATTTTAAGCTGATTTACGAGGGAGGGCACTTAGTTCCTTGGGCCAGAAAAATGTTAACTCTCACACCTCATCCAGAGTTGAAAGTGGTGGAGGTGGGAAAACGCGGAGCGGGCTTTGGTAGCTGGAAGCATCATCGGTCAACTCACAGTCAGTGAGTTAGTCCTGGAAAGGAGGTGATTGAGCAAAGGAGGTCATGATTTTGTGGGATACAGAGAAGCACTTCTGACAGATCTCACGCATTCAGTTCATCTCTGTCAACAGCTGGCTCAGGTTAGAACAGGACAGGGTCCAACACAATAGACCCGGACCCCAATCTACACAGAATTATTTGGCTCCTGCCTGGTTTACACATATGCCTTGGTCACCAGTGGAACCAGTTTGTAGGTAAGGGGGCAAGGATGAGCTAAGTTGGATAACTGCCCTGTTTGGTTCCAAGTTCAAAGCAAATTTATTATCAAAAGTACATCATACGTGTCACCATATACAACCCTGAGATGATTCTTCTTGCACGCATTTGCAGTAGAACAAACACATACAATAGGATCAATGAAAAACTGCACATATACAAAAACTGAAAAGCATCCAATGTGCAAAAGGTAAACTGTGCAAATATAAATAAACAATACTTAGAACGTCAGTTGTAGAGTCATTAAAAGTGAGTCCATAGTTTGTGTTCAGTGATCAATGTGGTGTTGAGGTGAATGAATTGCTCCTTCGGGAGCCGATTGGTTGAAGGGGTAATAACTGTTGGTGCTGGTTTCTTATGCTCACGTAAGGTAGCTATGCTGCTTGGTCAATAAGGATATTGGAACATGGTATTAATTGGATAAACACAGTAGAAATTGGTCAAACATCCCTTTGATCTTGCTCCACCATTCAAAAAGCTCATTCCTCTATTCTTCTATCTGTTTTTTCCCCAGCCTCGATCTAGGATACTGAATTCCAAATACTCTTTCCTCTTCCTTTGGTCTGTCTAAGATCGATGCCCCTAATTTAGAAGAAACAAAATCTCAGGAGGAAGATCCCAGCAGTCTCCTGTTCCTCCTGATTCTGAAACCTTGCCCACCCCACCCCCCCCCAGTCCAGACTTCCCACGTGGAAAAGCTCCCTCTCAGCAAATGATCTGTCATGCCACTTCAGATTCATGGATATCCCCTTGTACTTCTGAACTGAAAAGGGGACAGACTAAATCAGTTCAATCATTTCTCACAAGGCAACCCTTCATCACAGGAATCAACCTAACGAATGCCCTCCGAACCAACTCCAATGCAAATTTATCCCTTCTTAATAAGAAGGTCAAGCTGTCCTCCCTTTACAAAAAGCAGATCAGAAGTGAGATTTTAAAAAGAAACATCAATGCAATGGCACAAAACAGAACTGATCTCCAAATATTTCAAATATTGAAACTATTTTTTTTAAATGTGAACTTTGAGAACCGTGACATTTGACTTCATTTTTTCATTCATTTGAATTTAAAATAATAGATGTGGGAAGTAACTTCGAACTTTGAACATCCTTTACACTCAACACCGTGAAATCAATTTTAGCAGAATTAACTGATGAGTCTTTAGAATGTACCTCAGAGGAGGGCTAGAATCTTGGTAATTGAATATGATCAACTTTTAGATATCAAAGAAATATTGCTTGGATCAAATTGCTAGTTTGCAAAATAGTTTTATGCTCATTTAGGGTGACTATTTTGCACTAATACAAGATTAGTGCAGGGTCATGGTGAGAAAGCAAAAGGTCTGCCAGGGATTTTATTGAAAGACAGTAGCTGTAAAGGAACGTTCCTACTTCTGTATGTTACGTGGAATTTCTATGTTCTTGCATGTTTAATTCATATTTATTTTAAATGCATCACTTAAAATAAAAATGATAAAGAAAGCTTCCTTTGAGAGCAATTTTATTTATTGTGGCAATGTTTTCAGATGTCTGAAGCAGAATTTACTGATACAGAAAAGTCAAATTTCAGCTGTACTACAGAAATCAGCTGAAATTCGAAACATTATATCAATGAAACACTTTGTTCATACTAACCTGAGTGACAAATTCAATTTTTTTAAGGGACAAGAGCATCTTAGTCACTTGGAAATGAGTGTAAACTTCCTATCTTTCATCACACGAGTCTTGTGCTCCCTCTCCAGGTGAGGAAAAGTATTACTGCTTAAAACAACAAAGGAAAATTATTCCAACAGCAACAAGGGCCAACATACACTTCTGTTGTTACTTGGGCAGGAGGGCAGAAGATTGAATTCCTTCTATCAGAATTCAATCCTCTGGAAAGAAGATCTAAGATGTCTTTAATGCAGGAAGGTACCCAACAATGTTTCACAAAGGTATTAATTAAACAGAAGCAATTTATATCCTGCTAAGCAATTCATAGTAAGGTACTATGTGGAATACATACCTTGTTCACCTATGATCTACTATACACGTGCAGCGTCCCTCATCTGTATGATTTACCAAGATGCTGCCTTGATTAAAGAGCATATCTTATGAGGATTGGTTGAGCGAGCTTTGGAGCAAAAGAGGGTGAGAGGTGACTTGATAGATGGGTACAAGTTGATAAGAGGCATAGTTGGAGCGGACAGCCAGAGACATTTTCCCCAAGGCAAATAGCTAATATGAGGGAGCACATCTTTACGGTGATTGGAGGAAAGTATAGCGGGTAATGCCGAGGTAAGATTCTTTTTTACGGAGGTGGGTGCATGGAATGTGCTGCCGGGGTGGTGATCAGGACAGGCACATTAGGAAGATTTATGAGACTCTTAGATGGGCAGATGGATGAAAGGAAAATGGAAGGGCAAGATTGATCTTAGAGTAGTCTAAAGTGTCCGCACGATTTTGTGGGCCAAAGGGCCTGTACTATACCATACTGTTCAATGTTCTGACCAGTAATAACATTTAATGTCCAGCACCAACACTTAGCCCTCCTTTGCAAATGTTTACTCAGTGATAGAACTAAACCCAACAACCAAGCCCTTCTCAGAGCTGATCTGCCAGCATATGCAAAGATTTAGTACATGCCCTAGGTTCATTCCTGAGCAGATGTCTGCATAGAACAGAGATTAAAACGTTTATCTTCAGTTACAAATGGCAGCTTAGCCTTTAATCTCCACTAATATATTAGATTGGCTAGACGCTCCTCAATATTTTCTCTGAATTTCATTGCTGAGTCTGAGCAACAATCTAATCTTCTTTGTGCATTTAATGCAAAACTGTATCCACAGCAAATACCCCACCTCTCCCCTCTGGTCTACATTGGCAATGAAAGTTGTTCAGATTGAGGTGTGCACATTCAATAAACTGCATCTCTTTTTAAAGACAGCAAGATAAATACCACAAACAAAACGCTGGAGGAAATCAGCAGGTCAGGCAACATAAATGGAGAGGAATAAACATTTCATGCTTCAGGCTGAAACTCTTCATCAGATTCATTAGCAAGACAGTGACTATCACTGAATTACCAGCATGGCTATGCTTCCTAAAGTTCAGATCTGTGTTGTCCATCCTGCAAAAATCATACAGATCTTGTTAAATGATAGTGATAAATGACTGTGCACTGGACCAGTTATTATGAGGCATGGATTCAGATCTTTGCTGATACATCATATGAAACTAGTTTAAAAGCAATGCCCAAGATATTTTCCTCAAGTACACACTTTACATTTCCAGTAATGTCAAAACAGTTCTTAAATCATATTGTCTGGTACAACAATATGCAGAAATATTACAATAGAAACCACAAGTGGGGAGGGAAGGTATGTTTCCATTTTAATGTGTCCAATCCACCTTATGAGAAACTGATTTTCAGGCCATATTTTAATCTAAAAGAATGAAATATTATTTCTACAGTGAATGAACATATGTACTCACATTGGACTGTTTGGTAGCTTGTTCCTATGTGCACGTGTCCATAGGCCAGGCAATGCCCAGAAAAGGCCTGTAACTTTAACATTACTTGAGCTGGAAACTGAAACTTCTGTGATCCCAAGGTTCTCTGGAAGTTAAGAATGAGGCACAAAACTTAATGCTTAAGAGTGCTTTTCACTAAGTGCTACAAGAGCAGAAAATAAACAAGAAAAAGATACAGAGAAAACAAAGAAAAGGTAAACAACAGTTATTGTTGTCTCATACTCAGACTGGAGAGAACACAAATTTCAGTGATAATAGTTAATCTACAAAATAGCTAGATTCAAGTGGTGTAACACCTACTACTGAAAACCAAGAAGTTTCTAGAAAAATGCAGAAGCAACTTTGTCACAATTACTCTGAAATTCACCGAACAATTACACATATATCAGTGATTATATAAAAATACAAGCAAACACAGGAAAGTTATAACTACAAGAAAAACAGCAATTCTTCACACCATTCCAACACTTGCATCAAATGTAGAAAAGTAATTTGGAAATGATCTAAAGATTTTTCATAGTTTTTCCATTTGCATTTGTAAAGGCAAGTTATCTTCTTTAAAATTCCAAGCATGTGCCAGCACTATTTCCCCTCATTAAATGAGATGATAATTTCTTCTTTGCTTCAGTCAAGATTTAGTCAATTACCTTCACGCTCATTTTTTTTCTTTTAACTTCTTCTCATTTCCATTTCAGTCCCTCAGTTCTGCATCGATTTCCATGTCTCATTTATGTGCTTTTCTGGTTGTGGACACCACTGATGTTGAGTCAATTGCTCTCTACTAAAAGAAAGAGAATGGTGCCAGATTATAAGAGGACTGAATCAAACATTGTGGGGCTTCATTAAAATTGTAGATCCAGTAATTAGAAACATAAAATACACACACACACACACACACGCACACACCCCCCCCCCCACCTCCTGGTTATTATGTGCTACATACGTAAAAACCTTCTCTGAGGATCATCACCTTGCTGTGGTGAGTTCCTGAGATCCCAAGAGCTGAAGGTTCTTGGGTGTCATGCCAATGGACTCTGACCCCAATGTGTCAAAGACTATGTGACCCTACCTGTGCATCAGCTTCCCCCCATGTTAAAGAAAGTCATGCACAAGCATTCTCCACTAGGGAATAAACCCTTGGGAAAACATCATACTTGGCTCAAAGTTTAAGCATTATTATCACAGTAGTAAAATCTTAAGACGTATTTGTTGTTCAATATCTGAATCTAACCAAGATTTTAAAAATTTGTGGGGGCCGTTTTTGAATTTTTTTCAAAACTTTTGATTTCCCATTAAAGTACTGATGCTAGTTAATGGCATATTTCACTATCTGATAAGGTTTTTTTTCCATCTTTTTTTCTTTACCAAACAGCTTCGGCTTTGGTAATGGGGTTAGATATATATATATAAATTATTCATACCTCAACGTAAGAATTAATCTAATCTACATGAATATAGGATAAGGAGTTCATTAATATGATTCAAATATAATGTATTTGGTATTATTGTATCTTTCTTTTGTTATAATATGTATTTTCTTGAACTGTAACTATGAAAATGGACAAGAGAGAACCAGTGGATGTAGTATACCTGGACTTCCAGAAAGCTTTTGATAAAGTCCCACATAGGAGATTAGTGGGCAAAATTAGGAAACATGGTATTGGGGGCAGAGTACTGACATGGATTGAAATTGGCTGGCTGACAGGAAACAAAGAGTAGCGATTAACGGGTCCCTTTCGGAATGGCAGGCTGTGACCAGTGGGGTACCACAAGGTTCGGTGCTGGGACCACAGCTGTTTACAATATCCATTAATGATTTAGATGAAGGGATTAAAAGTAACATTAGCAAATTTGCCGATGACACAAAGCTGGGTGGCAGTGTGAAATGTCAGGAGGATGTTATGAGAATGCAGGGTGACTTGGACAGGTTGGGTGAGTCAGCAAATGTATGGCAGATGCAGTTTAATGTGGATAAATGTGAGGTTATCCACTTTGGTGGCAAGAACAGGAAGGCAGATTACTATCTAAATGGAGCCAAGTTAGGAAAAGGGGAAGTACAACGAGATCTAGGTGTTCTTGTACATCAGTCAATGAAAGCAAGCATGCAGGTACAGCAGGCAGTGAAGAAAGCTAATGGCATGCTGGCCTTTATAACAAGAGGAATTGAGTATAGGAGTAAAGAGGTCCTTCTGCACCTGTACAGGGCCCTGGTGAGACCCCACCTGGAGTATTGTGTGCAGTTTTGGTCTCCAAATTTGAGGAAGGACATTCTTGCTATTGAGGGAATGCAGCGTAGGTTCACAAGGTTAATTCCCAGAATGGCAGGACTGTCATATGTTGAAAGATTGGAGTGACTGGGCTTGTATACACTGGAATTTAGAAGGATGAGAGGGGATCTGATTGAAACATAAGATTATTAAGGGATTAGACACGCTGGAGGCAGGAAGCATGTTCCCGCTGATGGGCGAGTCTGGAACTAGAGGCCACAGTTTAAGAATAAGGGGTAGGCCATTTAGAACAAAGATGCGGAAAAACTTTTTCACCCAGAGAGTGGTGGATATGTGGAATGCTCTGCCCCAGAAGGCAGTGGAGGCCAAGTCTCTGGATGCATTCAAGAGAGAGTTAGATAGAGCTCTTATAGATAGCGGGGTCAAGGGATATGGGGAGAGGGCAGGAACGGGGTACTGATTGTGTATGATCAGCCATGATCACAGTGAATGGCGGTGCTGGATAGAAGGGCCGAATGGCCTACTCCTGCACCTATTGTCTATTGTCTGTATTCTTCTATGTAAAATTAATAAAAATATTGAAAAAGGAAGAAATATTTAAAGTAGTAAGAGTAGCCCAAATGATTGTACCCCTCTGTTAGTCAACAAGATAATGGCTAGTATTTCACTTTGGTGCCTTTCCTGCATTAATAACATTTTCTTCAATATTCTCAATCACAAAAATGTATCAGTCACTGCCTTGAAATTCCTAGTGACAGAACCTACATGGCCCTCTTGCGTTGAAAACTCTGCAGATTATAATCTGGTTGAAGCATTAAGAGAGGGCTGATCACATTGCTAGAGTCATACCATAGGCTCCCAATAATACTGGCAGGAATGAGAGGAATAGAAATGCAGGCAAGTCACGGAAAGGTGCTACAGCATAAGGTTACAATAGTAGGGGATTTTAATTTTCCTAACGTTGACTGGAATTCCTTTGTGCAGGGGGTTGAGATAGGATGAAATTTGTTCAGTGCATTCAAGAGATTTTTTGCTATAATATGCAGAAATAAATAAAGGCAATGTAGTACTAGACCTCCTGTGCTGTAGACCTTCTGTGATTGTTGATGACTGAAGCTGGAAGAGCTCAAAGCATCAGACTGATTCAAGGTTCAAGTTTATTTGTCACGTGCACATCAGACATACCGTGAAATGCCAACAGATACCATCTTCTCCATTGACCAGTACTGCCCTTCATCCCAAATTCAGAAATTTGCTCTGGAAGTCTCGCATAGAGCACTTTTTCAGTCCCACTCCCAATATATTCAGTTCCTCCTGTGGTTAGAAATGGACTGTTAGTGCCCAAAGACTCTCCTATTACTCAATAGGATGTGAGATCATGTCTCAAAATCACCACAGTCTCATCACCATCTGAAGCCACACTTGCGAACAAATCAGAGGATAGATAATGGAAAGCTAGTTACAGATCTCTTAGCAACCATGGAGGGAAGCCAGGATTGTGTATTTTAGTTCAATGCCTGATATAACACTGTATACAGCTATGAAATCAGTTAAATAACCTGATAACCAATGGAAGCAGAGCACTTGCATTTTGTTTATTAAAATATAGCAGCTCTGTGGGGGTAGTCTCCTTTCAGAATTAAATCACTGAGCATACAACTTGGAATTAGGCCAGGAAATTTGTTTCCTTCCACCTTGGAATCTTTCCATTAATGATCAACAAGAGAAAAAGAGAGAAGTGAAAGGATGTTATTGTGAAATGCAAGAGTAAAGGGGAACCACCAGAATTTGGAAATTTAAAAAAAGCACTGCGGATGCTGGAGATAAAAGCAGTAAAGAGCTCAGTCCTGATGAAGGGTCTCAACCTGAAATGCTGGCTGCCCACTTTCCTCTACGGATGCTGCCTAGCCTCCACTCTTGGTCTTTGGTTTTAAAGCAAAGTTTAAGAGAGGCTTGAGGGTTTCTGGACCGAGCTCCCAGCAGAGTGAGGAAATGTGACAGAGAAAGGGGGGAACGACGACGGTAACAAGGAAAGGCAAAAAGAGACAGAGAAGTTAGAAAATGGAGGTGACAGGAAGGCTTGGTGGGTGGGGCCGCATCAGCAGGGCAAGAGCCAATGCCAAAAGAATTGGAAAAGGAATTAATTACCAGTACTTGTACTGAGATGCAGTGAAAAGCTTTTGTCTGCATGTCATCCATAGAGATGATTTCAAACACAAATACATCCCTGTGATATAGAAGGAAAACAATGCAGAATTTAACATTACAGCTGCAGAGAAAACACAGTGCAGATAAATAAAGCCCAGGCCCCACGCCGAGGTAGATCGCATGATCAAAGGTTCATCTTTTAGCATACAAGAGGTCCATCAAGAATCTAATAAGAGTGGAATAGAAGCTATCCATGAGTTTAGCGAGATACATTCTTGAATTTTTTTTTTCATCTTCTTCCTGGTGAGATATGGAAGACAGAATGACTTGGCTGGAAGGGGTCCTTAGTTATGTTAGCTGCTTTCGTGGGACATTGGGAAATGTTTACAGAGTCAATGGAAACGAGGCTGGCTTGCATAATAGATTGGACTCTGTTTTAACTCTAATTTTTGCAATCAGAGCAGTTGCCACCAATAGCTATGGCCTGGAGAGGATGTTTCCTGGGGTGCATCTATAGGAAAATACAGCCAGGAAACAAGAAAATTAAACTGATGAGGATAAAACATACAGAGCTCAAGGGAACACAGATCCAAGACCTTCCCACAGCTTCACCCAAAACACTGTCTACACCTCCCACCTTCCCGTCAGTCAAAACATCTATTGGCTAAATCCCCCATATCAAATGCCCAGCAAAACCTGTTTAGGATCAATCATCTAATCCAGGATTTGTGGTGTCAAGCAACTTGATATTCTATATCCGGTCTAGAGGGTTAGTGCCGTCACTGACTACATTCCTACCAACTAATCCATCATGTAACTTTTATTATAGTGATTATGTTGTATCAGAAACGTGAGCAAGCCTGGTATAGTGGGCAGGTTTCCTCACTGAAGGGGCTGGAGACCTACAGAAGACTGTACTCACCACTCAGCTTATGAGGAGTTTCAAATTGGACTGCAGTTGATCCAGGAGGTCGGGACTTCTGTGCTTACATGGGAGTTCAAATTTCCAACAATTATGGGTGGTAATTGCAAGCAGTTGAGTCCAAAAAGAGAAACAATAACAAAAGTGAATGGGAAATAGAAATGAAGAGAAAAAGGGAACCAAAACTGAAGGAGAGACAGGTGTTTGATGTGACTGTGTTTAGCTTCATCTGCAACTGGTGTGAAACACAGAACAGTCGGAAGCAAACAGCACACGTTCGATCTCATGGAAAAGGATGAGATCCTTTTCAAACCTGATCAAAAGATTTTTTTTTTTTAAATCCTCTGGGGTACTGAGGTAACGTGAAGGGGGTGTTCAAAGAACCACCAGAGGTAACCAACAGTTCATCCATTTGAAACATCCAAGTCCCATTTCCTGAAACACTCGAGTTTTCCTTCTCCAAAATTTCATCCACTTCCCCTTTTTGTCACAGATTCTGCACCAACAGAACAGGTGGAAAACTCCAGCTTTTAAATAACTATCAGTGTGAAAAAATGTCCATTGTAGGAATATTGCAAAAACAAAATGAAATGGTAGAGAACCTCAGTGGGTCAGGCAGCATCTGTGGAGGGAAGTTGTCAGAGGATACTGGACATCTGCAGTCTATTGTGTCACCATTGTAAAGGTTTCCCTTTGAGTACGGGTGTTCTCTGCCCTGCTGGGTAACTAACCAAAGTGAATGAAGGCCAGGAAAGAGGAGTAGATGTGAATGTTTAATCACGACCAACTCTTTTCACCTTCATAATTTCCAACAAGTTGGTCACATCTTTAAACCTGTAAATAGTTTTTTTTTAAAGTACTGTACAGATTCTGAAAGTATAAAACAAACAAAAAAAAACTCTGGAAAATACTCAGCTGGACAGGCCGCATCCGTGGAAAGAGAAAAATTAAGCTTTTCAGGTTGATAACATTCCTAAGAACTTTTAACCTCCAGTGTATTAGCAAGAGCGACTTTTTAACCGCTTATTTTTGAAGGCGCCGCGGAAGATTTCACATCCGCACATACGTTACTGCACGTCTTTGGCTCTCTCGAAGATGTCTCCACAATAAAACTACTAGCGCCAAGACACTGATGCTACTTGGCTCCTTCACTATTCCAGCTGTGGGCTCTGGCTTTCGGCGCCCTCTACTTCCCCGGACTGTACTGCACTTAGTGCAGCTAGAGCTCGGCCCGCGACTGCCAGCCACTCAGGGAAGAATTCACGAGAGCCAGCCTCCTCGGAAGTGAAAGTTCCAAGAGGGAACCCGGCCTACCTGACACCCAAAGGTGTTGGACCGGGTCGACATGGCCGAACGCCAATTGTCCTGTAAGTAAATATCCTTTCATCTCTGGCATCCTGCGACATACAATAATGTGAAGTAAAAGCTAAACGACTCTTGCGTCAGGGTCTGGTGTAGCAATGGGCGTCACATTTAGCGAACTACTGCTTTTGACGTCCAAAGGCTAATACTTCTAACTGCCCGGGATTGGGATTATAATTAGCAGAGGAAGTTACAATGCTATTATGCTTTGCGTTGATTAGTAAAACTCAGGAATCCTTTTGCATCGTGGCACAAGCCTCGATGTTAAACTTACATGACTGTCTCCAAATGAAAATTGAGAGACTTTGATCCAACCCCGACTCCCGAACAGACAGACTCGCGTCTGCCCCTCCCGGACAATGCCGTAGGAAGAGTTTGTCTCCCCTCTCTCTTTCAACTGATGCCGCCTGCTGAGTGTTTCCATTTGTTTTTCTGGTCGATGCAGATTTCCAGCATCTGTAGTTCTTTTGTTTCTGTGGGTCTCCGGCGTTTCTAGCAGAGGGCAAGTGCGAGGTCTTTAGGAAGAGGAATCAAAAAGCCGATACTATCTGGAGGGAGACGGCAAATACGCGAGGTACAGGGGGGATCTCGGAAGTAGGCAGATCCGGTAAGTAGCTTAGAAGGAAAATTGCACTTTGACCTTAATTTCAAAGGGTTTAGAGAATTGGGAGGTTTGCTTACAGTTGGATAAGATGTCGGTGAGGCCTTACCTGGAATACTGTGTTCAGTCTAGTACCTTTACCTAAACAAAAAGATATTATAGCATTCCTGGAACACACACAAAATGCTGGTGGAACACAGCAGGCCATGCAGCATCTATACGGAGAGGCGCTGTCGACATTTCGGGCGGACAAAGGGTCTCGGCCCGAAATGTCGACAGCGCTTCTCCCTATAGAGGCTGCATGGCCTGCTGTGTTCCACCAACATTTTGTGCGTCTTGAGAATGTAGATGCATATGTAGGTGTTGAAGCAAGTAAATAGGCAAGGACCGGACAAGGAGTGAGGGAAGTGTGCTAAATAAGTTATCAGAGTATATACAGTATATGTCACCACATACAAGCCTGAGATTCTTTTTCCTGCGGGGATACTCAAGTCAAGCCAAGGCAAGTCACTTTTATTGTCATTTTGACCATAACTGCTATGTACAGTACATAGTAAAAATGAGATGACGTTTTTCAGGACCATGACATTACATGACACAGTACAAAAACTAGACTGAACTACGTAAAAAACACTGAGAAAAAAAATTACACTAGACCTCAGACCTACCCAGGACTGCATAAAGTGCACAAAACAGTGCAGGCATTACAATAAATAATAAACAGGACAATAGGGCAGTAAGATGTTAGTCCAGGCTCTGGGTATTGAGGTGTCTGATAGCTTGGGGGAAGAAACTGTTACATAGTCTGGTCGTGAGAGCCCAAATGCGTTGGTGCCTTTTCCCAGATGGTGGGAGGGAGAAGAGTTTGTATGAGGGGTGCGTGGGGTCCTTCATAATGCTGTTTGCTTTGCGGGTGCAGCATGTAGTGTAAATGTCTGTAATGGCGGGAAGAGAGACCCCGATGATCTTCTCGGCTGACCTCACTATCCGCTGCAGGGTCTTGCAATCCGAGATGGTGCAATTTCCGAACCGGGCAGTGATGCAGCTGCTCAGGATGCTCTCAATACAGCCCCTGTAGAATGTGATGAGAACGGGGGGTGGGAGATGGACTTTCCTCAGACTTCGCAGAAAGTAGAGACGCTGATGGGCTTTCTTTGCTATGGAGCTGGTGTTGAGGGACCAGGTGAGATTCTCCGTCAGGTGAACACCAAAAAACTTGGTGCTCTTTATGATCTCTACCGAGGAGACGTCAATGTTGTGTTCACATTCAGAGACAGGTTGTTGGCTCTGCACCAATCCGTTAGCTGCTGCACCTCCTCTCTGAAAGCTGTGTGTTGCAGTACAGTCGTGAGTCAGCAGAGTGAACAGCAGTGGACTGAGCACACAGCCCTGGGGGGGCCCCGTGATCAGTGTGATGGTGTTGGAGATGCTGCTCCTGATCCGGACTGACTGAGATCTCCCAGCCAGGAAGTCTAGGATCCAGTTGCAGAGGGAGGTGTTCAGGCCCAATAGGCTCAGCTTTCCAATCAGTTTCTGAGGGATGATTGTGTTGAATGCTGAACTGAAGTCTATGAGCAGCATTCGAACACCTGTGTCTTTTTTGTCCAGGTGGGTTAGGGCCAGGTGGAGGGTGATGGCTATGGCGTCATCTGTTGAGCGGTTGGGACAGTACGCAAACTGCAGGGGCTTCAGTGAGGGGGGCAGCAGGGTCTTGATATGCCTCATGACGAGCCTCTCGAAACACTTCATGATGATGGATGTGAGTGCAACAGGACGGTAGTCATTGAGGCAGGACACTGAAGACTCAGCAAATGTATAGGATTGTAACTATAATAGGATCAATGAAAGATCAAGTAGAGAATTGAAGACAACAAACTGTGCCTTTGAATGGAAATTCTACAAAAGCTAGTGGATTCAGGTCAGTACATCATGGGTAAAGCCCTCCCAACCATTGAGCACATCTGCATGAAACGCGGTCATAGGTAAGCAACATCGGAGTTCCCCCACCACCCAGGTCATGCTCTTTTCTTGCTGTTGACACCGGGTAAAAGGTACAAGAGCCTCAGCACTGACATAACCAGGTTCAAGGACAGTTACTACCCCTCAATCATCAGACTTTTGAACAAAAGAGGATTACTACACTCATCTGTTGAGGTATTCTCACAGCCAATGTTCTCACTTTAAAGACTCTCTCGTTATTTCATGCTCTTGTTATTTATTGATATTTATATTTGTATTTGGACAGTTTGTTGTCTTCTATGCTCTACTTGATCTTCTGTTGATCCTGTTATAGTTACTATTCGACAGATATGCTGAGCATATCCACAGGAAAAAGAATCTCAGAGCTGTATGTGATGACATATGTACTCTGATCATAAAATTTACTTTGAACTTTGTCTATTATAATGCAAGAAGCTTAACAGGCAGGATGTCCTGCTGAGGGTCCTGGCCTGAAACATCAACTGTACTCTTCTCCGTAGATGCTGCCTGGCCTGCTGAGTTCCTCCAGCATTTTGTGTGTGTTGCTTGGATTGCCAGCATCTGCAGAATTGCTCTTGTTTGAGGTAAGATGATTGCAGTTCATGGAGGGCACATGTTGTTAATAAAATTGATGCACCAGAAGCAGTCAGCAGGGGTCTGTGGGAGGAGCAGTCCAGACAGGTATATGTAGTTCACCACAAGGTAAGATGATTGCAGTTCATGGAGGGCACATGTTGTTTTGTAGCTTTTACAGGAATGTGGTTGAGGGATAACCAGGACTGGCAGTTCAGCGTTCCGGGGTACAGATGCTACAAGCCTGATAGAGATGGATGTAAGCAGGAAGGGACCGGTTGCATTTTTGATTAGCATAAAAGATAGGACTGCTCCACAAATTAAAGTCCTAAATTAAGCCAAGGCTAAAGGTGATGGCATCAGACAGAAACTTGTAAAAGTTGATTGGAAATCATAGTCATAGAACACTACAGTGCAGTGTTCAGCTTGGACTGGTGGCCCATTTCATCCGAGCTGGCCTGATCTCTGTCTGGTCCCACCTATCCACACCCGAACCAAATCCTTCCATACCCTTGTCATCCAATCAAAACTTCTCTTAAACATTACAATTGAACCCGAATGTACCGCTCTTGCTGGCAGCTTGTTCCACACTCACACCACCTTCTGAGTGAAGGTGTTCCCCTTCAATATTTCACCTTTCAGGTAGACGGACATCTGGCAAGTTGGAGCTGTTAAGATAGGGAGAGTTCAGGGAGCCTGTCCCTATCTGATTGAAGTACAAGGCTGTCAGGATTTAGGAACCCTGGCTGACAGGGTTGTTGAGAGATTGGTCAGAGTAAAAAGGAGGGAAGAGTCTGAGTAAGCAGCTAGGATCAAGTATATCTCTTGAGGAGTACATGAGGGAATTAAGGAGGACAAAATGAGGACATGAGATAGTAATGGCAGATGTAAAGGAGGATCCTCAGATTCTCGAAGAGCAAAAGGGTAAATAGAGAGAGAGTAGAACTCAGTAATGATTAATAAGTGGTCTGTAAAGCCACTGGAGATGGGCAAGGCCTTAATATTTCTCAACTGCATTTACCCTAAAGAACTTCAGGTAGGCTCTGGAACTTGGGGAAGAAAACAGTAATGTCTTGAAACATATCCACAATACAAAAGAGGAGAAATTAGCACACAAAGATGGATAAGTCCCCAGCAGTTGATCAAGTGTGTCCTGGGGCATCATGGGAAGCAGGGGAAGAAATTGCTGGCTCTCTGACAGAGATGTTTGAACCAGAAGGCTGAAGGGTGGCCAATACTGTTGCCTTTATTGAGGAAGCCAGGGAAGTACAGGGCACAGGCCAGTGAGTCCGACGTCAGTGATGGAGAAGTTACTGGAGGGGATTCTGGGACACAGGATCTACATGCATTTGGAAAGTTGAGGACAGGTTAGGGATAGTCAGCATGGCTTTGAAAATGGGAAATCATACCTTCCAAGTTTCATTGAGTTTTTTTTTTGAAGAGGTAAGCAAGAGGGATGTTGTAGAACAGACACAAGTACACAGTTCCTTTGAACGAGCCGCACAAGTAGAAAGGGTGGCAACAAAAATATTTGACCTGCTCACCTTCATTGATCAGGACACAAAGTGCAAGAGATGGGACATCATGTTGCAGCTATATGAGACAAACCACACTTAGAGTGTTGTGTGCAGGTTAGAAGGATATTAAGCTGGAAAGAGTGCAAAAATTATTTCTGGGACTGGAGGACTCGAGTTACAATGAGAAGCTGGATAGACTGTGAATTTTCTTTCCCTGGACAGAGGTACAAGCTTAGCTTCATTTGTCACATGTACATTGAAACAATGAAATGCAAAATTTGCGTCAAAGACCAACACAGTCCGAATATGTGCTGGGGGCAGCCCACAAGTGTTGCCATGCTCCTGGTCTCTATAGACCATGCTCACAACTTACAAGCCATACGTCTTTGCCATGTGGGGGGAAAGTGTGGAGCAGCCAGAGGAAATCTACACAGTCATGGGGGGAACGTACATATTCCTTACAGACAGCGGTGGTGGGAATTGACGTTGTAATGCATTGCTGTGCTGCCAGAAGCTAAGAGATGACCTTACAGAGCTTTATAAAGTGATAAGGGGCAGAAATGAGGTGAATAGTCTCAATTTCCCCCCTCCCCCCCCCCCCCCCGTGTGGGGGAGTCTAAAACTGGAGGACGTAGTTTGGGTAAGAGAGGAAAGGTTTAAAGGGACCCGAGGGTGGTGATATGCAGAATAAGTTGCCAGAGGAAGCAGTAGAGGTAGGTGCAAGTATAGTGTAATTAGAGAGATACAGGAATAGGAAAATTTTAGACATATGGGCCTAACATGTGCATATAGGATCTGGTTGGTAATGTGTTCTGCATGGACGAGATGGACTGAAGGGACCGGTTTCCACGCTGGATGACTCCGTGCCCAGATGGGGCAGATCTACAGGAAAATGCCTCGAATTACCCTACCACATAGCCCTCTGTTTTTCTAAGCTCCATGAACCTATTTAAGAGTATCTTAAAAGACCCTATTGTATCTGCTTCCACCACCGACTCCAGCAGTGCATTCCACGCACCCACCACTCTGTGTGAAAAAATTACGCCCAGCATCCCCTTGGTACCTATTTCCAAGCACCTTAGAACTGTGCCCTCTCGTGTTAGCCATTTCACCCTTGAATTTGGATTTCAACTTGGAGTGATACATCTTGGTATCTTTCCCTTTGGCCCACCAAATCCAGGCTGAATATCAACCATGTATTATTACTAATCCCACATCAATTGCAAATGTCCATCTATTGACCAATTGCAAGGCAGGATATCTAGGTGAAAACATATGTTTTTGTCTGTTTTATTCAGCATCAACCTGTCCTTTAGGATCAAGGATGACCCGTTTCCACTGTCGCCCTGTGGATTCTGAGGTGGCTAATGTTGTTTCAATCTCTGCCACAAGAAGGGAAGGAAGTCCCTGTGTAGGTCTAAGAGCACGTGGAGATTGGCCACCACTTCATCCCACTGAAGAGACTTAAAGTAATCAGTTCCTTTTTGGATGCTCTTTGTTTGCTTTCAGTGGGTTGACATGAGTCAGTGAAGATCAAAGAGTTGTCAAGTCATAGAGCATGAAAGCCAATCATTCACCCCAACATGCCCACCACACTGACCAGTGGGCAGGCATCGGTATCAATCCCATCTTTAAGCACTGGGGCCATAGGATATTCTGTCATTTTTTAAGGAATCTTTGAAGTGTTGTCTGTTATCTTCATGGAAGTTTCTCATGCCAAGACAGAACTCAGAAGTGTATTACCTATTTGGTGTCTGGTGTAAGATTTGAGCACAGTGTAGTTCAAGCCATGGGAGTTGGTCGAACATAATGAGAGCCTCGTTACTGGGAATATTGGAATAGGAATGGATCCTGAGTTGTGTTGGATCCTGACACTTTTGCGATCCAAAGGTTCTTTGGCAATGGAGAATAAGGCATAAAATTTATTGCTTACGATTTTTTTTTAAGCTTTACAGGAGCAGAAAATAAGAAAGTGGAGCCAAGAATACAAAGGAGAGACAATAGAAAAAGTAGACACGGTCTTCTCATACTCAAACTAGCGATAAACAAACTTAGTGAAAACAATTAACTGATAGTAGTCAATAGCCAATATGTATTCACCTGCTACAGAAACTTGCATAAAAATATAGAAACAACTGTACTGTAAAGACTGGGAAATTCACTGAACAATTACATATACACAAGGTGATAATATAAAATTACAAGCAAGCATAGGAAAAATAAACAAGAAAAATAACAATTCTACACCCCAATACAACAGGTGTTTCATTATTTAAAGCATTTTCTGGAGATTTCATTGGTAGTACCATGCTAGTGATCAGAGTTGTCAGTCTGCAGGTCATCCAATCTTCAAATCATAAAGGACGGTGTGAATCATTGCTTCTTGTTAGATCAAAAGCCTGCTTCTAAAATTGACATCTTGATCTTCAAGGCCTGTTTTTCACAAACAGCCAGAGGTTGGGCTAGTGCATTAGAGGTGTGGGTGTAGATTGTTATCAGTACCTGCCTTCATAGAGGTGGCCAACAGGATGTGGGACAGAATCCACATTTTCCAGTGTCCTCATCACAGATTTTTATCAACAGAGATTACTGTTATGGATGTTTGGAGATAGATCTACTCTCTTGTATGCACACATTGGGTAAGATTGTCAGATAAAGAATGAAGGGGAAGAACATGAATTAAAAGATTGTGAAAAGGAAGGAAACCAAGGGTGGAAGATCTGTTTAGAAGTTGTTGGAAACGCATAAGGTTCATAGTTATAATGGTTGAAGCTGTGCACAGCCCTGTGTAAATTTCATTGCACATCAACTTTATAGTTTATTTCAATGCATGATTAGACAAGACCAGGAGACACCTTTGCAGTAGATAAAGTATGAGACACAGTAAAGAATTTGAGAATGAAAGGTTGATAGTAATACAACAGGAAAAGGCAAAAACTAGAGGATTGTGATACAACCCTGTGGTTCCACACAGATGCTTATAGATACCTAGAATCTTCTTAAAAGAGGAACCCAATGCCTGTTGCAATCCAATTTCAAAAATATGACTTTGAGGTGCTGAAGTCATCTTCAGTGTCTCAGCAGCTATATTTAAGTATTTAATTCACTATTTGTGTTTTTTTTTTCTTCTAAAACATGAAAATTGAAGGAGATTGCCCTTTTTTTTTTGAGGTTAACATAAAGCTTACATACTGGTAGAGATTGACCAAGTATAAAAGCTCCCACCAATTCCATGACCAGCTTCCAGTCAATGAACAACCCCAGACTGGTCAGGGAGTTGGGGCTGGCGAAGCTTAGCACAGTCTGTGGAGCAGCAAGAAAACAGTCTAAAATGATTGCTTCCAGCCTGAGGCAGGTGCTGGTCCCACAGCCTCCGGAACTGAAATTAGCTTGGGTGATTTCTGTTTTAATCTTGCTCTTGTCTAGCATACTGCCTGCTGCTTTGTTTTACTAATCCATTATAATAAACTGTTGCTAATCGTTTTAAGTGACAGCAGGCACAGCTGCTGCTGACTTGCTCCGCACACAAGTGGCACGAGTCTGCAACTAGGCTTTACTCTTTTGGCAAGAAGAGCAATACAGCCCGCCTTAGGGCTCTGGTCTTCCCAGTGCAGATACATATCACTTTATATACCACCTGTTTATTTAATATCCAAAATGCTCACACCATTGCTTGTGTCATGATTGCACAAATGCCAGTAACTTTTTAACCGGGCAAAAAGAAACAAAACTTTTTCTGATTTGGAAGCCGGTGTTATAATTGTGAGTTTTCATACAATTATGTAGCTTGGAACCAGGCCCTTTGGCCCACTAATTAGATGTCCTCCATTTTACAAGTTCAAGTTTATTCTCATCTGACTGTACATATATACAACCAAAAGAAACAATGGTTCTTTGGACCACAGTGCACACACAAAAACACGTATCACATGCACTGCATAATACAAAATATTACCGTAAATGAATTAATAAAATATAATGTAGTTCAAGACCATCAAATACCCGTTTACCCCACTCTGACACTGATCAGAGTCACAAGAGGTTCTGCAGATGGTGGAAATTTTGAGCAACACACAAAATGCTGGAGGGGTGCAGCATCTATGGAAGGAAATAAACAGTCGATGTTTCAGGCCAAGACCCTTCCTCAGGACTGGAAAGGAAGCGGAAGCAGTCAGAGTAAGAAGGTGAGGAAAGAGGAGCAGTACAAGCTGGCAGGTGATGGGGAAGGTAGTGGTGAGGGTGATCATGTGAGAAGCTGAAAGATGATAGGAGGAAGAGGCAGAGGGCTGAAGAAGAAGCAATCTGATTGGAGAGGACAATGGAATAAATGGAGGGAGGTAGAAAACCAAAGGGAAGCGACGAGTGGGTCATGAGAGTGGGAAGAGAAGTGGTGAGAGTAACCAGAATGGGAAACAAAGTGGGGGGGGGGGGGGGGGAGAGGTTATCAGGAGTTATAGAAATATACAATTCATACATTACTTGAGACCTGAAGAATAGTCTCGGCCTGAAACAGACAGACAGACATACTTTATTGATCCTAAGGGAAATTGGGTTTCGTTACAGCCGCACCAAGAATAGTGAAGAAATATAGCAATATAGAACCATAAATAATTAAATAATAATAAGTTATATTCATGCCAAGTGGAAATAAGTCCAGGACCAGCCTATTGGCTCAGGGTGTCTGACACTCCGAGGGAGGAGTTGTAAAGTTTGATGGCCACAGGTAGGAATGACTTCCTATGACCTCAGTGTTACATCTTGGTGGAATGAGTCTCTGGCTGAATGTACTCCTGTGCCTAACCAGTACATTATGGAGTGGATGGGAGACATTGTCCAAGAACTTGGACAGCATCCTCTTTTCAGACTCCACCGTCAGAGTGTCCAGTTCCACCCCCACAACATCACTGGCTTTACGAATGAGTTTGTTGATTCTGTTGGTGTCTGCTACCCTCAGCCTGCTGCCCCAGCACACAACAGCAAACATGATAGCACTGGCCACCACAGCCTCGTAGAACATCCTCAGCATCATCCGGCAGATGTTAAAGGACCTCAGTCTCCTCAGGAAATAGAGACGGCTCTGACCCTTCGACAGCCTCAGTGTTCTTTGACCAGTCCAGTTTATTGTCCATTCGTATCCCCAGGTATTTGTAATCCTCCACTATGTCCACACTGACCCCTTGGATGGAAACAGGGGTCACCGGTGCCTTAGCCCTCCTCAGGTCCACCACCAGCTCCTGGTTATTCCATCAACTGGTTATTCCCCTCCATGGATGCTGCCTGACCTGCTGAGTTTCTCCAGCATTTAGTGTGTTGCTCTCTAATGACATTGTATTCCCCCTGCATTTCCATCAACCCATACCCAATTCTACACTTACCTACTGTACACATGGGATAACACCTACAGCGGATGCTTAACTTACCAATCTGTCCATTTATATGGAGGGAAACCTGCACCTCCAGAGGAGACCCATGTTGTTTCAAGGAGAAAATCTGCAGATGCTGGAAATCCGAGCACCGCACACAAAATGCTGAAGGAACTCATCAGGCCAGGCAGCATCTATGGAAAAGAGTACAGTCAATATTTCGGGCCGAGACCCTAAAGCAGGACTGCTGAAGGGTCTCGGTCCTAAACGTCAACAGTACTCTTCTCCATAGATGGTGCCTGGCCTGCTGAGTTTCTCCAGCATTTTGCGTGTGTTGCTTGTGACGAGGAGAACAAGGAAAAACAACAAGGTCGAGATTGGACCTGGGTTGTTGGAGCTGCACTATTCTGATGCCAGGCTGTGTTATTTCTGAGGTCGTACATTGGATGAAGATCTTTTCCTGCAGAGAACGCTATGCTGTAGCCCTGAAGCTAGTAGTTGGTTTATAGCTGTCACGTGTACTGAAGTACAGTGAAAGGGTTCTGTTTGCATACAGTCCAGGCAGACCATTCTACACACAAGTACCAAAGGTTAACAAGAGTTCAAATTATCAAAGTTCATGTATGTCACCATATACAGCCCAGGGATTCCGAGAAAACAGAATGGAAAATATGGTGTTACTGTTAGAGGAAGTGCAGTGCAGGTAGGCAAATAAAGATTATTAGGCATCAACGGAGTCCGAACAGATGCAGATTACCAATTGTCCGTGTCATTTTTCTAGGTGGAAGATTCCCAACCCTGCAGGTGAAAATGGATTTCTGGGCCTTTGTCTTGTGGTTAGAGGTGACTTTATCATATTTTGATACCACATTCTCTGTAAACCAATGTAAGATAAAGGATGTGGTTGCAGATTGCAGTCACTTGAAGCTCTCTGAGGTCCCTCCAGACCTGCCTACCAACATAACAGAACTCAACCTCTCCCACAACCAGCTGAAGCGTTTGCCAAGCTCTACACTATCCCGGTACAATCAGCTTCAAACCTTGCACGCTGGGTACAATGACATTCCAAAACTCGATGAGGGCCTCTGCAAAGTTCTGCCACTCCTGAATGTGTTAGCGCTGGAACACAACCAGTTATCAACGTTGTCAGTACATTACTTCTCATACTGCAGCAACTTGACCGAACTGTACTTACTGTCCAACAGAATTAAGCAGACCTCAGAGGGTGTTTTTGGCAGCCTTCAGGTAAGATCCTCATCTCGGCTGTTAATTTTTTTTCATTTTGATACATAGAAGGAGCCACGTATGCCATCAATCCATTCCAGATCTCAGAACAATCCTATTCCTCCACTAATTTTCCCTGTGATCTACCCTAATTGAATTTCCATTAGCTCTCCTCTCCCTGTGCCCTGTGGATATCATCTATTGCCCAAGCACACAGTACAATTTACAGCGGCCTATTAACCTACCAACCCAAGCGTGCCATGGTACCTAGTGCTCTACTTTAGTTTGCTGGCCAAAAAGCAGAAGAACTGTGGTTTCTTTGAAACCACGAGCCAAATTGAAATTTCAGCCTGTTTTTCAGAGCATCTTCCCAATGCTGTTATTAACCTTAATGTTCCATCTTGTGGCTGCAATTCGGAGTTGCAGTGCCGTTCTTTGCCACATTCCTTTCCACCTGATACCACCAGATGGAGATGTAACAACCATTCGTTACTCATTCGTTCACTCATTTTGTACCATGTTGTATGACGTGGACAGTCATGGTCTTCCCATGAGCATGATTGTTCTTGGCAAATTTTTCTGTAGAAATAACTTGTCATTGCCTTCTTCTAGGCAGTCTTTACAAGACCGGTGACCCCAGCCATCATCAATACTCTTCGGAGATTGTCTGCCTAATGTCAGTGGTTGCATAACCAGGATTTGTGAAATGCACCAGCTGCTTATACGACTATCCACCACCTGTTCCCATTTGTTATGAAAGCTCTAATAATCTGCTCTCTGAACATTGAGAAATCCTAATGGTTTGGAACATGGCTCAATAGATGATGTTTGCCATGTTCCTTTCCAAGTCCTCAACTTCGTAGGGATCTGCCTAGTACCCTGCAAGCAAAGCTCAGAAAGCAAGGTCCTTGTCTAGTTTGTGTAAAAAAAAAAAGAGACCATGAGATCAAAAGACATAGGAGCAGAATTTAGCCATTCGACCCATCAAGTCTGCTCCTCCATTTCATCATGGCTGATTTATTATCCCTCTCAACCCCATCCTTCTGCCTTCTCCACATAACCTTTGACATCCTCACTACCAGCCTCCACTTTAAATCTACACAGTGACTTGTCCTCCATCAGTGTCCATGGAAATGAATTCCACAGATTCCCTATCCTCTGGCTTAACAAATTTCTCCTCATCTGTTCTAAAAGTATGTCCCTCTGGTCCTAGACTTCCTCCATTATAGGAAACATCCTCTCCGTATTCACTCTATCTTGGCTTTTTAGTATTCTAAAGGTTTCAATGAGATCCCCTCATTCTTCTAAACTCCAGCGAGTACCAGTCTAGAGCCATCAAATGCTCTCGTACTTTAAGCCCTCCAGGCTTTACAAGAAGCTCAGAGACCTCGGCCTTCACCCTGCCTTGTGCAGCTGGATCCTGGACTTCGTCAGATTGCCGACAGGTGGTAAGAATGGGCTTCCTCACCTCTGCCCCTCTGATCCTCAACACAAGAGCTGTGTCCTAAGCCTCCTCCTTTACCCTCCGTACATCCCTGACTGTGTTGCCACCCACAGCTCCAATCTGCTAATTAAATTTGCAGATGACACTACATTGATTGGCCTAATCTCAAATAATAACGAGGCAGCCTATAGAGAAGAGGCCATCACCCTGACACAGTGGTGTCAAGAAAACAACCTCTTCCTCAATGTCACAAAAACAAAGGAGCTGGTTGTGGACAGAGACAGGCTCACCCCTATTGACATCAATGGATCTGGGACGGAGAGGGTGAACAGCTTTAATTTCCTTGTAATACACATCACCGAGGATCCTACGTTGTCTCTACCGGCTGTATGGTATGTACAGACCAGACTCTTTCACCTCAGACAGTTGAAGAAGTTTGGCATGAGTCCCCAAATCCGAAGGACCTTCTACAAGGACACAATTGTATTTCTAAGCTATATTGACTGATCTGTTGTGTATCTTACTGTATATACCATTTATTATAAATTTCTATAATTTGCACATTTAGACAGACTTACGAGGGGTGATTGATAAGTTCGTGACCCAAGTTAGGAGGAGTCAATTTTAGAAATCCTAGCGCATTTATTTTTCAACATAGTCCCCTCCTACAATTACACACTTAGTCCAGCGGTTGTGGAACGTACGGATCTTGGACCTCCAGAAAGTGTCCACTGATGGGTGCTTGATAAGTTTGTGGCCTAGGGTAGGAGACGAGTTGTACAGCTCTCATTACATGCACGTACAGGCAAACTCTGAGTGATTATACAGAAAGTTTGAAGTTAATAACTCATCTCCTTCTACCTTAGGCCACATACTTATCAATCACCCCTCGTAATGTAAAGATTTTTACTCTTCATGTATGTGACGGAGTAAGAAATAAAGTCAATTCAATCTTGTCATTTCTGGGGTCAATCTTATGAACTTCCTCTGGACCCTTTCCAATGTCAGCACATCCTTTCTTAGATACAGGGCCCAAAACTGCTCACAATCCTCCAAGTCTGACCAATGCCTTTTAAACCCTCAGCAGTACACCCTCGCTTTTATATTGTAGTTCTCTCAACATGAATGAATGAAAACAGAGTTTGATGATAATGTAGTGAAATTTTATGTTGTTCTAACTAGACTGTGTTTGTCCATCAGGAATTGAAAATCCTGGATTTATCTCACAATAAACTGGTCTCTGCCAGTCTGGGAGTTCAGCAGCAATTACCGAAGCTGCAAAGACTGGCGTTGTCCGCAAACAAAATTGTGCAGTTGAAATCAAACGATTTTGCCATCCTTAGCAATACCACGTTGTACCAGTTGGACCTGTCCTTCAATAAACTAACTCAGGTAGAGTATTTTGTGCTGGCCGTTTATCCATTGCCACAATATACACCTTATAAATTTAATAATAAGATGTTTCAGCAACAATACAAGGTTTAGATTCATAAGCATGCTAAAAAGAGAGCAAACATCATGATCTGAGAAGGCCAGGTGTATTTGGTCTTTGCTGCTAGAGAAATTGAGTACAAGAGGACACTAGATTGACATTCCATCTTGAATATATACAATTCTGGTCTCCCTGCTTAGAAATAATATATTTATGAGAGTGAGTACAATATTTATCAGATAGGTTCCTAGCATGGGTTACTTGTCCTTGAGGAGAAGTTAAATAGACTGGCCCTATACTCTGATGATTATTTGTTGTAAATGCCTAATTCTTCTTAAGTGCCTAACACCAACTCTGAGCACTGTGCTTTGCATGATTGAATTCAACAGAAATAATATCTAAGCTTGCATTCCATACATTGTATGCTGCCACATGTAATTAAGTCTGTGTGCATATCAAAAGAGTAACTTCTTGTCATGATATTTTGCATTTATATTACGGTATGATGGCACTCAATGTGATTGTGTATTTCTATGCATAGAGGATAGATCTGCACTGAGATTTTAAGAATGTGTAACTTTGTACAACAAAAGGAAAACCATCTGAGATCGTTAATGTGAGAAGTTGGCAAGTAAATTAAAATATCAGCATCAGTTATGAAGTTAGGTTGAGCGAGCTAGGGCTTTTCTCTTTGGAGTGAAGGAGGATGAGAGGCTACTTGATAGAGGTGTGCACGATGATAAGAGGCACAGATCAAGTGGATAGGTAGAGACTTTTTCCTAGGGCAGAAATGGCTAATACTAGGGGACATAATTTTAAGGTAATTGGAGGAACGTATAGTGGGAGGGGGGTGGAATATCAGATAATTTTATTACACAGAGTGGTGAGTGCATGGTTGGTAATAGAGGCAGATACATTAGGAACATTTAAGAAACTCTTAAATAGGCACATGGATGATAGCAAAGTGGAGGACTATGTAAGAGGGAAGGGTTAGATTGATCATCAAGTACTTCAGAAGGACAGCACAACATTGTGGGCTGAAAAGCCTGTACTGTGCTGTATATTCTATGAATACAAATCAAATTAAATATCCTCTTTTTTCTCTTTACTAGTTTGAACATAAATGTTTCCGCACAATTGGAAGTTTACGCAGTCTGGTTTTAGACGACGTTACTCTGCAGCATAGTGTCACCAAGCAACTTTGTGAAGAATTGTCAGGAACAGATATTGCCACACTTTCTCTGAGGAACACACATCTGAAATTAGAGCAGAGTACTTTTGCTGGATTAGCAAAAACCAAGTTAATATCTCTTGACCTGTCCAACAATAAGTTAACCACGCTGCCAGGCAACTTGTTTCAATGGTTGCCTCACTTAGAGAACCTTTCTCTTGAAGACAACAACATCAGACATATTGGCAATGAAACTTTTACTGGATTAGGTAATTTAAAAAGTTTGAACCTTAAGAAAAGCCTCAAAGGACAGGACATCTCAGACAAAGGACAATCCAGTATTGATGACTACTCCTTTCAAGGGTTAAGGAATTTAATCCATCTCAATTTAGAAGATAATGCTATTGTAGGTATAAAGAACCATACCTTCTCTGGCTTAGTAAGTTTGAAATACCTGAGCATGTATAGCTGTTCGGTGGATTTTAGGACAATAAATAATGAAACTTTTCTGTCCCTTACCAAGTCTCCCCTCATTAACTTAAACCTGACAAAAACAAAGATTTCAAAGCTTCAGGCTGGTGCATTTTCCATCTTCAATAGGCTGAGGAAACTGGACCTAGGCCTCAATTCTATTTCTCAGCCCCTTACTGGAGAGGAATTCCAAGGGCTGAATGCAATAGAGGAGATATACCTATCATTTAACCTCAAACTGACTTTAACATCATCGTCCTTTGAGAACGTTCCTTCGATAAAAATCTTAATGCTTAGCAAGTCAAAGATTTCAACACTGAACTTCCAACCTTCACCATTCCATCTTCTTCAGAATCTCACAGTCCTTGATCTTAGCAACAATAATTTGGCTAATTTACATAAAGATGTTTTCAGTGATCTCCTGCGGCTTCAGGTATTAAAGTTACAACACAATAACTTGGCACGTCTCTGGAAAAGTTTTAATCCCGGTGGTCCAGTTCTTTACCTTCATGGTTTGAAGGAGCTTCGGATACTTGATTTGCAATCAAGTGGATTAGATGAGATTCCAGAAAAGGCCTTTCAGGGATTATTTAAGCTAGAAACTCTGGATTTAAGTTTGAACGACATAAACTTTCTTCCAGATCATGTATTTGATGACTTAGAATCTCTCAAGTCCCTATATTTGCAGAAAAATCTTATTACCTCTGTTGCAAAAGATGTTTTCAACCAAGTGTTTAGCAACTTAGCAGCTCTCTACATGGGATTTAACCCTTTTGATTGCACTTGTGAAAGTATTTCCTGGTTTGTTACTTGGCTCAAGAAGACCAATAGCAGTATCCCTGGCTTGAAAAATCAATATATTTGTAACACTCCTCTGAGTTACCACAACAGTAGTGTTGCAGCTTTTGACACCTCTCTCTGCAAAGATCACGTCCCATTTAAGAGTGCTTTCATAATTAGCATTAGTGCTATATTTATATTTGTATTCACTGTGCTAATGGTTCATTTCCAAGGCTGGAGGCTGGAATTTTACTGGAATGTTTCTGTTAATCAGATGTTTGGATTTAAAGAAATAGATCATTTAGAAGTCCAATTTATGTATGATGCTTACATCATCCATGCCAAAAATGACAGCGAGTGGGTCAATGATAACCTGATGCCTTTGGAGAAATGTGAGCAATTTGAATTCCAATTTTGCCTAGAGGAGAGGGACTCTGAAGTTGGAATTTCTGAACTGCAGTCCTTTGTGGACAATATAAGCAGAAGCAGGAAAATCATCTTTGTCGTGACTGTGGAGCTTCTGAAGGATCCATGGTGCAGAAGGTATGCTCATTTTAATTACTCATTTTACAGAACGTTATAAAGTGCTCGCAACACAGCACATTCAGCCCAACTGGTCAGTGCTACGTCATTTACCACCCTCATCATCTTGCTTTCTCCCCCATATTATTCCCTTCAACTTCTTACTCAAGTGGTGTATTCCACATTCAGACTATTTTCAGCTCCATTCCAGGAAACTTCACTGGAATTTCCTGTTAATTTCATTAGTCAATCTCTTATATTAGTGGGACCCAGTGCAAAGATTTTCTCAAGGTTGATCTTATCAACAAAATGGTGAAGACTCTGATCAGGTAATCACGTAGTTTTACTTTTTCTGCAAGAAGTCCCAATATGTTAAGTAAGGGTGTCAAAGGTTATAGGGTTGAGGGAGATAATATATCAAATGGCAGACAGATTCAGAGGGCCAAATGGCCTAATTCTGCTCCAATGTCTTGTGGTCTTAAGTGTCAAGGATATAACCTATGAGGTCCAATTAAGTTGTAGTCAGTCTGTTTAGACTTTCTCCTGTGCTTCTGTATCCTTTTAAAAATAAGATAATTCTGGGCAATGCACAAAGCACTGTGTGGTGTTGTCATTAATTACTCTGTTAATGGTGGGATAGGGGTAGATAGTGAAAGGGTGCTGAACGTATCTCCTAGGACAGGGGTCCCCAACATTTTTTTATGCCATGGACCAATACCATTAAGCAAGGGGTCCCTAGACCCCAGTTTGGGAACCCCTGTTCTAGGAATAGAAACTGAGGAAGAATTAATCTATTTGAAGATTGAATGGTACAGAGGAATATTTCACCACTGCCATCAGATGAGCATCGATTCCTCCCCCCCCCCCCCCCCCCCAGGATAGAATGTCAAATGCCAGAAGGATTTTCTTTTAAGATCAGAGGGGAGAGTTTAAAGATGTGAGGGGCAAGTTTTTACTCAGAGAATGAAGCTATCAGGAGTAGTTGTGGAAGCAAGTAGTTTGGTGGGCTTTAAGAGGCTTTTAGGTAGACACACTAAAATTAAGGGAATGGAGAGATCAGAATCAGAATCAGACTTTAATCACCAAGTACTTATGCACATACAAGGAATTTACTTCCGGCAGATGTTGTCTCTCTGCTCATAACAATAATAATGATAAATATAAATGAAAATATAGATTATACATACAGGTAGTGCAATCCAAGTAATAGTTAGCCGACAGTTAACTGGCAGTTAACTGTTCAGCAAAGTGACCGCAGTAGGGAAAAAACTTCTCCAGTGCCCATTAGTCTTAGTCTGGAGGGATCTGAAGCGCCTACCAGACGGAAGCAGATCAAACAGTCCTTGCGCAGGATGGGAGGAGTCCTTTATGATGTTTCCCGCCCTCTTCTTCAACCTGGAAGAGTACCGGTCCACAATAAGAAGCTATTTAGTATAATTTGGTATCAAGATAAGCATATCATGGGCTGAATATCATATAGATGAAGCCCATATTAAATAGAGTAACATTTTTCTCACACTGTTGATCGGGGGTGGAGGGTGAGACACAGTTATATAATCCGAGTTTACTACGACTTTCATTCCAACCCCAAATACTCCTTTATCCTTTTTATGAGTAAAATGGGAATTGGCACTCAGTGAAGTTGTCAGAGTGTTTGCATGAGTACTGCGACACATAAGCCTTAAATCATAGCAGATGCTCCTCTTTTAGTGCAGACACATTACAAGGACTGAGTCAAGAGAGAGTTTACTGTGTGCACTGCTTCGTGTGTGAGTTTTCAATTACCAACATTAGCTCCCTGAAAGTGATAATCAATTTGAATGTGTAAGTTAACAATTAGTACTCGTATTTTTCTCAGATAGAAAATACCGTTATACAATAAAGATTGTGATTACTGCTTTGATGAAGTTTCTCTGTCTCTCTACTAACTGCAGGTTCAAGGTCCATCATGCAATGCAGCAAGTGATTCAGCAAAGCAGAGATTCCATTGTTTTGATCTTTTTGCAAGACATCCCCGATTACAAATTGAACCAGATGCTTTGCCTCCGAAGAGGAATGTTTAAATCACACTGCATTCTTAACTGGCCTGTCCAGAATGACCGAATATCAGCCTTCTACCAGAAGTTTAAGGTTGCACTTGGCTCAAGCAACCGAGTACAGTAATCTTTTTACAGATATATAAAACCAATGATGATGACTCTAAACTTCGGGTTAAAAATTTAAAAAGGTTTGTCTTGGGCAAAATTAGCATCAAATGTGATCCCCCCCCCCCAATTTGCTTTACAAATTCAGTGATCAAATTTCTTTTCCAGTTACATTGTACCTGCTTGAAACTGTTGTCAAAGTGTCAATGGACAGTTTTATTTTGCTTTACAAATGCATTGGAGGTTAACTAAGGAGGTTAATCAGCAAAACATTTGCTTATCTCAACACAGAAATCTCCATTCAAATTGAAACCCCGCTCCCCAGATGGTTAGACATTGCATACAATTCTGATCACCAAAAGTGGCTTTTGGAATGATGTGGAGCTGAGGAGAAATCAAATAAAATTTTCATCATTTCATGAAAGCAGCAAGATTGAATCTTCTGAAACCAAGAAAGAGTTACCTTTGGGAATATAATTTATCTTTTCTCTTGTAAATGGGAGGCAGGCAAGGCCAGTATTCATTGTCCAGATTTAATTGCCTCAAAGGAGATAGAAATAGGTCTATTCAACTGCTACAGTCATATAGCAAAGGTCCTCTCTGTGTGGATTTGTAAGAAGTTCCAGTGGTGAAGAAGGAACTTTGGTATAGTTCCATGTGGGTGCCTCGGAATGGCGCTGACAGACTCCCATATTCCTATATATGCCTTACGGTCACATGGATTGAAAACTTGCTGTTTCAAGAAATGTTGTCATAGGAACTGGGCAAGTTGTTGCAGGTGGTGGTGAAAGTGAGTGGTTAAGGTGAATTTGGGTTGGTGATGATAAAATCAATTTCAGCATCAAGCTACTGAAATGTAAGTGAAGTTTTTATTTACAAACCTGACCTTTTGGTTAAATGGGGTAATAGCTTTGGGAGGGTCAGGGAGAATCATTGACTGTCAGATGCACAATACTTCAGTGCCTGTTTAATTACATTTCTAGATTATGATTATCTCGGGGATGTAGATGGTTGAGGATTTGATAATGATAATGCTATTTAATGTCATGATAAGGTGGTTTTGGTAGAGATCATTGTTTAAAAACTGTTCAAAACATCTCTATATACTATGTTATGTTTTGGATAAACATTGATTCATTGTACATAAATATCTGTGAAAATACCCTCCATTAAGACTTCTTGTTCTAATGTTTCTGTTTTGAACTTGTATTTTAAGTATTAAGTTCCCCAAATTCCATAATTGTCTCTGATCATAGAAGCAAATGTAACTAGTTTGATCACCCATCCATCATACTTGTGAATGCTGCTGTAAAATTGCTCCATTTTTCTTTCATGTGTGCTTACTGATTTTGAAACAATCTTTATAAAATACAGAAACACTCCACTGTATTGTGCCCTGAAATCTGTGCAGCTGATGTCTGAGTACCACCATAAACTGCAAAGATCTGACTGATGTTGACCAGGACTCATAGCTTTGTCAATGTTCTGCTTAGAACAGAAGCAGTGATATTCTTGAATGCTCGGAGATAAGGTTAAGTAAGGTTTGGAGAAATATTTACACTATGAATGACTTTTCCCCTTCAATTTTTGTTCTCTCTCCTCCAGTTGTTCTTGAGATAAAGTTTTCTTTGTTGACAAAGCACAAGAGTTTGAAACAAAGTAATGGCAAGGGCACAAGTCAGTTGCCGTGACTTTGTGCTTCAGGCCAGCTGGATATTAGCTCTGAATCGATGCCTGGCTTTACTTAGTGGATCATCCTTCATATGTCAAACACCATTTTCCTGCCATCTTCCCCAAGTTCTTTGATGCCTTTCATATCCAGCAATCCAACAGTCTTTACTTTGAATGACCTTCATGTACCTCCAGTGTGGAGAATGCCAAAAGTTCATGACCCTTCTCAAAGAAGAATGTTCTCTTCATTTCAGACCTAAATGGTCTTCTCAATTTTAAAACTTTATCCCATCTAGCCATTAGAGTCCCTATCCAGGGGAAACGTCCTCCCATATCCACCCTGTCATGCCATTTTGAAACTTGGACTGCAGTCAGTACTGGTGTTGAAAATAATTCGTAGAGTTCATTAATGAAGTTCATCTAAACTGATCCCACAAAATCACATTGTTGTACAAGTCTGACTTATTCATCCCAGACAGTCCCTCGGGCTGAAGGGTGATTTGCTTCCACTCCATTTTGGAAGCATACCCAGGTGTATTATTTTCATGTGGAGTGGCTTTTGTACCCAAACTACCACATGGTAGTGACAGAGCAAGATCTTTCCTCAGTGACAATTGGAATGTACTGCACAGAATTTGTACACCTGCACATGGACATAGTCACAGCTAGAACCATCTGCTCAACCCTCACATTCACCCACCCCAATCATTTATATTAATTACCCTAATCTCATTCACCACCATCACTCTTACCCACTTCTTTCTTTCATTCCCTTCTTGCTTCCTCCACTCTTTCACCTCCCCCCTCCCACACCTCCTTAAAATGGTGCCCCCCCCCCCAGTGTTCTGTGTGGGGTGGTGGGTTCTGGAGAATGATTTCCCAGCCCATGGAGATTGATTCAGTCCATTGGAAGTGGGAGCATCTCACTTCACCACTAGCTTCTCTGATGTCCTTCTGGCAGAGACAAGGGTTCCCTACCCATTAGTTTATAGAACATAGCTGATTACAGACAAAGGGCCTTTTCCTGTGCTGTACCGAACAAAATACCATGTTAAAGTAAATCTCTCCGATCCATATCCCTCCATCCCTCATATTCAATGTGGCTTATCCAAAACCTCTCAAAACTTAACGTTCTAAAAGCTGATCCCTGAAAGTTCGTGAGCCAAATAACAATGGCAACAAACGCTATTAGTAATTTACCCAAATCAGTCTGCTGAGACAATAAAAACTCATGGGGAAAAAAAAACTTTTGTATTTGGTGTAACACCATGCCTTTTGTGGGCTTTGGGAAAATAAAGAATGATTTCAAATGCAATGTAAAAAAAATTTAAAAAAGCAAAAAGGTTGCAAATGCTGGAAATCTGAAAGCAACACCTATTGAAAAGAGAAAAGAGTTAATGTGAACCATCAAGGTTTTCACTGCCTCCTTGTTCCTGAACTTCAGATTTATCACATATGCATTGAAACATATAGCAAAATGTGTCCTTTGCATTAACAACCAACATATTCATGGATATGGTGGGTGGAGCCAGCAGGTGTGACTACACATTCCAAAGCAAGCCCATTTTCCAGCCTACCCCCCATTCACACATACAGGCAGGCTTGCAACTCCAGGACACGTCTCTGAGCCTCCAGTCTTTAGCTCCAGAACTTGCAGCACTCTTCTCACCAAGGAAGGACTAGAACCAATATTGCTATCAAATCATTGGTGTCATTGTTGACCTCTATTTATCAGATGCTGAACACTAGCTTCTTACACCTCTAGACCTGTCATGAGTCCTGCAGGCCTGTGCAGCAAGCAATGGAGTGCTGGGCTCAGGATTTCTAGAGAACCACTATTTTGTTAATGGTTATCTCAACTAGAGTTGTTAAGACCTTGTGCTTTCAAGTTTTTAAATCTTGTCAGGTTTACTTTGGCATGGGTTTTCCACTTATGGATTATTTAAAGTGGACTCCTGGTTAGCACTTATCACAGGGTCCTTGTTCTGAGAATTATTTGTCTTGTGGTGTTGCTCAGCTGAGCTACCAATGTTCTGTTGGGATTCCTATGTATAACTCTTGTTCCTGTCTCTACATGAGAGTCTGTCATTCCTCCATACCTGGGTTCAGCCAACGCACAGTGTCAAGACCATGAACCCAGTCTCCAATACAGAGACAGATCTTGTTTCCTTCCTGTCATGAACTACCAACCCACACTTCCCTCCTATTTCCTTGCCAAGATCCATTCACAGGACCACCCTGGAAGACCTGCCTTTCCTTGCCCCAGAGATTTCAATTCTTCCTACCTCTTCCCAATTTTTTTTCTCTGACCATTTCTGATGCCTTCCATCATTTTTGAAGATTCTTGGTTCGAACTTGTTCATTTCTATTATGGACAATCAATCCTTCTACACACTCCCACTCAATGATAAGGGTCCCCCTCCTACAATATCACTCTCCACCAACAGGCTGAAATGTTTTCTCACATTCAACAGCTTCTACAGCTCCATTCATACAGAGTCAGAGCACTACAGCAGGGAAGCCCTTCAGCCCATCTAGTCTATGCAAATTTATTCTGCACCTGGACCATAGCTCTCCCTACCCCTCCCATCCATGTACTTGTCCAAATTTCTCTTAAATGGTGGAATTATACCTGCCTCCACTTCCATTGGCAGCTCATTCTACTCTCACCACCCTCTGGGTGAATAAGTTCCTCTTCATGTTCCACTTAAACATCTCATCTTTCACCCTTAACTTATGTCTAGTCTTACCTAACTTCATTGGAAAAAGCCTGATTTCATTTACCCTGTCTATACCCCTCAAACTATCAAATCTCCCCTCATCCTCCTGCACTCCAGAGAAAACTTCTAACCTATTCAACCTTTCACTATAACTTAAGTCCTCAAATCCTAGCAACATCTTTGTAAATTTTCTGTTCTCTTTCAAACTTATTGAAATCTTTCCTGTAGGCAGGTGACCAGAACCGCACACAATACTCCAAATTAGACCTCACCAGCATTTCATACATTTCAACACAACATCCTAATTCCTGTACTCAGTACTTTGATTTATGACAGCAAAATATGTCAAAAGCTCTTCATGTTTCTGCCTACCTGTGTCACCTGTTCCCCCAAGTTAAGTGCTGTCATATCTGTTACATACCCTGTAACTGGGTGTCTAACCAGCAGAGAAAGAATTTGTTGGAGTCTGGTGGTACTATACTAAAGGTGTTTATTAATTAAAAAAAAGCAAAACCATATCAATAATGCAAATATACATATAAAACAAGTTAGCAGTAATAAATCTAAAAGTGTAGGAATAATGATAATAATCAATAAACAAGCTCTATCAATGTCTAGAGGTAAATAAATTGTCATAGAAAAGTATAAAGTTCAGTTCAGTTCATGAGTGCTGATGTAGTTATGGTTGTTGTATTGTAATCAGAGAGAGAGAGCGCGAGTGAGATGCAACAGCTACAGTCAGGCAAACCTTACTTTGCTTTCTTAATCTGTCGTATCAGTGTGGTCATTCAGTTATGACCTCTCCGTCCTTCTGCTAGACCGTTCTTCTGTGGTGGACTCATTACTCTGGCATGAGTGGACACACACACATAACCCCCCCCCCCCCCCCCACCAGCCCTGCTTTAACATTGAGCTTTACTGACTGATCTCCTGGTTCGGTCTCCGAAGCCCCCACCTTTCTTGTGGGTTCCAATACTCAGTGTCCACTGGCGTGTCTGGAGGGTGTCTCTCCAGACCTGTTTTTTTATCCTTACCAATGGGGACTCAGCTATCCATCACTCCTGAATGACTGTGTCCATCAAATAAGGCCGCTCCTTCAGTCCACTGAGGAATGTTTATGAGCAAACTATTGTCCTTGCAGCGAAACAGTAAATAATTCAAAAAAAGGAGTCACAATACGGTTAATCAGCAATTTCCCCCTCTCTTATCTGTCACAAATGTTCTTGCTTGTTTTTTGTCTCTTTCTCATGGTCAGCATAGCAACAGTAATAGTTTGTGGTTCTCGGGGGGGATGGTTAACTCTTCACCCCATTGTCCATCAGGTCTGTTCATCACTCATAACATATCCAAGCTATGTCTGACTATATGGCCTTTGTTTCATTTCTACGCAAGGCCAACCTCATCTTTTTCTGTTCTCCAGTGCTGATGCTGCTCTACATCCTGCTCTTAGATTCAGGTGGATCCTTCACAGTCTTTCCAACTTCTCCATCTCAGGGAATCAAGATTGTACCTTCTTCCAACTAACCAGTTCTGATAAAAGGTACTCAAGCTGTAATGTAATTCTTCTCTCTCCACTAATCCAGGTGTTTGCATTTATAATCTTAGATTATCACCAGAAAAAGTAGCTGCCCTTATTTTCCCTTTGATATCAGGGTTATTAACATCATTTTTAAAAATGGTAAAAATTTTATAAAGTTGTACTTCTGTGATTTTTCACTATTTTTATACATTTGACAGCTGTTTATGCATTACTAAATATATTAAATGTTTAGCATACAACTTTTGTTGGATTTCTTCCATGAAGAACAAATGTGACTTCCTTGTTAATTAACATACTCAATAAAAATTATTTTCAGCTGCAGTTTTTGCTCCATCCCTTCCACCCACTTGTTATCACCCCCTTTTTCTTTCCAGTCTTGAAGAAGGGACCTGAAACATCAACTCTCCATTTCCCTCCATGGATCTTGCTTGACCCATTGAGTTCCTCCAGCATTTTGTGCACTGTATCAACTCTATAACTTCTCCTTCAAGACTAATGAAAATCATAGGGTCAAGCTGGGCAGATCACTGGGGGAAGTGTATCCATCAATAAGTTTAAATAATGGTTAATCATGGATGCCAGTAGCAGGGAAATCTAGATTTAACATCCAAGGTCACATGATTTCAATTTAGGGACAACTGCTTGTATTTATGTTGCACCATTGATGCTAAACAATGTCTAAGATGTTGCATTTGAGGCAAGAATGTGATAGGTGAAGCCAGGAGAGTAGAGAAAGGAATCTGACAGGAGGGGAGAGTGGACCATGGAAGAAAGGGAAGGAAGGAACCAAGGGTAGATGATAGGCAGGTGAGAAGAGTCCAGAGAAATTGATACTCATGCCATTGCGTTGGAGGTTACCCAGACGGAATACACGGTGTGGCTCCTCCACTCTGAGGACCCCATTGTGGCACAAGAGTGGTCCACGGACCGACATGTCGGAACAGAATTGGGAATCGGAATTAAATTATTTGGCCACCAGGAAGCTCTGCTTTTGGCAGATGGAGCAGAGGTGCTGAATGAAGCAATCACCCAATTTATGACAGGTCTCACAGATGTAGAGGAGGCCTTAACAGCATCACAGATGAAGTGTTGCCTCAACTGGAAGGACTGTTTGGGCCCCTGATGGAGCTGAGAGACGAGGGGAAATGGGTAGGTGTAGCACTTTCAAGGCCAGGCTATTGAAAGACAGTGAAGGGACTGACAGCAAGAGAAGAGCTGTGGATGCAGGTGGGAAGGGACTGAACCCAGAGGCAATAGAATGGAGTCGAGATAGGAGGACATGAATTCAGTGAGGCAGGAGCAGGCAGAGACAATGGACATACCCAGCCAGTCAGATTCAAGAGCGTCTGAGCTGAGGCAAATCAAATGAAATTACAGAGACTCCCACATAACGAAGCCGAGTGTTAACCATCTCGGTGAAACCTCCAAATAATTGTTGTCGCTGATAACAAAAATAACTAAAATAATTGGGCCTAGTACACATGCACTGTTACAACTCGAGTATTCCTTTTATTTTACTTGTGTACAGAGTCAGTGTTGATATGTGATCCAAAGTTTATTTTTCTGAATAGGTAATTCCTTCCTCCCAAAACTATTTTCTTTTTAAATTACACAGTAACAGAGACATTTAAGAGACCTTGATTGTTTAAGACATTAGACATCTTTTTCCAAAACTCAGAATACAGAGAGGAGGTGCAGCAGCTAACAGACTGGTGCAGAGCCAACCACCTGTCTCTGAACGTGAACAAAAGAGATGGTTGTTGACTTCAGGAGGGCACAGTGACCACTCTCTGCTGAACATCGACAGCTCCTCCGTAGAGATCATTAAGAGCACCAAATTTCTTGGTGTTTACCTGGCGGAGAATCTCACCTGGTCTCTCAACACCAGCTCCATAGCAAAAGAAAGCCAAGCAGCATCTCTACTTTCTGCGAAGGCTGAGGAAAGTCCATCTACAACCCCCACCCCCCCCCCCCCCCCCACATCCTCACCAAATTCTACTGAGGTTGTATCAAGAGCATCCTGAGCAGCTGCCTCACTGCCTGGTTCAGAAATTGCACCATCTCAGATCGCAAGACCCTGCAGCGTATAGTGAGGTCAGCTGAGAAGATCATAGAACAGTACAGCACAGTACAGGCCCTTCAGCCCACAATGTTGTGCTGACCCTTAAACCTTGCCTCCCATATAACCCCCCACTTTAAATTCCCCCATATACCCGTCTAGTAGTCTCTTAAACTTCACTAGTGTATCTTCCACCACTGATTCAGGCAGTGTATTCCACGCACCAACCACTGAGTAAAAAACCTTCCTCTAATATCCCCCTTGAATTTCCCACCCCTTACCTTAAAGCCATGTCCTCTTGTATTGAGCAGTGGTGCCCTGTGAAAGAGGTGCTGGCTGTCCACTATCTATTCATCTCAATATCTTGTATACCTCTATCATGTCTCCTCTCATCCTCCTTCTCTCCAAAGAGTAAAGCCCTAGCTCCCTTAATCTCTGATCATAATCCATACTCTCTAAACCAGGCAGCATCCTGGTAAATCTCCTCTGTACCCTTTCCAAAGCTTCCACATCCTTCCTGTAGTGAGGTGACCAGCATTGGACACAGTACTCCAAGTGTGGCCTAACCAGAGTTTTATAGAGCTGCATCATTGGGGTCTCTCTTCCTGCCATTACAGACATTTACACCACATGCTGCATCTGCAAAGCAAACAGCATTATGAAGGACCCCACACACTCCTCATACAAACTCTTCTCCCTCCTGCCATCTGGCAAAAGGCACCGGAGCATTCAGGCTCTCACGACCAGACTATGTAACAGTTCCTTCCCCCCAAGCCATCAGACTCCTCAATACCCAGAGCCTGGACTGACATCAGCTTACTGCCTCTGTGCCTATTGTCTTGTTTATTATTTATTGTAATGCCTGCACTGTTTTGTGCACTTTATGCAGTCCTGGGTAGGTCTGTAGTCTAGTGTAGTTTGTGTTGTTTTACGTAGTTTCAGTGTAGTTTTTGTATTGTTTCATGTAGCACCATGGTCCTGAAAAATATTGGCTCGTTTTTACTGTGTACTGTACCAGGAATTATGGTGAAATGACAATTAAAAAAAATGACTTGAAGAAAGAGCCACACAGTGATTATCCCAGCCCATTGATGCTCCAGACCGAATGTTCTTTCTCTGGTGTTTATGATGGAGGTCACGGAACAATGCGAAACCTACCCAAAAGCTCTTGTCTTTACTAACTTCAAAATATCATTAGCTGGCCGCTGGAAGTTTCAATTGACTTTAGCACCGTTTATTGCGAATGGCGATTGACCTTGCCAGTAAGGAATTCAAACAAACAATTTACAATGATCAATTATCCGTTTACAGTACTGTTCAAACTTCAGAACAGTGTGAGTGACAGGAGCTCGTGCTGCCCTCCTTGTACACGAGTAAAATAAAAGGAATACTCGAGTCGTAACAGTGCGTTACGATACCATTCCTTAGTTGCCGACAGAGGAAAGATGCAGCATTAAGGATGAAGCTGCCCTGCGGTTCGAGCCCCCACGAGGTGCTGCCGTGGTCCGGGGTGGAGCCTGCACCAAGCACAGGAAAATTCGGTGAGTGTGTTTTAAAAAAAATACCGAGGTGTGTGGCTAATAGTGACCGAGATGGGAAGCACGATGTCGAAAGACTGTTCCACACTCATTAAGCAGGGGTTGCAACCTGGGTTACACGGACCCTCGGTTAATGGTGGAAGTCCGTGGCATTAGTTGGGAGCCTCTGGCATGGTATGTTTGTATATTAGGGTCCAGAAAGGGGCAAGTACGTTGGGAAGTGGGTGACTGTACCTCCTGACGTACGTTTAATAGACCTCAATAGAAGGCTTGGAGGTGGTGTTATCAGAAAAAGGAAAAGGAGGGAAGACCGTATGGTGGCCCGAGTTTGTTCATTGGAAGGGCGGTTAGACGAATCCCATTGGAAAAAAAACAAAAGCTAGGTACGGAAAAAATGCAAAAAGGACGAGCAAAGATTGTGTCTGCTCCAAGGGGATTTTAAAAAACCGATTTAAACGGTACCAGAATCCGAAGACGAATGAGATGACTACAGTATAAGCCTCCGTAGCCCCAATTACCATTACCAGAGTCCACACCAGCAGCTGCCGCCGAAGTATCCGCGACTGTCACCGCCAGCCAGTGCTCCAGCATTTCTACTACTACTTCGAAAGATGGAGAACAACCGGGTGCGGGAGGTCAGGTGGCAGAATGTACGAGATTTCACTACTCCAGTTCGGGTCTGTACTCCATGCGCGCATTTCCAAGACCGGACGCGCAACCGGTTGAAATTTACAGACCATGGTCCAGCTCTGAATCGCGGGCTATTTACAGAGTCGGCTCTTGATCCCAAGGAGAATCTAGAAAATTTATTCATTCAATCGAAATCCTCCATAAATCCAAATGTAGATGATATCTCTGTAGCAATGGAGGCTGTTTGGGGACGGTTCAATGGAAACAAGTTAGAAAGCATATAAAATGGCCAAGACAGATGTTAATCTGAACGCACTCAGGGCTAATTTACTAGAAGTTTCCCTCGCATTGTAGATTGGCATAAGATACACCGTGTCGTGCAGAGAAAATGTTGATGAATACACTGAACGTGTGCATTTTGAAAATATTTTGTCTAACCCTCAGAAATTGGGACGCCGCCTTGGTAAACTTGTATTCTCTCCAAGCGCTACCTCGCAGGGTTGGGGCAGTGGTCAAGGCAGAGGGATGAGAAAGAGATACCCGCCTATCGCGCCTCGGCAACTTCGAAAACAAGTTAGCTCCAGCCTCCACCACCACCAGCTCAGCTGACTACAGTACATAGTTTAATAATCCATTCGGACACCATCCCCAGCCGCCAGGATAGAAGTGCCATACCTGTATCCTGCCCGTCGAAAAGATTTCTGGGTCTGTTATTCTGTAGAAGGATGTCAAGTAGTCTGATTGACACTGGAGCCACTTTTGCTACATTCCGCGCTTCCGACTGACCACAAGCATCTCCAGGTGATGAATCAGTAAATGTCGTGGCACTCTTGGAACTGCAAGTTTCTCTACCCCTTTCCCGCAAGGTCGCTTATCAGCTTTTTTGGACATGAGGGGGAACGTCGGTCTCTAATAGCACCAGAATCGCCGATTAATTTATTGGGCCGGGATCTTTGCAAGTTCTCCAGAAAGGATACAACTCGAGGGGCCCCGAGACAATTGTTTCTGCTTCATTGGAAGATTCAATAAGAAAACGACTAGAGTTCTGGTGGTGGAATTTCACTGATGTATTGACTACACTAACTATGGTCAAACAACTGTTGAAACTATCAGAGGCCCGTGGTGCTGGAGAAATATCCCCACACATGACAGCTGACTGGCGCACGACTCTCCTCTGTACAACACATTATTCCGCAGAGGCTCTGGACCACCGGTATGAGGGGAAAAAAGCGAAACAATTGATCCAAGATCGTAACAGCCTGTCATTCACTCGTTATTTCGCCCTCTTCGTGGATCCCGAAGGCGTTGCTGCTGTTGTAAAGCTGCCACCCACGCTGAACTGTTCTGTTTTAAAGCAGCCCAATGTTAGTTCGCACGTTACCCCGCCTTCACCATCAGATCGCTCACAGCATTTGGGACCCTGCATAAACCATTATTCCCAGTCGGAGGGAACTCTCAGTATTTCCCCAGACAACTTTTATTGGTACAATAACCATATTTCCTATTCAGCCGAGTTCGAACATCAAGTTTATAAGTCTCTCCCGGACAAGTTTTGACAAAGTGGGTTGTTTGAGGCATGTTTTGGGTGGGGCTTGTCGCCTACTTTCAACAAAAGGGCGAGGCCATTGACAGTTTGCCGTTACCAGTCCTCCAGAAGGGACTGCTTGGGTCCACTGCTTGGGTCTGACCGGGTGTTGCCAACAATGGATTCTTATCTCTGCCGAATTCAGTTGCCCCTTCAGAACCTCACTTCACGTCAGCTGAAACTTTATAGGTCTCTCCGCGCCGGTCCTCGGTCTGCTAGATTACGGCAAACTTTTCCATCTGTTTGTACACGCAACCAGTTTTCTCGCTCTCCAGCAATATTTACTCAACGACATGGCTGTGTCGCCACCCACAGCTCCAATCTGCTAATTAAATTTGCTGATGTACTACACTGATTGGCCTTATCTCAAGTAATAATGAGGCAGCCTACAGAGAAGAGGTCATCACCCTGACACGGTGGTGTCAAGAAAACACTCCCCCAATGTCGCAAAAACAAAGGAGCTGGTTGTGGACTACAGGAGGAATGGAGACAGGCTAACCCCTATTGACATCGATGGATCTGTGATTGAGAGGGTGAAGAGCTTTAAGTTCCTCAGTATAAACATCACCGAGGATCTCACTTGGTCTGTACATACCGGCTGGGTGGTTTAAAAAAAAAGCACACCAGCGTCTCTTTCACCTCAGATGGTTGAAGTAGTTTGATATGAATCCCCACATCCCAAGGACTTTCTACAGGGGCACAATTGAGAGCATCCTGACTGGCTGCATCACCTCCTGGTATGGTAACTGTACTTCCCCCTCTCCAGAGAGTGGCGCAAACGGCCCAGCGCATCCGTAGATATGAACTTCCCACTATTCAAGACATTTACAAAGACAGGTGTATAAAAAAAGGGCCCAAAAGATCATTGGGGACCTGAATCCCCTCCAACCACAAACTGATCCATCTGGAACAGTTCCAATCCGGGAACGGTACCGCAGCATTAAAGCCAGGACCAACAGGCTCCAGTACAACTTATTCCATGCTGATACAATTGTAGCTCAATGCTACATTGACTGTCCTGTTGCACATACTATTTATTACAAATCACACATTTAGACGGAGACGTAACGTAAAGATTTAACTTGGCGTGTATGGGAAGGATGCAAGAAATAAAGTCAATTCAATGCAATGTAATGCCCTTTCTTCCGATAGCCTAGTAATAAAAATATTTATTACTTTTTAAATAAATATCCCCGTGTTGAAGCAGCACATCTCCCCTCCTCCGGTTCCACGCAAACTGCTGAGCTGTTTGCTTCCAAGAGCTTGGAGCCGCTGGTGTTGCCAGCGCAGCCGCAGCGGATCTTTATGGGCATGTGGTACCCGAGCGTGTCCAGTCTGCCATCTCTATGGGCATGTGGTACCCGAGCGTGTCCAGTCTGCCATCTCTATGGGCATGTGGTACCCGAGCGTGTCCAGTCTGCCATCTCTATGGGCATGTGGTACCCGAGCGTGTCCAGTCTGCCATCTCTATGGGCATGTGGTACCCGAGCGTGTCCAGTCTGCCATCTCTATGGGCATGTGGTACCCGAGCGTGTCCAGTCTGCCAATTCCTTTTCAAATTATATTGGCAAACATTCAATTTCAGTGTGAAACACCTGGAACTGAAACGATTTCGTGGACTAAAGCACAGCGTGTACAAAGCTCTAACGGCCTCTGGCATCACCCTGATATCATCCTATGGCGCCCTCAGCTCTCCTCCCCGGGCTTACCCGTACGTTACATGATATGACACGTGGGAAAAGAGGGAATGATGAATATGGTCGAAAATGAGTTGTATGTGCCATTATTGCCGGCCTTACAGAGAAAAGTAGCAATCAACTGTATGTTTCGCCAGAAACGCAATCCTGGGAAAACACCACCGGTACCAGCCGCTGTTGGACCTTACACCATTCGTGCATCTCCAAATGAACCTTCTGCAATTACCCAAATGTATGGGTTATACAGTAGTTATGCGCTTGTATGTTTTATTTTCTCGGTGGGTAGAAGCGGACCCAGCTCGTAGAAATGATATGTACTGTCGGTAAACTCCGATTACGAGAACTTATTCATAGGTTTGGAATCCTCGAAATGATCTTGAGTGATAAAGACCCACACTTCACAGACAAGGTAATACAACTAATGAAATCATTATAGTACACAAAAATCTGCAGATGCTGGAAATTCAAGCAACACACACAAAATGCCGGTGGAACGCAGCAGGCCAGGCCGCATCTATAGGAAGTATAGTTGACATTTCGGCCGAGACCCTTCGTCAGGACTAACTGAAAGAAAAGATGGAAAGAGATTTGAAAACGGGAGGGGGAGGGGGAAATCCGAAATGATAGGCGTCAGGAGGGGGAGGGGTGAAGCTAAGAGCTGGAAAGTTGATTGGCAAAAGGGATACAGAGCTGGAGAAGGAAGAGTATCATAGGATGGAAGGCCTTGGAAGAAAGGGGAGGGGAGAACCAGAGGAAGATGGCGAACAGGTAAGGAGTTATTGTGGGGGGGGGGGGGGGGGGGAAGAGGCCTGGAACTGGGGCTCAGACTTGGACACAGAGCCGGGACTCTTCTTATTACAAACGCGTCACGATTCCTACCTTACATCGAGCAGCGGCAGACAGCCAGCAACTCAACTGGAGACAAAAACGACTTAATTCACTAAGCAGCTATATGAACAGAAGCAACCTAGAGTCCACGATAGTCGGCAGCTCCGATAATGGTCCTGACTTCCCACACTAGCTGGGGTCATGTGTTTCTGCCGAGACGGTCCAGTGAAGGAATAGCTAGACCCTGCAGTTATTTATGTTGCCAGCCCGAAACGAGAATCAGGTGCCTCAATTAAGGCGCCCAAGGGAACAAGGGAAAACAGAAACAACCGGACTGCGGAGTCCACGGACTGGACTGTGAACTGGAATGCGGAGTCCACAGACCGGACTGTGACACACCGTGGCCCTTTAAAATCAATTAGCATTGGACTTCTTGTTGGCCAAAAAGAGTGGTGCTTGTGCTGTCGTTGGCCAGGAGTTTTTCCCTGATGTGTCTGAGAATATCACCAATTTAGATATGCATGTCTGAGTAGAAGCAGATAAGGTTAGGGTGATTGAGAAAGAGATGTACCAGATTGCATTCTCACCTCGGGGAACCTTTTAGCTGGCTTCACTCTTTTCTCGGGGGCTGGGGCAGCTCCATTATACAGTGGGCAATGGGAACTGTATTGTTAGTGTCGAGCCGGAGATGACTCTGTGGAACGTTAGCTCAAAGAGCAGCTGCCTCCATCAGGATACAGCAGCCAATCACCCCTGATGAAACAGTCACATAGTTTCAGAGACTCTATACCAATGAAATTCAGTAAGATTTCTGTTGTCCTCTAGAAGACAACGAGAAGGGAGTGTGGAAGGCATGTTAAGGGAAGTTGTAGTCAAGCGAGGCCTTTGAAGTGAAACTACCAGAGACACCTCTGCTCACTACAGACAAGACAGTTTGAACTCAAGCCAAATGAGTGAGGCCTCTATAGTGAGACTTCTCCAGAAAGGTCTTCCTAAAACATAGCTTCCCTGTTACAACACGCACCTGACCACACCAGCCTCTGGAGTTTAGATGCTCTAATTCTCCAGAATATGGGTAGCTGGTGCGGCCCCCTTTAAAAATTCATGCCTGCTCCACTAATGGGAGCCATATTTTGCCACCAGGATTTTAATATTCATGGCGCACCTGAACTCAGATGTCAGTTCAACTTTGGATTCTTGTCTAGTGTCTAGATAAGAAGCCTGCCTTCGTTTCAGTCTTGATTCTAGTCTCAGACACTCCAGCACTTGGGTCCTAACCATCCTCACCCAGGTCTCTCATCACATTCCCTTTACACAACAGAGGGTGCTGGACCAGACAAGATAACAGGAGGATGTGAAACATACCCAAGAAGTGACACTCTATTGTCCTTACTAACTTCATCAGATGTATGCTCAAAGTTTTGATTGACTTTAACACCTCCATTATGAATGGCATTTGATCTTGTGAGTAAAGAATTCAAACATATACAATTTACAATAATCAATATCCGTAACTGATAAGTCAGTCCTATATAAAAATAGCAGTTTCCTGTTCAGACTTCAGAACAGTGGCCCAAGCTGTTCACCTAGTATGCAAGTAAAATAAAAAGAATGTTTGAGCTGTAAGAATGTGGGTGGTCTGGGCCCAGTTATTTTAGTTATTTTACTATCAGCGATGACAGCTACTAATTCCGTCTAGACCTGAAACCATTCGGGAACATGACCTTCCCCGTTCCTGACCTCTGATATGTTCAGACCCCAGCACTGGTACCTGTCTCTTCAGAGCCCTCAGCTCTGAAATTCCCAACATAACTTATTTTTCTACATCTCTACAGTACCTTGTAAAAGTATTCAGCTCCGAACCCTTTGTTCACATAAATACAAATGTTTGTAAGTATTACAACCAGGGATTTTGATCAATTCAATTGGGAATTTTTATTTGTGAATCACATGCTCCTTTTTTTCACAGCAGAGCGCAAAAACTATGGAAAATTGTAAAGCATGAAAAAGTAAAAATTCAAAAACTGAAAGGTCAGCGGTTCAGAAGTATTCATCCTTCTTTGCTCAGTACTTAGTTGAACCATCTCTCACAGCTATTACAACCAGTAGTCTTTTTGTATAAGTATCTATTAGTTTTGCACAAAATGATGGAGCTAGATTTGCCTATTCCTCCTTGCAAAATTACTCAAGCTGTGCCAGATTAGTTGGGGAGCGGAGGTGAACAGCAATCTTGAGGTCTTGCCAGAGATGTTCAGTCAGGTTAAGGTCAGGACTCTGACTGGGCCACTCAAGGACATCAATGTTCTTCATTTAAAGCCATTCCACGGTTGCTCTGCTGAAAACCGAATTTCCTCCCCAGTTTAAGCTTCTTGGAAGGGATTTCTCCGTATTAATCACCTTTGTATTAATCCTGACAGATCTCAAGACCCTGCTGCTGTAAAAAACCTCTCCATATCATGAAGCGACCTCCACCATACTTTACAATAGGGATGCTGTTAACTGGCTGATGTGCAGTATTAGATTTATGCCACATGTACCACTTGGTGTGGAGGCCAAAAAGTTACACTTTAGTCTCATCCAATCACAAGACCTTCTTCCACATCCTTACAGTACCTTCTAAGTCTGTGGGCAAGGATATATATTTTTTTGGCCAGGACTTCTTCCTTGCCACTCTCTGTAAATACACTTTTTGTGCAAGGCCTTGGAGATTGAAGCCATGAACTTCATTTCCAGTTGCAGCCACTGAATTCTGCAGCTCACTCAGAGTGACTGTTGGCATCAGAGTAGCTTCCCTTACAAGTGCCATTCTTCTCCAGCAACTAGGTTTAAAGTGGCTGCCTCACCTTGGCAGTGTGGCTGTGGTTTCGTATTTTTCCACTTTTTCACGATGGACTGCACTGAGTGCCAAGGTATGTTCAGGGCCTTTGAGATAGTCTTGTACCCATCCCCAGATTTGTGCTTCTCTATTATCATTTCCCTGACTTGCCTTGAATGCTCTTTTGTCTTCATTTTGTTTTGGTCTGTTGAAAATCTACCATACTGTTGGACCTTACAGAGAGAGGGGTATTTATTCAGCTGATCCTCCAATTCTCTACATCAACAAATTGGGTGAGTTGGTAAGGTAATATATAGTACTGCACATAAGGAAAGTCAGCATAGTAATTACAAAAGGGATGAATACTTATTCAGCCTCAAAATTTTGCTTTTTAATTTTTAGTAAGTTGTTTTGGTTTAACATGATATGATGCACACTGTTTTGTAGATTAGTTCAGAAAATTCTACTTCAATAGATTTTAAATTTAGAAAATAAGACTGTAAAATGTGATAATAGTTGTGGGGTTGAATACTTCTTCAAGCCATTGTATCTCCTTCTTCCCTTTTGAAATTCCTTAAAATTTACTTTTTTGGTGAAGCTATTGATCATCTGCCCAAAAGTAAGTCTCTTTCAACTGAGCAGGGTGGGATTTTGATACAGCTCAAAATCAAAGACAAAGTAAATTTATTATTGAAGTATGTACACATCACCAAGCACTACACTGAGATTCATTTTCTTGCAGGCATTTTCAAGAAAATAAAGGGTTACAATAGAATTAATTTAAAACTATACATAACTAAAGACTAACAGTCATTGTGCAAAGGAAAACAAATTGCACAAAAACATAATAAGTAGTGCTGACAATTAGAGACCGTTAAGTGAGCCCATAGGTTGTGGAATCAGTTCAGTGTTGGGATGAGTGAAGCTATCCATGCCGGTTCAGGAGCCTGATGGTTGAAGGGCAATAACTGTTCCTGGTGGTGTGGGACCTAAGGCTCCTGTACCTCCTACCCAATGACAGCTCAAAAAGAGAACATGGCCTTCATGGTGGGGGTCCTTGATGATTGGATGCTGCTTTCTTGTAGATGTGCTCAGTGGTAGGGAGGTCTTTGCCTGTGCAAGAACAAGGTGTGAAAGTGAGATCTTTGAGAAGAAGTCAAAAAAAAGTTGAAAACTGGGGAAGTGATGGAAACCTAAAGGAGGGAGGCGGATGTGAAGTTTTGCATCGGAGCATTTGGAGTTTTGCATCTGCTTAGACGAGGGTGTTCAGCACTTAAGGCTGCCTTTTTGCTGAGCAGAGATTTGTTTTGAATTAGGAAGGGGGAAGTCAGAGGAGACCATTGAAGTTTAGCACACTGTGGGTGGCATGGTGACCCAGCAGTGAGTGCCACTGTCTCAAGGCTTCCGAAGTAAATCCTATCCTGATCTCCGCATTGAGTTAGTATGCTGTCCACATTGTTCTCCAGCGGAGGCTCCACTTTCCTACCACATTCGAGAAGAACACTAGTAGCTAATTGGCATTTGTACATTATTGATCAAAGGTAAGTGACAAAAGGGTACCTGACTGGCATGTAAAGGAAAATACATTCAAGACAACAGAGAGATAAGAGGAAAACATGATTGTCGGGATTGGCCAGCATGGATGGGCGGAGTGTTCTTATTGTTAATAGCCTAGCATGCAAATGAGTAAATGCCAACACCTAATAAGAGCACGGGAGACCCTTGCCGAAGTTGCAATTGAAGATGCAGAATGAATAATGCGGTTGAGATGGGATGACACTTCGGCTGTCTATCTTGCATCTGCAGACAGTCCAGGCTAATGGACCCTACCCCGAAGCAGCATTTGGTGCCTCCCACCACGTTTAGTGATTGATATTCGTGTCCTCCAGCTGCTGCTCAATGAACCATTAGAGACAGACAGATGCTGGAGGAAGTCAGCAGGTCATGTAGCTATCGTGGGGTGGAAGTAAATGGACAGTCGATGTTTTGGGCCGGGACTCTACTTCTGGACTGCGCCGGCAGTCGGTTTCCCTCTGCCTGCCCCGCTGGGTTCCTCCAGCTTCTTGTTTTGTTTGTTGCTCCAGATTCCAGCATCTGCAGTCTCCTGTGGCCTGATTACGCGGCTCTAATGTTTCAACCCGAGGACAGAAAACATCTCAGTGCATTCCTCCGTCTGCACGGTGAGCGAAGGGAAACAAAATCCCGCAGAAATGCCTGCGCGGAATCCTTTTGCTCGGCAGGTGGCTCTCTCTGCCCGAGGCTGACGCGCCTGCCTGCTCGCGATTGTACGAGTTCACAACGTCCGTGTAAAGGCTGATTTATACTTGTGCGTACGAGCTACGCCGTAGCCCTGATGCTCAATTCTGCGTCGCGCTACGCCGTAGCCCTGATGCTCAATTCTGCGTCGCGCTACGCCGTAGCGAGCGTGCGTTCGTGTGCGCCAAAACGCTAGTTGGCGGTGGGGTCTCTATGCGCATCGTCATCGCACCGAATGAGTGGAGTTTAGCTGCTCGAATATTTGTGTTATGCCGTAGTATGTATTTTACTGGCATACTATTAGTGGGGGTAATCACGCCAATGGAATGTCTGCATTACATGAGTGCCTTAATGACTCAAGAATGAAACAAGCAAACTTTTTTTTCAGTCCTGCTGAATGATCTCAGCCCGTTACTTCGACTGTACTTTTTTTTTCGTATGTCAACTGTACGTTTTAACTCTACGCTCATCTTGTTTTCTCCAGTCTTGCTGGAGGGTTTCGGCCCGAAACGCCGACTGTACTTTCCCATAGATGCTGCCTGGCCTGGAGTTCTTCCAGCATTTTGTGTATGTTGCTTGGATTTCCAGCATCTGCAGATTTTCTCTTGTTTCTGAAAGGAAGTGAAGTCTTAAGTTCTTAATTAAGAGTCAAGGGGGAATGCTTCTCGTTAGGAAGGCAGCCAGAATTAAGGAGGGAGTAGTTTCACTAGCATAATTTAAAACAATTGTCGCCTCAAGCAGCCCTGGTCAAATTGAAGTCATCGTTTTTTTCTGGATTCTCTTTCCATTGACTGAAATCATACAAAGTCTGAAGGAAGACAGCTGTGGTTGGAAAAGGCCCCAATACATCAGTACTGGAGATCCATGGGGCAATTTGCCATCTGCTTTTATTCAGTTAATGACGCTCTCTCCTGGAAAGAATTCAATTCCATTCATAGGTTTTTAGTGAATAAGGTGGTGGAACGTTCCCATATGTAACGTGGGCTTATAAATGCCAAGTTGTGGCTACCAACTTGATGAGCGAGTTAACCTATCTTTGTGTGGTAATGAAATGAAGAGAAAATCCAGGAGGCACTAAGCAGATCAAACTATATCTCTGGAAAAAAGAAACAAAGTTAAACTTTCGGGTCAGATACTGTCACTTAAATCACTCTGCATTCAACATCATATGGTCATCATTGACTAGAAAGTGAAATGGAGCAACTACATAAACATGGGTATGAGCAGTTTAGAAACCCTGTGGCCAGTGACTCATGCCCCCCATGTCATCTACGAGGCATAAGCGAGGAAGGTGTGATGGAAAACACTCTACTCAATGAATGAATATAGTTTCAGCCACAAACAGCACAATCTGAGATGAAGCAGCCAGTTTGGCTGGCACCCAATCCACCTGTTCCAACCATCGGCCCCTGTAGTGTGCGGTTATTGAATCACTCTGCATCGGCATGCAGGGGACTAGAAACCTAGCTGCAGCGGCCACAGAAAGATAGCTGCAAGAGCAGACCCGAGAATCTGTATTTTGCACAAGTAATTCAAGTACCCTGCCCTGCTTCCCTTCCAAGCTATTCCAGCGTTGCCAAGAATGTGATGAAAAACTATACATGGTTGGCCAAATGCAGCCACAACCACAAAACAGCTCAACACAATCCAAGACAAGGTGGCCAGTTTGGCCAGCGTCCATCAACCATTCCAGTTTACTGATGCCTTTCATGGGCATACACCTCGGCAACTTGCATCACTTCCCCCAACGGCAGTTTCTGAACCCACCATCTCTACTACAGAGAAGGACACATGTGGACCCCCATCAGCAGGCTGGGCTCTCATAGTATCCTGGCTTGGCCATATAGTGCTAAATGTAAAAATCCTAGAAGTCAGTATTTTTTTTCAGCACTAATTAAACTCTGAGAATGCTTTGCAGCTTCATAAATGATTGGAATGGAACATTCCAGGTGCAGGTCAGTGGGACTGGGCAGAAAAATGGTTCGGCACAGCCAAGAAGGGCCAAAAGGCCTGTTTCTGTGCTGTAATGTTCTATGGTTCTATTCCTAAGAAGCACTATACTCTTCATTTGCTCATTAACTCTGCTGAAGGCCTCTTTCAATTAAATGTTTGCTCCTGAACTCTGTATTTTCAGAAAACTTGCTTCTATGTCCTTTAATCAACAGAAGGTATTACTTTCTTGGAAGATTTTCTTTGACAGTGTTCAGAGGAATTGAAACGATTTTTTTTTTAATTTCACAGTTTCCAAACTAATTTTGTGTAAGAGAGAATAGTGGAGTCTGGTTCATTGGGACATATCGAGATCAATACATTTTGGCCCAATTAAGTGACTGCCCCAGTTAGCCGGTTTCGTGGAAATAGTTATAAAGGTATAAAAAGACAAACTACCATTTAATTGAGTAACAAATTATGCATTTAAATGAAATGCAGAACAAATTAGAACAGCACCAGTGCTGCTGATGGTTATCCGTCAGATCTGACGTTGGCAAGGAACCAGTGCAGGAGAGTTTTTCAAGTGGAAAAGCCATTGCACTGGGGCAGTTCCATTTTCTCAACCTCAGACGTCTGGGTCTAGTGGGATCAGTACATGTCATGGTGGGGGCTTCCCCAGCTGCAGTGGATGACAGCTACTTCCTCTGCGCTTCATCATGCCCTTTGCTCTCCACGTAGCTTTACAGAACCGCCTTCGTGGTTTGGATCTCACTATAGATCTCATCTGCTCAGTCTGCCAAAGCTGACCTTGCATGCCTGTCCTTATCTCACCAGAGTGGGAGAGCCACAGGCTACCCTCAGCTGGTTTAGCCCGCATGTCAAGGTGGTGTACCAGGATGTTGCTGCTGTCTCATGCAAACAGTTACTTGGAGCCAAAGCTGAGAACTGAGTGTCCTGTGGGGACCAAAGCTAACATTCAGGATGATTGTGGATATCTTCAAATTCTTCCTGTTTACTAACTTGATGAAATAGAGAAATTCTTTCATTTTCACTCCCGGCCTTTTCTCGCATTTCCAAGTTGGAATGCTTAAAACCGCAGTGAGAAAAACAGTTTTGAATTGTTGTACTACCTATTTCTCGCCAGCTATAGTGACAAAACTCTCTGATTTTTGAACAGCAATACACAAAACTGGAGCAATTTAAAACCCTTGGAATCTAATGAAGGTGGCATGGGGGAAAGGAATTATACCTAAGGCATGGCGAAGGGCGGAAGGGATACTAATTCCCAAAGAGAAGAATTCCTCAACAATCAGTCAGTTCTGCCAGATCAGTCTCCTGAATGTGGAAGGAAAGATCTTCTTTGGTGTTGTGGCTCAAAGACTCTCAGCCTTTTTGCGGAGCAACAACTTTGTCGACACGTCAGTGCAGAAAGCAGGAAGACGTGGTTTCCCAGGATGTCTGGAGCACGCAAATCTCATCTGGCACCAGACACAAACTGCCAAGAAAGAAAAGAAAGACCTGCATGTGGTCTTCCTAGACCTTGCCAATGCTGTTGGGTCGGTGCCTCACGAGACTCTGTGGGCAGCTTTCAACTTTTTCCAGGTTCCAGAGGGCATCACAAAGCTGATCAAAGCGTACTTCCAGGATCTGCAGTTCTGTGTCACAAAACAAGATAACACCACTACATGGCAGCACCTTGAGATAGGCATAATGGCGGGCTGTACCATCTCTCCTCTGGCATTTATCATGGCAATGGAGCTCATTATCCGAGCATCACAATGGGTGGTCGGAGGGAAACGCTTGAAGAATGGGCTGCATCTTCCTCCAGTACATGGATGATATGACCACAATAACAGTAACAAAAGCATGCACCAAACGCCTGCTGGATAAACTCCAGGGAAACATCAAATGGGCACGAATGGAGATCAAACCCAGTAAGTCTCGCAGTATCTCAATTGTCAAAGGCCGACTCACCGACATAAGGTTTCGTATCAATGCTGAGCCAATTCCAACTGTCCTAGAGAAGCCCATCAAAAGCCTCGGACGTTGATACAACACAGACCTCAGAGACACCAAGCAGGTGGAACAACTAAGGCAGGATACGATCAGTGGCCTCAAGCTTATCAACAACACGGCTCTCCCAGGGAAGGTGCAGCTTTGGTGCTTTCAGTTTGCACTGCTGCCCGACCTATGTGGCCAGTTACTATCTAGGAGGTCACTATGTCTCATGCAAATCGGCTGGAGAGGCTGGTGAACTCACATGTGAGGAAGTGGCTTGGGCTACCAAGATGTCTTAGCAGCACAGGACTTTACGGGAATGGAGACCTTTCTCTGCCAATTTCTAGCCTGGTGGAGGAGTACGAATGTGCCAAAGCAAGGCTGGAAATGACACTCAAGAAATTCGGGACCCAATCGTAAGAGGCGTTGTTCCTGCTCTAGCAACAGGGAAGAAATGGACCCCAGCCACCGCAGTACTGGACGCACAAGCCACCCTCTGACACCGGGACAAAGTGGGCTATGTCCAACAAGGCAGAGGACGCTTTGGCCTTGGAGTGATGAAACCTACCTGGCAAAAGGCTACTACAACTGAATGCCAGCACCTGATGGTGGAGGAGGTGCGCCAGCAAGAAGCAGCCAGATGTGCCAAAGCAATATCCCAAGCCAAGCAAGGCTGCTGGACGAGGTGGGAGGATGTTGAGAGGAGGAAAAATCACATGGAGTGAGCTGTGGAGCATGGAGTCAAACAGATTGAGCTTCATCATCAGAGCAACATATGATGTCCTGCCCTCCTCTACAAACCTGAATCTTTGGCTGGGAGAGGATCCAGCATGACCTCTGCGCAGTTCCGGCATCCCTCAAGCACGTCTTGGTTAGTTGCAAGACCAGCCTAACACAAGGCAGATACACCTGGCGACACAACCAAGTGCTGAGGTGTTTGCCAGCTGAAGAGTTTTATAGAGTAACCACCAACGCCAGGCCTCTCAATGCCCAGACAACGGTCCCACAGCTACCATCCTTCATCTGGGAAGGAGCGAAATCGGGGGCTAACCCCTTGCCTCACGACTCATGCCCGCTGAGTGCAGCCAGGGACTGGGAAATGTGTGTCGATTTAGGCCGGAAACTTACCTTCCCATCTGAAATTGCAATGACTAACCCGAGGCCTGACCTGGTCCTTTGGTCCAGCTCCTGTCTTTATCATTGAGCTGACGGTCCCCTGGGAGGATGCTGTGGATGGGGCTTACGAATGGAAAAGGCTGCAATATGTCAGCCTTGCAGTTGAAGCAGAGGAGCGAGGCTGGATCAAGTGCGCCCAGTTGAAGTGGGGTGCAGGGGCTTTGTAGCCAGTTCCACCGTAAGGCTGCTGAGGGAAGGAGGAGTCAGAGGGCAGGCCCATAGGAGGGCAATCAAAGCACTTGCTAATGCCGCCGGAATAAGCAGTCACTGGCTGTGGCTGAAAAGAAGGGATGCTGTCTGGGTTGCCAAGTGACCATCTAGAGACTAACCATGTGACACACACCCAGGCCTGATCAGGCTGTGGTGGGCCTGCCTTGGCTGAGGGTGTCTTGTGATAAAAGGCTGAAACACCCAGTGATGTTGAGGTACACAACCGAAGATGTGTCGTAATGGTGGTAACATCATCTAGTGGTAATCTTTAAGAACTACTTCCACTCAAGTCAAGTGTAGTGCAGAAACTTTAGGGATTGTAACATCCAGTCCTATTAATCAAACTGATGCGAGTTAGAAAATGTTCAGCAACAGTCTCCTACCCAATTAACGGCATATTGTCCCAAATAACTGAAGGGAGTCCTGGCTATTTTCTCAATTTGTTTTTGTTCTTTAAGAGTTGTCACAAATAAGTGACTGCCCCAATTCACCAGAATCCACTGTATGGTTTCATGTGTGTACATTAAATATCGTCTTTGTAGTGATGAAATGTTTAGGTTTGGCAATTCTGTTGCTTTTCATCTAACCAAATTCTCTCAGAACACTCCAGATTCATTTCTGTAGCTGAAAATACGGGATAACTTCCAAAAACATGCTCAGCCCAGAACACTGACTTTTAATTTCCCTCCACAGAGTTCCTCCAGCATTTTGTGTGTGTGTTGCTCTGTTAAAGTTTGTAAAATAAGAAAATGAATAGACTACCCGGCCTCTGAAGCCTGGTGTACCATTCAATATATTCATGGTTGATCAATGCCAGCCTTGACTCTTTTGTGCCAGTTCACATTGGCCCTCAGTTCCTCAATTTTCCAAGTTTTTACTGATCTCCACCTCAAGTGATTTAGCCTTTACCTACTGGGATGAAAAATTCCAGCTATTCACTTTTTTCTGAGAGAAAGAATTTCTCTGCAGCTTGGTTTTAAATGACTAGTCCCTTAGTTTGTAATTTTGCTCCCATGTTGAGATGTTTCCACAAAGGAGAAGTTCAACATCTACTCTGATAAATCCCATTAGGGTGTTGCATGCTTGAATAGGGTCACCCACACTTCTGAACTCCAGGACTACAGGCCTAAAATGTTTAGCTTGCCTTGATAGAACAACCCTCTCATCTCAATAATTAACCTGGTGAATCTCCTTTGGGCTGCCTCCAATGCTGTTACAGTGGTATGGAAAAGTTTGTGAACCCTGTAAAATTTTCTCTATTTCTGCATAAATATGACCTGAAATAGGTTTCAATAGGTTCATTTAATGTCAGAGAACTCAGGTGTGCAGCAAAGCATCGATAAAGACACAGACTTGCAGTATCCCAAAGACTACTTGTTCACCCGGTAATTCAACTGTGGTGAACTAGATATACCTGTCTGACTGCTCCTGTGGCTCCTCCCACAGACCCTGCTGACTGCTCCTGTGGCTCCTCCCACAGACCCCTGTATAAAGGCGACTGTGGGCTGCTGCTCTCCCTCATTTTCCCCAGGATGTAGTGTTGTTTATTCTTCCAGTCAATAAAAGCCGATATCTCACTTCCTAAGTCTCAGCGTGAGTTATTGATGGTGCATCATCAACATACCACAGGTTCTCTCTCTGCCTAATAAGGGAAAAAGAGGTGTTCCCGTTTCACAGCGAGAGGGGAGACATAACAAAGCAACTTGCTGACTTATGGTGTTAAAAGTCTGTTGTGTCGCTTTTTCCGAGCTCGGTGCCCAAAGATCTCGGGTCTCTAAGTACACAGCCAGCAGCCAGCAGCCAGCTCACTGCTTTTGATCTTCCATGTACTCACACAACACACCAATTTTCTGTGGCAGCACCCACCTCCAGAGTCACGAAAATCCAGCACCTTGAAGGCGTGCTAGTTTTCTAGGCTGCGTCCTTGGCATATCGAAAAGCGGCCAGTCGTGAGGCCCTGGGAGAGAGTCCCATTCCCGCTAAGAACCGAAGTCAGCGTGGAACTCCAAGACAGGGTCTTCAAAAGAACCTTGAAAAGGAAAAAAAGTCAAGTCAAGTCAAATTTATTTGTATAAAACAACCCACGTTGACCAAAGTGTTGTACAGATCAGAGCAGATAGCTAAAATCACAAATATAAGAAACACAGGCATAACCAACAAGGTAAACAGCTTATAGGCACAAAAGAAACAATGCAAGGGCCTAGGCAGAAGCTAAAAATGAGCCACATCAGGAGGATTCAAACACTAGTGAATAAAAGTAAGTTTTGAGCCTGGATTTAAAAGAGTGGATGGAGGGGGCAGATCTGATAGGGAGGGGAATGCTGTTCCACGGTCTAGGGGCTGCAACAGCAAAGGTGTGGTCACCCCTGAGCTTAAATTTAGATCGCGGGACAGCCAGGAGCCCCAAGTCAGCTGACCTGAGGGACCTGGAAGTAGAATAAGGGGTTAGAAGGTCTGTGATATGGGGGGGGGGGGGGGCACCCCATTTAGGGCTTTATAAACAAACAGGAGAAACTTAAAATCAATTCTAAACCGTACTGGTGGCCAGTGGAGGGAGGCCAGGATAGAAGTAATATGGCCCTTCTTCCGGGCACCTGTCAGGAGCCTGGCTGCGGCGTTCTGGAGCAGTCGCAGGCGGGACAGGGACCACTGACTAATCCCAGTATAAAGGGAGTTAGAGTCGTCCAAGCGGGAGGATATGAGGGCATGGATGATTTTCTCGTGATCTTTGATGTTGAAGATAGAAATAGAGCTGTTTCTGAAGATGCAAGCAAAGGAGTCGCCGTTAGGCACCATCGTCCTCAGCTCCACCCTCCGTCATACAAATGTGATCATATTTTAACATAAGTCCTAAAACTAAATAAAGAGAACCCAATTAAATAACGCAAAACACATTCTGCCTATTCATTTATTTCTTGAGAAAAATTATCCAACATTTCATGTATTTGTTGGAAAAATTATGTGAACCCCTGGGGTGATGCCTTCTACAAAAGCTATTTGGAGTCAGGGCTTGCAATCAATGAGATGGGAGGTGTGAGTTATATAAAAAAAAGCACAGTCAGGGTATTGATGGAGCTTGTTCTTCTCAAGAAAGATCTGTTTATGTGCACGATGCCTCAGTCAAAACAACGTTCAGAGGACCTTAAAAAAAATTGTAGAGATTCCTGAAGCTGGAAAAGGCTATAAAAGCATTTCTAAAGATCTGGGTGTTCATCAGTCCACAGTAAGTAAACATCCACAAATGGAGAAACTCAGTATTGTTGCTACTGACATTTGTAGTGAAACTTGTTGATTTGTGGTAGCAGTTACAGTGCAATACATAAAAAAAACTATAAATTACAATAAGAAATGTGTGGTTGTGTATTTAATATGTCAGTAATATTTGAGTAACATTGTAAATATATTGTTTGGTTAAGCATTCTTTGCTGCTTGCATAATACACTGCAAGTTACATGTGAAAGTACGTAAATGGCATACGTCATCATATCATACGTGCCTTGCCTGAATAAAAAAGTTAGTCTCGCATTCCCAGTCCCATGTCATTCTTTTAATTAGTTTTATGTTTGGAGTTACAAAACATAATAAATATAGACTGGAAGTATAAGTAGCATGCAAAGAGAGAGCAAAAATAGTGATGTAGTGTTCAACGTATGTTCAGAAAAATGGTCATGCTTAGAAACTCTGACCGTTTATTTTAGTACTATATTTTCTCAAAATCAATTTTCTCCCTTTTATGAGGCTTTCAATGCTGGATCCTCCTAATCTGGTCGACAAATCATTATCCTTCAGCTACTTAGTTAGCCATATATTATGATACTTTGTCGCAGAGATCTCTTTCTAGTTGAGATAAGTTCCTGTTGAGTGTCTTGGGTCAACCGTTTGAATATCTGCCTGTTCATGTACTGACCTGTCTTTTAGTTTATTCCCTGGCACATCTTGTAAACTCCACCTTCATCATATTATAATTGCCCTTATTTCAGTTGAAGACTGTGGTTTTGGTCCTGTGGCATTCACTCTCAACCTGTATCTGGAATTCTTTCACTTTGTGGTCACTCCCCTTCTCGGAGGATCTTTAACCATAACACTTACTAATCTTACCTCTATGTGCATGGCCAACTCTAAAATAATCTGTTTCATAACATCATGCTGTATGGAGCAATCCCTGACACGCTCCAAAAATTCTTTTATGACAACCTTGCTATTTTTGTTCATCAAATCAATTATATAGTTTCAGAGCAATACCACAAGATGCTGGAGGAGCTCAGCAGGTCAGGCATCTGTGGAAGGGAATAAACAGTCAACGTTTCAGGCCAAAACCTTTCATCAGGGCAGGAAAGAAAGGAAGAGGAAGCCAGAATAAGAAGGAGGAGGGAAGGGGAGGAAACCAGCAGGTGGTGGGTGAAGCCAGGTGAGGGGAAATGTGGGTAGGAGGGGGAAGGGGATGAAGTGAGAAGCTGGGAGGTGACTGGTGGAAGGGCTAAAGAAGGAGGAATCTAATAGGTGGGTAACAGTGGACCATGGGAGTAGGGGAAGAGGAAGGGCACTAGAGGGAGATAATGAGCAGGTGAGATTATATAGATTAAGGTATCTCTTGATATTTGCAGTTCCCTTCAAACCTACCCTAGCTCAGTGTTTCCCAAACTTTTTTAGCCCAACGCCCCGTCTAAAGCATCTTTATACCTGCCAACGCCCCTTTTAGGCACAATGTACTTTCCAGTGACCCCACAGTGTAAAAACATGTCTACCATATACTAACATGAGAAAAATGATTCTGCTTTAAACATTTTATTTGTCTTTAACCTAGCTTACACAGTATAATCAATGTGATCCTTGAGTTTGATGGTTTTAGCAAGAGTTGAAATATCCATTTCAAGTTGTGACAGCAAAAGCCTTAAGTCCACACGTGTAACAATGTCCATGCGGTTTCTATTTTTTTGGGTATGTGGTTCAGAGCACTGAAGCCTCTTTCAACAAGGTAGGAAGATGGAAATGCAATGAAGATCAGTTTGGCTCTTCCTCAAAGACCAGAAAACTTCATATGACAGTGTAGCCACATACCACAAAAGCCGACATTTTCGAAAAGCATTTTTGCTTCTTTGTCATTCTGAATTTTGATAATCACTTCTTGCAAGCTCTCTTCCTTTTCTTCCACCTTGCGAAGAAAAGGGTTAATTACCCAGTCCAGAATTTCCAGATCTTTCAAATCCTTGAATAAATTCTAAAAATCCTTTTTCAGTGACTGCAGGTGTAAGCAGTACTTTTGAAAATCACTGTCTTTGAAAGAGAATGCCATACTCCCATGCAGGGAAACTGTGAGGACATTTTGCTCCCAATGTTTTGCTTACATATTTCCAATTTTCTGATAAAAGTGGATATTGCACTTTCTCCCTGGATTAAATTCAAATTATCACCCTACAGTTTCATATTTAGAATGTTCATTTTGTAAAACAGATTGGCTTGGTATGCCCCATCTCCACATAGAAGTTCAATCTTGTTTCCCAAACTCTTGTCGACTTTGAACAAAAATTCAACCACAGTGTCAAAAAGATCAAAGAATGTTTTAAGCAGCAGCCTTTTGAGAGCCAACACATACTGTAAGTGAGAAGAAGCAGCTGTTTAAACTCTTCATCATTATCTTGGCATAACTGGCGAGATGTAGACCACAAGATATAGGAGCAGAAGTAGGCCATTCAGTCTATCGAGTCTGCTCCTCCATTCAGTCATGGGCTGATCCAATTCTTCCGGTTATCCCCTCTCCCCTGCCTTCTCCCCATACCCTTTGATGCCCTGGCTAATCAAGAACCTATCTATCTCTGCCTTAAATACACCCAATGACTTGGCCTCTACAGCCGTTTGTGGCAACAAGTTCCACAGATTTACCACCTTCTGACTAAAGTAATTTCTCTATATCTCTGTTCTAAATGGATGTCCTTCAATCCTGAAGTCATGCCCTCTTGTCCTAGACTACCCTACTATGGGAAATAACTTTGCTATATCTAATCTGTTCAGGCCTTTTAACATTCTCCTGAACTCCAGGGAATACAGTCCAAGAGCTGCCAGACGTTCCTCATACAGTAACCCTTTCATTCCTGGAATCATTCTCGTGAATCTTCTCTGAACCCTCTCCAATGTCAGTATACCCTTTCTAAAATAAGGAGCCCAAAACTGCACACAATATTCCAGGTGCTGTCTCACGAGTGCCTTATATCACACCCCTGCTCTTTTTTTCTATAACTCTAGAAATGAATGCCAACGTTGCAGTCGCCTTCTTCACCACTGACTCAACCTGGAGGTTAACCTTTATGGTGTCCTGCACAAGGACTCCAAGTCCCTTTGCATCTCTGCATTTTGAATTCTCTCCCCATCTAAATAATAGTCTGCCTGTTTATTTCTTCCACCAAGGTGCATGACCATACACTTTCCGACATTGTATTTCATTTGCCACTTCTTTGTCCATTCTCCTAAACTATCTAAGTCTCTCTGCAGGTTCTCTGCTTCCTCAACACCACCTGCTCCTCCACCTATCTTTGTATCATCGGCAAATTTAGCCACAAATCCATTAATCCCATAGTCCAAATCATTGACATACATCATAAAAAGCAGCGGTCCCAACACCGACCCCTGTGGAACTCCACTGGTAACCAGCAACCAGCCAGAATAGGATCCGTTTATTCTCACTCTCTGTTTTTTGCCAATCAGCCAATGCTCTATCCATGCTAGTAACTTACCTGTAATTCCATGGGCTTTTATCTTGCTAAGCAGCCTCCTGTGTAGCACCTTGTCAAAGGCCTTCTGAAAATCCAAGTACACCATGTCTACTGCATCTCCTTTCTCTACCCTGCTTGTAATTTCCTCAAAAAAATACAGAAGGTTTGTACCATGCTGGCTTTAGCCTATCTTGTCATGTGCCTCCAGATACTCCGTAACCTCATCCCTAACAATCGATTCCAACAACTTCCCAATCACTGATGTCAGGCTAACAGGTCTATAGTTTCCTTTCTGCTGCCTCCCACCCTTCTTAAATAGTAGAGTAACATTTGCAATTTTCCAGTCATCTGGTACAATGCCAGAATCTATTGTTTCCTGAAAGATCATTTTTAATGCCTCTGCAATCTCTCCAGCTACTTCCTTCAGAACCCGAGGGTGCATTCCATCAGGTCCAGGAGATTTATCCACCCTCAGACCATTAAAATTGGAACACCTTCTCAGTCATAATTTTCACTGCACAAATTTCACTTCCCTGATATTCTTGAATGTCTGGTACACTGCAGATGTATTCCACTGTGAAGACTGATGCAAAAGACGCATTCAGTTCCTCTGCCATCTCTGCGTCTTTCATTACAATATCTCCAGTGTCATTTTCTATTGGTCCTATATCTATCCTCAACTCTCTTTTACCCTTTATATACTTAAAGAAGCTTCTCGTATCTTCTTTGATATTAGTAATCAGCTTCCTTTCACAATTCATCTTTTTCTTCCGAATTACCTTCTTAGTTTCCTTCTGCAAGTTTTTAAAAGCTCCCCAATCCTCTATCTTCCCGGTAGCTTTGGCTTCCTTGTATGCCCTCTCTTTTGCTTTAACTTTTACTTTGCCTCTGACTTCACCTGTCAGCCACGGTAGTGTTCTTCTTCCATTTGAAAATTTCTTCTTATTTGGAATATGCCTGTCTTGCACTTCCCTCATTTTTCACAGAAACTCCAGCCATTGATGCTCTGTTGTCCTTCCTGCTCGTGTCCCTTTCCAGTCAACCTTGGCCAGTTCCCCTCTCATGCCATTGTAATTTCCTTTATTCCACTGAAATACTGACACATTGGATTTTAGTTTCTCCTTCTCAAATTTCAAAGTGAACTCTATCATATTGTGATCACTGTTCCCTAAGGGTTCCTTAACCTTAAGCTCTCTTATCACCTCCGGATCATTGCACAACACCCAATCCAGCACACCCAATCCCCTAGTGGAACAAGCTGTTCTGAAAAGCCAGCCCTCAATCATTCTACAAATTCTCTCTCTTGTGGTCCACTACTGGCCTGGTTTTCCCAATCCACTTTCATGTTAAAATCTCCAAAGATTATCATGACATTGCCCCTCTGATATGCCTTTTCTTCGCCTTCTGTAATCTGTAATCCACATCCCGGCTGCTGTTTGGAGGCCTGTATACAACTGCCATTAGGGTATTTTACACTTGCCATTTCTTAACTCAACCCAGAGAGACTCTACACCTTCCAATCCTATGTCTTCCTTGTCTAATGATTTATTATTATTTCTTGTACACAGAGCCACACCACCCCCTCTGCCTACTAACCTATCTTTCCAATACACCGTATATTCTTGAATGTTCAACGCCCAATGGCAGCCATCCTTTAGCCAAGTTTCAGAGATGGCCATCACATCATACTTGCCAATCTGTAGCTGAACTTCAAGATCGTCCATTTTATTTCCTATGCTGAGTGCATTCAAATGTAACACTTTCAGTCAAGTATTTGTTGTGTTCTGTTTTAAATGCACCATGCTATTTAATGGATGAGCTTCAGTTTTGTTGATAGCAGATATTATAAGATCCATGCTTGAAAAAAGTCGCTGGCTGAAGTTTTTGGCTGCAAGGTGTCAATGATGAATTACACAATAGATTGCAAACAGACTTGGAATTTCTTTTTTCATAAATGCCACTAAACCAGCATGGTGATCTGTCATATATGGTGCTCCATCTGTTGTACAAGAAATCATGTATACATTTTGAGCTCTTCATAGATTAATTCTCCATTCATGTTTGTTTTTAGCTTTTTACAAAGGAGAATCTCTTCATTATTTTTGCCATTTTTGATAAACCGTACATATGCCATTAGCAATGCCTCATTGTCTCACTCAATTGACTCATCCAGTTGTATCCCAAATTCTGATTTTTGTAGCTCTGTACATAGTTGACACTCAATATCTTCACTCATTTCATCAATACGATGAGCTACAGAGTTACTACTCAGAAATTGATTTTAAAATACTGGTATCCATCTTGAGAACAGTGGTGAGCACTTCTGGTGCAGCAGGCATTATTAATCTTTCACCAATTGTATGAGATTTTTTACACTTTGCTATCATTTTGAAAATGTTATAAGAAGCAATGAGACTGCTATCAAGGTCTTTTTCAGGGTTTTTTGGCAAATGACTTGAGTGTGCAACATTTTTTAAATGCTTCTTTCATCTTCTGGAACTGAGTAATACCATAAGTAGCCTTTTCAGGGTGTCATTTCTGGAAATGTTCCTGCAATGTTGATGGTTTCATGGCTTCATTAGACAGTACAGTATTACAAATAAGACACATGAGGTGTCGCTGATCTGACAGGAATGGATACTCAGGTATGTAACATTGTTTTGACGCACTTTCTGTAGGATTAGAATTCAAGGCTTCACTGCCTTCAGACTCAACGAGATCACACCAGGCATATCTATCCATCATTATTAAAATAAAAAATTAAGACAAACTGGGAATGTCTATCGGATGTTGACGACAGCAGTGAGTTGACATGGATGGAAGTGATGGTAGCAGCACACAAAGGAACGCCAAAGTGAAGATGAAGACAATCACAACAGTGAAAATTATGTTGACAGTCGGGGTAGACCAAAGAGTGTGGTCCCCTAGAAGTACTACCCTTAAAGGCTGATTTATACCTGTGTGAGTGTAGCCCTCATTTTCACTTCTGTGTAGCTCTACGCCATAGCGAGCATGTGTTGGTGTGCGCCAAGACGCTAGTTGGCGGTGGGGTTTCTATGCCACTGTGTTGAGTTTCCTCGTGAGAGACATGGACAAGGAAATGCATTTCAAACATTTTCGCGTGTTGGCAGGTAGATTTGACGATTTGGTTAATCTATTTCACATCAGTGTACAGGCATGGCAGAGAAGATGCTACCAGAAATGCGATGCACCAAGCGGACCAGTCACAGTTGTTGTGGTCTGCGTCGTCATGACGCGTGAGTTACTTTTTTGGGGAGGTGCATGTCACCCTACAGTGTAGGTACAGCGTAGGGTATGCGGTACCTATGGCGTAGATGCGACGCACAAGTATAAATCAGACTTTATGGCTACTGCATTTCTCTTTTCTTCTCCCACTTGAATGGCTTCCTGTGCTTTGTTGCCATAGATAGTTTGCACATCCTCCTTGCGGTTCCCATTCTCGTCCACTCTGGGAGCATATCGGACAAGGTAAAGGCTGAGGCTGCTCGAACTATCCTTCTTACTAGTCACAACATCCTGTCGCTGATCGTTCACTAATTTAGAGATACAGTACTGTGCAAAAGCCTTAGGCACATATGTATATATATTTAGGGTGCCGCAGCAGGGGTGTGGGACAGGTGGCAGAGAAGGAGCGCTGGGGTGGGGAAAGGGTGTGGTGGGGCAAGACACACCCAGCCCTGAGACACCAAGCAGGGTCATTTGATCCCAAACAGTTGGTTTATTGATGATTGCAGAATGACTCTCCGGTGCTTCCTGTTCCCTCCCCTCTTCCTTCCCCTTTTCCCATCATGATTCTCCTCTCAGTGCTCCCTTTCCACTCTCAGTCCACAATAAAACTACAAATCAAAATCAGGTTTTTCATCACTCACATGTCATGAAATGTGTTTTTTGTTTGCAGCAGTACAGTGCAATACAAAAATTTACTACAGTACTGTGCAAAAGTCTTAGATAGCCTAGCGCTATATAGTTATATTCATAGTTAAGCTGAGGGGTGTGACAGCCTCTTGGATTCCAATGTCCGGGCAAGTCTCCCCCATCTCTAATGTTACAGTTTTTGAAAATCAGATGCCATCTCATCAATGCTGAGTCAAAGTTCTTTGAGCGGCCAATACTTGATGCAGATACTGTCGCTGTTTGTCACAGTGAGGTCCATTAATTTCCATGTATTGCTGCTGCAACACATTACCTACCCAGTCACCCTTGAATGAATTAAATGTATTTATTAGTTTAGTAAGTTTTTATTAGATTTCAATACTTTAAATGTTCAAAACTTGTCCACACTTCTGTGTCCAAGTTTAAAACTCTTAACCAATCAGAAATGACAGAGAGAAAATAATAAAAGAAAATCTACTTATCTATTTACTTTCCTGTGACCTTAAGCGCTGGCACTCACAAGTCAGGAAGATACAGGGAGCAAGAAACGATCTGCTGGAGGAGCTCTGCCGTGTCTGGAAGGAAGAGAATCGTCGACGTTTCAAGTCGAAACTCTGCATCAGGACTGTGAGCACTTCTCGTTTAGGCTGAACTCTCGGTGCAGGTTAATGTATCTTTTAACTCTAAAGATCTCTACCACTCATCTTCTTAATATTATTTATTATTTGCACAGTTTGCCTTCTTTTGCTCATTGATTGTCTGTGTGTAGTTTCTCATTGATCCTGTTGTGTTTCTTTGTACCTACTGTGAATGCCCACAAGAAAATGAATCTCTGGGTAGTATATGGTGACTTGTATGTTCTTGAATAATAAATTTACTTTGTACTTGTAGTTTTTTTCCCTCTTATCTTATTTTTCAGTCTCTAAGTTCAGGAGTCAAGGCAATCCTAATTGATCTCTGCAGCAACGATACTGCAGTCTGGAGTTGGTTCGTTCGTTATGTGCCCGTTGAAATGACACAGGCAGTCGTGGTCTTTCCATGACCACGATTGCTCTTGGCAACTTTTTCTACGAAGGTGGTTTGCTATTGCCTTTTCTGAATAGTGTCTTTACAAGAGAGGTGACCCTAGCCACTGTCAGTACTTCAGAGATTGTCTGCCTGGCATCAGTGGCCACATAGCCAGAACTTGTGATCTGCACCAGCTGCTCATACGACCATCCACCACCTGCTCCCATGGCTTCACATGATGCTGATCGGTTGTGGGGAGGGGGTGCTAAGCCGATGCTACATCTTTGCCAAGGATGACCTGCAGGCTCGTGGAGGGAAAGGACACCTTACACCTCCTTTGTAGAGACATATCTCCACTCTGCCAACCAGTCTGGAGTAACTGCTATAATTGATGTTTTTTGAGCAGCCTGATTACAGTGGCCAATTGTCATGGTTCTTAATTTGGTATGGTTATCAAGATTGGCAGCAAGTTACATTTCAGCCTTAAAAGTTGAAAGAATCAACCTCATTGTGGAGTGCACTTGTTCACTGAACCCCTAGAGAAGTATAGCTTCATATAAAGCAATCTACTCTGGCTAAAATTAAAAAGTAACAGGATCCACTGCAATTAATTTTCTGTGTGTGAGCTATTATTACGGAATCTTTATCAGTGTGAAAAGTTTGTTGGTTTATTTTAAGTTTCTATTTTCAGACCTTTGTTACGCTAACTTCAGGAGTTGTTTTCAACTCCAAAACAATAAATGGACGTCAAGAAGTTGCAGCGGGATTTGACAGCAAATCAAGTCAGGACTCGGACAGCTCTCATTCACAGAACCTTGCAAGAGTACGACAGTGTTGGAACGTTAGATATTGGAGAAGTTACATATGAAAACACATTAAAGGTTTTAGCAAAGGTGGAGGATGAATATGTTGGTAAGTTGTCAGACTGTCTTGATTTGAGTTTCTTCACTCGAAGGATTGTGAGTCCCTGGCACACTTTAATGAAGAGGGCTGTGGGTGCACTGCTGCTGTATTCAAGTTAGCATTTGTCACTCATCAGTGCAAGGCCATCATAAAGTTGATCATCTTGACACATTCTGTCTCCAGGTGGGAACAAGCAGGAGTATCCTTCACTTGGTCCACTGCAGAGCAACTGAAAATCAGCTGGGATGGGACATGCCAGACCATTGCCCTGCTCCTCATGATGGGCTTCGTTGGAAGAAGAGGTAAAGGAGGTTTCTTGAAGGAGAGGTTAGAGGGATGGAGAGCGTGACTATGTTGAGAAAGAGATGCTGTCAGAGATGTACTCTACAACTCATATTCTTAGAATTATTTATTTATTCATTATTATTTACTGATTTTTTTTGTATTTACCCAGTTCATGTTTTGCACATTGGTTGTTTATCAGTCTTTGTTTGGTTTGTATGTAGTTTTTCCTTGACTCTGTTGTATTTTGTGCTATTGTGAATGCCTGCAAGAAAATGAATCTCAGAGTAGTATATGATGACTTGTACGTATTTTGATAATGGGGTTACTTTGAACTTTTGTAAGGGAGAGATCAATATGATTTGGTGAAGAGAGCCTTTGTGTTGGTTTGTTGTGGTAAGATGAAAACATAGCCATGGTATAAAGTGATTAAGAATAGTCTCCATGGCTCTTTTTAAATCTGATCCAAAATTCAATAAGATCACGACTAATCTTTAACTCCACCATCATTGGTTCCATGCCTAAATATTCATAGCCTTCTATCTCAAATATACCTCAACTCGGCATCCATAGTACTCCAAGAAAGAGAATTCCGAAAACACTCAACACTCTATGTGAAGAAATGTCTCCTCATTTGAGCTCTGATCAGCTGATCCCTCATTCTGTGTAACCAAAATCTAAAGTCCTTAGTGTGGGGTAACATCCATGTAGCAGCCAAGACTTTTATGTGAAACTATCTGTGTAAGTTTGAAGTACAAAATGGTCTCTGTAGAACAATTCCCACTTGCCCTAGAAATCAATCTAATGGGTCTGTGTTGCAATGCAGGCAGCAGTTGTGGAAAGAAGGAAATCAACGTTTCGTTCAATGAATATTTCCAACATTTTTTGTTCCGTTTTCATGTCAATCAGTGTTGACTATCATTGTATGATCTTTTAAATGCCTTTATCCAACTATCCAATTAATAACTTCTAGCTTTACTCCACTTCTATTGTCAGTCTAACTGACCTATAAATGGCTTAATTTAGTATGTCATTTTTTAATCCTTCTCTAAGAACTTCAAGAATAGCCTTCTGTATCAGTCCTTTTTAAAAACTTTTTGTCCAGCTATGGGCACTATTTGAACCCTGGAACCCTTTCATTCCAGAATTGGGGTTTGGAGGAATACCTTTGGTGAGATCTTACTGTTTTGTATGGTGTATTCTTGAAATATACAATTTTGTATATTGTATATTTGGGTGGTGATGATCCTTTGAGCACATTTTCAGAGATGGAATTTGTCTCAAACACAACTTGATCCCCAGAAATTCTTTTTCCCTTGCATGAAATGTGGATAAATTGAGTGAAAAGTTAGTTTATCCATGATTGTGCATATCCTTCTCACAATATTTAAGAACATTTGTCCCTCTCAATCCTTGGAAAACAAATATTAGAACATTTTACACCACCTAAGAATTATGTAAATTATTTATCATCACAACAAACTATCCCTGTGTAATATGCTCAAAAGTTTCCTTTTCAAGCCCGCCTACTCACGCTTTCTGAACATTCCTGGATTTACTTTCCTTCTTCCTTAGTTAAACTCCAGATTCCATAACTATAAATGCACATTTAAAATGGCGCCTCTCCAGAAAGCTCTGACAACTTTGTAAACTGCTTGTTCATTAAAGTGATTGCAGTTAGTGTACCTCCTTTGGCTAATTAGGATGATAACATAATGCAAAATACAGTTTCTTTTGGAGAATTTCTATTTAAATAAATTCAGCCAAAAATCAATTGGACATTTGCTAATGTTGTAGTTGAAAGATTATTTAGTTTATACAAATACGTTCAAAGTTAGAACATCTTATTTCCTTCTCATACTTCTTTGTTTCATACATCTGAGTTAATATTGCTTAACCTGAGCTCCAACTATTTCTTCTGTTGACTTAACTTGAAGAAAGGTTGTCAAGTATCTGATTTCACTTACATTATTAAATAAACACAACTGATTTCAAGCTTTGTAAAGTGATAGCTTTTCTAGCTCATTGGACAGTCAGTACACTTCGGGATATTGTATGAAGTGCTTTGAGACAATTTTGTGAAGTTATGAGGAAGCTCAGACATGGAAATCGTGGTTTACCTAATTCTCCAATCCCAGTTCAGAGCAAAATATTTTTTGTCAATTTGAATTTTCTTTAGCTACATTATTAAACTACTGTTTAAAATCATCTGTATCTTTCTTTTATCTTCAAGTGGAACAAAGAGATTAGACTTTTTTGAGGCACATCTCTCAAGATGAAGATGTGCATGCTGCCAGCACTGAGGCAGATAAGAAGCTTTCAGAGTTTGATGGGGGCATGGCCATGAGAAGTGATGTGTGGCTTGTGGCTCTTCAGGTGAATGCTTTGTAAAATGTTTAGGTAGCAGTCCCTTGACTTTGGTGAACAAATGCAGCATTACAATGATTTTTCTCCTGTTAACAAGGGGGAAATGGTTTAAATTTCTTACTCAAAGTAAAATTATGTTTGTGCATGGTAGAGGACACTGTAGCCCATTATGCCGGATAGGCAGAGGCTTGAAAAATCCAGTTAGAAATCCCTATCACATGTTGCTCTGGAATCAATGTTCAGCCTTAATCTATCCACCGTAAGTATAGTCAATTTGCATGTGAAGGTAAACAAAGAACAATACAGCACTAGGCAGACCATTTAGCCCACGATGTTGTGCCAATCTTGATGCTAATTTATACTAAATTCCTCCTCGTGTGTACATTTCATATCCTTGTATTGCCTTCAGAGTCATGTGTCCACCAAATTACCTGCTTCCACTCTCCCACTCCATTCCAGGTACCTACCACTCTGTAATACAAAAAAAATCTTGCCCTTCACATCACCTTTAAATACCACCCCCCCCCCCCCCACCCCCCAAACCGCTTAGCCTCTGATGTTCAAAGTTTTCACCCTGGAGAAAAGATTACGACTGCTTGCCCTATCTATGCCTCTCAAATGAGCTTATTCATTCAACTTTTAATAGTGGTGGCTGTGTTATTTATTAAAAGTATTGATGGATAAGTTTGGAAGGATGTTTTTTTACATTGATGTACATAATCTTCTTTTACTGAGTGACGTGGATGTAAAACTAGCAGTTGTTATTTATCTCCAATCATTTGTGAGAAGATATTTGATTCCTTTTTGAAACAGCATTTCTTCAGATCAGTCTTTTCCCAGGGCTCTGTTTGGGGAGAGCTCCAGTATTTTGGAACAGTGTTGATTTGTGTTTGATGATGAGATCCTGTTGCTAAGTGATGGCTTTCCAGTTTATAAATGGTGTACAAAGTGGCAGTGGTACAGGGAGCACAAGAAGGTAGGGGCATGAGTGTGCTACTTAGCCCTTCAATTCTGCCCCACCATTCCACATGATCATGGCAGATCTGTCTTTTTGTGTACCTGTTCCACAAAGCCTTCAGTTCCCTGATAGTTTGAAAAAAAATGGTTTACCTTCTCTTTAAATACCTCCAGTTATCTAGCCTCCACAACTTTCTAGGGTAGAGAATTCCAGCAACTCTACAATAAGAAATTCCTGCACACCCCAATTTTAAATGTTCTGTCCCTTAATTTGTAAGTCCCTCGTTTGAGACTGTCCTATTGATGGTAATCTATCAACTGTAATCCCCGCTTGTGGTTTTGTGTGTTTCAGTGAGACCACTTATCATTCTCCTAAACTCTAAACAGCACACGTCTGGATATCTTGAACCATTATTGGACAGCCATGTATTATGTTGGCCATGGGAGGCAAATCCCACTGATTGGACGGTGTCGAGCTTGAGCATTTTTGGAACTGTGCTCAACCAAGTGTTAGAATACTTCAGGGTAACAATGTGACTAAGGCAAATGTTTTAGTACATTTAATTAAGAAAAAAATCTTTTTCCATAACCTCAACAGGTGACATACTTGTCGTTCCTTGGGGTGCGACTCTGTAGCACTCCCAGCACTATCTTTTGAATGTGTCAAACAGAGGCTCTGTCTGCTCTACTGGATGGACCATAAGATCTGATACAATTTAAAGCAGAGGAGGGAGGTTATTTCCAGTGTCCTGCTTGATACTTGCCTCTCAGTCAACATTATTCCTGTTGACTGAGAAACTTCGGTTGCTGTATTTCTCATACCACAGCGGTGGCTTTAAAACTCCTAAGGTTGTGAACTGTTCAATACAAAGGGAAATCTTCTTTGTACTGATAATACACCTGTACTGTTTGGCTCTAATCCCAGAAGGTAAGTGGTGCAGAGTTACACCTTTTCGCACGTTCAAAGAGCTACAGAAGTTTTGCCCCCTGCTGGGCTTTTTTTGAAATTTAAAGAGCTGCTTTCCTAGTAAGTGCAAGATGCTTTATATCAAGCTGTTCTTTGATTACTCACATTTGAATTAACCCTGCTTTCAAAGTTGGAAATTAATTCCTGGTTCGGACATAATCGCAGGAAAGGATCAACCCTGACGCCTTGAAACCAGAAGCCAAGCGAAATATGGAGAGACTGCTGAAGCTAGGACAAAGAAATGGATTACACCTGCCAAATAAAATCGAGTCAGTAAGTTTAATAGACCTGATGATCATCATCTTCCACTTCATTGCTTACAGCAAGAAGAATTACAATTATTTAGGTAACATTGGATCAGTAGATTCATCTGGTTCAGATTTATATAGATGGGCAGCTTCAAAATTCAGAAAATATGTAATATCAGTTTAATTCAGCATCCATGTTGTTTTACTAAGTTCAAAAATTAAAAGTACGATTAACATATTATGTTTTATTGTGAAGGAACTCAAAGATACCAAATAGTAAATCAGTGAACTCTGTATTGAATTCAAGAAAAATCTCAACGAAGACACTACCGTTCTTCTGTTCACCGGGGGTGAGCTGGGTATGAGTCATGGTTGGGTAATTTTCTTGCGTGCATTTATTTTAGCGTGATGCGAAATCTTATTACATTTGATGCATCTACCTAATGCAGTGACTATATTGCCAAGGTTTGTAGCTTCTCTTTAGGATTTACATTCAAGGAGAGAAAGTAAGACTAAGAATGCAGCGTAAAGTTTGCTATTCACATAAGTTATGCTTGAAACTGCAGAGGGAATTAGATGTTAAGCAAAGAAAAAGACAATCCCAAATTGAAAAGTGGGAAAAATGTTATCCAGTTTTACTTCATGGTGTATAATTTAGTAATGTACAGCACAGAAACGTAATTTTGCTGAGATAACGTGAAGAAATTTCACACTTTTTTAATGATGAACTAATTAAATGGACAGGTGAACATTTAAGTATCCTTGTGATGGAGAGGAGAAAATTGTCATTTAGCATCAGAGTGCTACAACACAGAAAGGGGCCCCTCGATCTGTGCTTAACTGTTATCCTGCCTAGTCCCATTGACCTGGACCTGGACCATAGCTCTTCATACCTCTCCCATCCATGTGCCGACACAAACTTCTCTTAAATGTTACAATCAAACCTGCGTCCACCACTTCTGCTGGTAACTCACACCACCCTCTGAGTGAACATTTCACCTTTCACCTTAACCTGTTATGAGGTTAAGATTCCTGTATGTGCATTTGAACCCAACACAAGGTTTACATATCGAGGGCAGATAGGATCATGGATGGAGTCAGCCTCAGGATTGAGTAGCATGCTGTCATTCATTACAGCTTACACACTGTGGCTGACTCCGAGAGGTGTGATATTGTGAATGGTCTCATGGCAACCCAACAAGGAGGGGGAGAACTTAGCATGCAAAGCTCTTGTTGTTCTTATGATGCATGGAATGTTGATTTGTGTTTAGGGGATGTCAGAATCAATGTTTTTGAGTCTTAGAGCATGGAAGTTCCATCAACCCATCAAATCTGTGCCAACTATAAAGCAACCATTTGCACTAATCCTAAACTGGTATTTATTCTGCATCTTCATTTATGTTCCTCCACTCCCCTACAGCCCCGCCTGCAGAGACGAGAACCCCTGACAGATCAGAGGCGGTTTACAGTGGCCTACTAATCTGACAGTCGGCACATCAGTAGTGTGTGGAAGGAGACGGGAATGCCCAGAGAAAGCTCTTCCAGTCACAGGGAGACTGTGCAAATTCCATTCAGATAGCACCAGAGCTCAGGATTGAAACCTGTTCACTATTACAAAGTACTTCGGGTGGCACAGGGGATTAGCAGTCGGTGCAGTTGCTTTACAGCACCAGTGATCACCAATCGGTGTTCAATTCCCGCTGCTGTCTGTAAGGAGTTCATACATCTGCCCCAGTGATAGACAGCCGGGCACGAATGTATCCTCGGAAGAGGGGCAGGCAGTCAGCCCTGGCAACGCCCTCGACTTTCGACCGCCTTGACTCATGAACAACTATCAGGGCTGGGCCCAGGAGCAAGCCCACCCACAGATCCTCCTCACGACCCGCCCCCTTCTGCGTGGGGTGCCCGTATATGAGGAGTGCGGGGGCTGAAGAACAACCAGAACCTGAGCGGACACCCCTTCAGATACTCAAACAGGGGCTGCAACCTCTCACATTCCATATAAGCATGCTACACTGACTCCTCCTGGCCACAGAACGGACAGGTGGACGTGGTGTCAGTGAATCTATTGCACGGTACTGCCCTATGCAACACCTTCCATTCCAGGTGCCCAATAACAGGGGAAGGACCCCTGCATAAAGAGATTTCCACTGGGGTCCTCCACTGCTGCCAGATGGTAAAACAGATTGCCAAGGTGAGTCTGGGTGGCAGTTGCAAGGCAAGGAAGTGAAAGGTGTGCAAGAGCAGCCCGTACAAGAAATGCTTTGGAGCTTCACGGAAGGGCAACGGTGGGGATTCCCGTGAGACGGCTCATGTCATGTAGGACCCTCTCCCGCGTGGTATCCCAAGGTCTGGGTTTGACAAGCACTTCCTGACCATCACGTGGGCTCCTGTACGACAGGGCTATCCTGCAGCTCTGAGAGGACATACTCCGTGCATACGGCCTTTACCGGGAGTACGTTCTCCTCTTGTGGCCCCTGATCTCCAGCCACAGATATGGTAATCCACGCTGTCCTCCATTTCACAGGCATCCTGCCTCTGGCACCGCTTCCCCTCCCCTGACTTCCCCAGGCTCTTTCTGGATCTCAGGAGCTGCAGGACCCTCTGAGCTCAGATGTACAAAAACCACTCACTCCTTCCCCGGGGGGGGGGTGAAGAAGCCTTCAGATGCTTTTTCTTCTTTTTCACCTTCCTGCCCACCACCTGAGCCCTCCCCTCACTGTGACACTGGTGCTGGGAGTAGCCCACATCTCAGGCAGCGTTGAGGTCATTGATACAAACAACATATTTCGCAGTATGTTTTGATGACAAATAGAACCACACTTTCAGGCTGCCTTCAGCACAATCCTTGCTGATTTGTTCTGACACAAATGACACATTTCACTGTATTCAATGTACATGTGACGAATAAAGCTAATATTTAATCTTTTGAAAAAAAAGTTTAACTATCTGTGCCAGAATGGTATCCTTTGATATAAAGTGTCATATCAAATGTACATTATTATGTTCTAATTTTAGCTGCTACTTACTCAGTGACATTAATATGTTTATTTCTTATTGTTACTGGTTATTACAAACAGTGGTAAAATTGCCTCAAATTCTACTTTAGGTGGCCTCCCTGAGGACTTTCTTGGTGATTTGGAGAAGACAGATGATGATAAATACAAGTTGACGTTGAAGTACCTCCATTACATGCCGACAGTTAAAGAATGCTATATCCCAGAAACCAGAAGAAAATGGAAACAGCTTTTCATTCCAGATGTAAAGTAAGAAAAATTCCCAGCTAAACTCGTTTGCAGAAATTAGTTTTATTCCTGTCAGATTGCATCCATGGGGATTTAAAGTAAACAAAAACTTCTATGTTACAGATACTTCAAATGCTTAAAGAGGATTGTTTTGGTTATAGAAAGCTTGAATTTATAAAGAATTTCAGATTTTCTTCACCCAGAAGTTGAAGGTCCTTTAGAACATTTTAAGATTTCAGAGGGATGTGAGTTGGTGCTGTTTGTAACCAACAGAGCCAGTTATTTTTTGAAATGTCTCTCAGTACACCATGCAAATGTCACACATCTTCCAGGTCATCATGTGAAATTTTATCCGACAGATTTCATGTGTAGCTGGAATCTATTTATGACTATTAGCAGCTGGAAAGTAAGATCAATTTAATGTGCAGTAATTTTACTTGACCTAATGGCCTGTAGGAGAAATTTATAACTCATTAAAAAAAAGGCTATTAATTATTTTAAGTTACTGGGCCAGATCAACTGGAGCAGTGGATAAATTGCACAGCTGAAACTGTGCCTTAGACCAAGGATAGGGTTGCAGACACCTGCTATCTGCTCAACTATTGAAACCCCATTTATTATCTGCATTAATTGAATTAATAATGCATTTCTTACCCCACTCCTTTGTAACTCTCCTCTGCCAATCCCCCCACCACACTCCTCTACACCCCCTCTACCATCCCCTCTCTATCCCCCTACCCTCCCACCCCCTTCTCTATCCCCCTATCCTCCCACCCCCTTCTCTATCCCCCCACCCTCCCACCCCCTTCTTCTCCATACTCCCAGAACCTCTCCTGATATTTGGTGTGCTCCCAATATCACTTGCAGCTTGGTGCAGTTGCCAAGTATCTGGAATTCCCTATCCAAGACTCTCCTTTAACCCTCTCTGCTCCTTAAAAACAAATTCCTTGACTGAGATAAACCTCTGCTGACCTTCCCTTGGGTGGCTCAGTAGCAAATTTGTTTTGCTGGTGCTCCATGGTTTGGCTTTGTTAAAGGCATTATATAGTTGGGTTACAATGTTTTATAGGGCCAAGAAACCATTCTTTTAAAGAAAATAACCTATAGAAACTTCAGCAGACCTTGTTTTGCTGTTCTCTATATTTGTATTAAAACTTGCTTTTGAAATATGTGAAGTTAGATCACTGGATTAATTCTCTACTTTAATCTCTTTTACTGGCAGGCAAACACAAAAATTCTTGAAAAGCTGATCCTACTTCGAGCAAAAGCAGCAGGGCTACTGGGCTTTCGCTCCCATACTGACTTTGTACTTGAGATAAACATGGCCAAAAAAAGGGAAAATGTTGCTAAGTTTTTAGGTCTGTTCTTTCCTTTAAACTTTATTAAAATGTATACTTTATACTGTTGCTATTGCCCACCATCTTGTTGATAAAGGACCATCATCATGGTCCTTCTCTTTCCCATCATTGCGTACACTGGTGTGACAAGACATTGTCCTGTGGTTCAGAGTTGATGGTCAGCGATAAACAAAATGTGTTGTTGCCTTGCAGAGCCGGCGGATTAGAGTACAGTTCTTGCGATGTGATTCTGAATATGTCCAAGTGCTCATCTGGCTTCATCTTAGAACATGAAAAAGGAGGAGCAAGAGGAGGTCCCTTGAACCTTCAAATCTGCCCTGCATTGAGGTGTGATCACAGCTGATCAGTCTCCAGGTCTCTTCTCCAGTTCAGCTTCCCCAAAGACATCAATTCCCCGATCTTACAACAATTTATTTCCATTTAAATTGGGTAAACCTCTTTTTAAAAACTTTGCTATCCCATTGTTCAGAAGTCACAATAGTTTGGCATTTAACTCACCAGGATCCAATTTCCAAAGAAGTTGTCTTCCTCCTGCAGGTAACAGGGCTTCCCTCCCATGGTACTGCATTTCCAGCACATCTGCTCCCACTCACACCCCAGGCTGAACAGAAATAGAGTTCTCTTGATCCTCACCAAGCAGATCATTCTTTGCAACTTCTGCCAGTTGTAAAATAATCTCACCACCAACCACCTCTTCCCCTCTCCTCTACATCAGGTACAAACTAGACAACCGCTTCGCTGAGCCCCTCTGCTCCATCGCCCAGGGTTCTCTGGATTTTCTGGTGTCAGCCATTTTAATTCTCCACCCTATTTCCATACGGAGATGTCTGTCTAGGGTGAAGCTAAACACAAGCTAGGGGAACAGCTCCTTATATTCTACCTTGGTAGTCTGCAACCTAGTGGCATCAACACGAGTTCTCCGATTTCCAACAAACTGCTTCTCTCTGTCCCTTTTCTCCCTCCTCCTGACCTACCTACCCTTTTCCTCCACCTGCTCCATGTCCATCATCTACATTGATCCCATTGGTTGCCTTCTCCACTGCTTCCCTCTATTTGTCCAACCTCACTTCCTTTACTCCAAGATCAACCTTCCTCTCCAATCAGATTTCATCATCCTCAGCCCTTGGTCACTTCCAGCTTCTGGTGCTATTCCCACTCTCCCCTCATCTGGCTATCAGCCATCCCCCACCATCTGGATTGACTGATCACCAACCAGCTCTAGAACCTTTTCATACTGACTATTTCTGCTCTATGTTTCAGCCCAGATGAAGGACCTCAACCCAAAATGTTGAATGTTCATTTCCTTTCACAAATGCTGCCTGACCCACTGAGTTCCTTCAGCTTTTTGTGTGTTGCTTCGGGTTCCATATCTTCTCATGTATCTCCAGCTTCCATGCACCCTCAAATCACTCCATTTTTTCTTTATTTGTTAGGTCCTGGTTCCTGCACTTCCATTAAAATCACTGGGTCCCAATTCCCATGCTTCTATTAAATCCACTACGCCCATTTCCCATGCTCTCCTTAAACCCACTGGGTCCCAATTCCCGTGCTCCCTTTAAACTCAATGGGTCCCAACTCCCAGGTTCCCTTTAAATTCAATGGGTCCGGATTTCCATGCTCCCTTTAAATTCAGTGGATCCCAATTCACACACTGCCTGTAAACCCAATGGGTCCCAATTCCCAAATCCTTTTTATTACTTTGTAACCGCTCCTAAAATGTGAATCAAAAATGTGTCAGGCTTTTAATGGAAATGATATACGATAGCCTGGCATCACCAGTATGCTGAGGATGTGGGATTTCTGAGTTTTAACTGGTCTGACTTCCACAGCCCTCCAGGGGAAGTGTGCTAAGCAGCAATGACTTTAATTTTCTCACAAGTAAGAAATGGTTCACCAACAATTACCACATTTAGTGATTATTTAAGAATTCCAAAAATGCACTACTGTAGGAAATGCTGCATGATTCATTTAGAAGGCATGGTCTCTGAGAAAGAGATAATTGGAAATGCCATCAAAATGTTGGTCACAAAGAATATTATAAAGAGAGTGTTGCACCAAGAGAATGAGAAGGCATGAACTCAAAAGATTCTGCAGATGCTGGAAATCCAGAATAACGCACAGAAAATGCTGGAGGAACTCAGCAGGTCAGGTAGCATCTATGAAGGGGAATAAACGGTTGACATTTTGGGTCATGACCTGATGAAGAGTTTTGACATGAAACGTTGGCCATTGATTTTCCTCCATAGCTGCTGCCTGACCTGCTGAGTTCCACCAGCATTCTGTGTGTGTAATTCAAGAACAGGAAAGCAGAGGGGTCAGGAATTTATGGAAGAATCTCATGGTGGCTCAGACAGAATTTGCGGAACAAAGTGTGTGCAAATTCCAGTAAAAAGTGTCTGAAAGGGAGAGAGCCTGAACGCACAGTCAGGGTGATGAAACTGCGAAGGGAACTGAACATGATTGAAATTTGAGGCATTGGGTGAACTGTCAGTATGCATACCATAGTTAAAAATGTGAAAAAGACATATTGTCAGGTTTAAGGAAAAGGAGATTTAACTATGCATTCTGTGAATTTACTGAATGTAGGAGATGGGTGAGCACCTGAAGGGGGTGGGGGAGTTCATGAGGTATGAGGGGTTTTGCAGGGTATAATATTTCCTAAATGCTGGGACCACATTGGGCTATTTTTGTACATTCCTCTGTGTTTCAGGAAAAGGAATGTGCAGTATTTGTCTTGCCCTGAAGAATTTTTACACAACAGGAACATGCATTGGCAAATCTGATAGAGCAATGCACACATCTGTTTTGCAGTGTGTGTGTGACGTCTCTATTGATTTTAATAGGGAGCAAATGGCATCAATCATGAATTTATCCTGCTGATCTTCGCAGAATTTGTGATAAATTTCCCCCATTACACAATGTTTCAGTCTCAGAATGTCAAACTGCAGAATTTATTTTTGGTGAGAACTGGTTAAAGTGCAACATAAATTGTTGACTGAAATCAAACCTATTTCATTGCCTTCCTTTTGTTCTTCAGATCAATTACAGTATACCAGAAATTGAAACCTTTAGCCGAAGAGGAAAGAAGCTTCATTTTAGACTTATAGAGGAAAGAATGTGCTGAGCGAGGATTCAAGTACAATAAAATGATAAATGCTTGGGGTATGTATTATTATATGACACAGACTGAGAAAATCAAATATTCTGTTAATCACAATTACTTGAAGGAGTTCTTCCCCGTGGAAGTGGTGACCACAATATTAATGGACATCTATCAGGACATGTTGGGACTGTCCTTCACCCAATTAAAACATGCTCAAACCTGGCATAATGGTGTGACTGTGCACTCTGTTCAGGATAGCGTCACAGGGAATGACTTAGGGCAGTTTTATCTTGACCTCTATCCAAGGTATGCTAATAACAGTTTTTGGACATATTGAAATCTTAACCACTGCCACAGGAAGAAAGAAATTAGGAAACAGGACCTCAGATGTGATACAGCAGATGTATGCCCTGCAGATTGCTCCGTCTACGCTAAATATCAAAAATAAAAGAGCAGAGGGGTCATGGCACAACTTGGCCAATTATTGGCTGGGCCGCACTTGTGGTATTAGGAAGAATGTGATCATAGTGGTGAGTTTGCAGAAGAGATTCACTAGGGTGATGTAGAGTAGTACAGCATGAAAATAGACCCCTTGGCTCAACTGGTCCATTGTGACCACAGCATTCTCCCTTCTAATTCCAGTTACCCACGTCTGACCCAATACCCTCCAAGCCCCTCCCCACCGTGTACCTGTAAATGAGGAGAGACGGGACAGGCTGGTGGAAATAACTTGGAAAGTGTGTTACTCGGGTGGGTGATGGTTGGGTTGAGTTGTTCTCCGATCTTGGCAATCCATTTGCAAACGTTTCGTCATCCTACGAGGAGACATCAACAGTGTGCTGTTTGCCTGGTAAGGCTGGGTTTGTTTTCTTTGGACCAGAGGAGGCTGACGCAGTTCCTAATAGAGTACAGCATAATTGTACAACAAACAGATAGGCACATGGATGAATGAAAAATGGAGGGCTATCTGGGAGGGATAGGCAAGATAAGCTTGGAGTAAGTTTAAAAAAAAGTCAGCACAACATCATGGGCCGAAGGGCCTGTGCTGCGCAGTACTATTCTATGCTCTAAAATTGAGTGATGCAAATAGGAAACTTTACCCTGTAACAGATATTTAAATCCAGAAGGCAAGGGACATAAGGTTTAGATTAGAGGGTATCTGAGAAAAAAATGTTTTCACTCAGATCGTGTGAGGGAGAATAAGTTATAGGGATACAGGGAAATAGGAGAGTTGGCGTAGATTTGGTGGGCCAAATGGCCTTCTCTGTGTCATTATAAATTTACAATAACAAATCTAATTCACAAAATTGGCATCAACAATACCCACATGATCAGAATGATCTATATGCTTAATGCAGACATAAAAATGCTTCCTTTGCTCCTGAGGTAATCAATTCAATATTTTGTTTTCAGTCAAATGATGTTTATTATCACATTTTGGATTAATGCTGCTTGATGTAATCAGAGGGGTACAATTAGGAAAATGCTAATTATGTAATTTATAAATGTTTGTCACAGTAAATCCAATCATCAGTGTGTCAAGTGCAGTTAAAATGCATGAGTTTTGCCAGACCTGACACTTGATTGCAATATCATTTATTCTACTTTAAATACAATGAAGACAGTTACACACCTGTGGAATAACATAGATTGTATATGTAACATAAGTGTGGTATGATGTTAAGTAAGCAAGTTTTTTGAAATCCATTTCACAGTAATAATATAGAATATTAATTATTTTGTGCTTACTGGATACCTCTGTTCTGATTTGATCTTGTTGCTGTTTGATTCAAATGGAGAAGTTACTTGTTGTTTTGGCTTTCTCCTGCAGAGATGGAAAGTTTGGACGTGCAGCTTGTTTCGATCTCCAGCCCAGATGTCTACTATCCGATGGAAAAGGACAACGCCCCTGTGGGGGCGTTGAGGAGGTCACTGAATGCACAACGGACTATATTAACTTTTGTGTGGATGCAGTTGTTCCTGTTAGAACTGTTCGCTGCTATCCCAATAATAAGCCCTGGATCACTAGTCACATCAAAGGCCTCCTAAACCAGAAGAAGAGGGCCTTTAAAGATGGTGATCGGTTGGAGCTTAAAAGAGTTCAGAAGGAACTCAGAGTACAGATAAGGGGGGCAAAGGAGCAGTATAGGAGGAAGCTAGAACAAAAGCTGCAGAAAAAAAGCATGAAGGAGGTGTGGGATGGGATGAAGATCATCACCGGATGCGGTGCAAAGCGGGGGGCGAACATAAGTGGAGATGTGGAGAAAGCGAACCAGCTGAACAACTTCTTCAACAGGTTCGACAGCTCAATCTCATCCTCACCGCAGAAATCCACACCAGGCTTACTTCCCTCACAGGAAAATAGCCACTCACAGGAGACCCACGCCTGGCCCACGCCCAGGATTACGGCTGCACAGGTGGAAGGTCAACTGAGGAAGATCTGTACCAGCAAGGCGGCTGGACCGGATGGAGTTTCCCCACGATTACTGAGGGCCTGTGCGACTGAGCTGGGAGAACCACTACAGCGCATCTTCAACATGAGCCTGGAGCAGAGAAGAGTACCAAGACAGTGGAAAACATCCTGTATTATCCCGGTACCGAAGAAACCACAACCAAAGGAGTTGAATGACTTCAGACCTGTTGCCTTGACGTCGCACGTGATGAAGACCATGGAGCGGCTGATAATACAGAATCTGAGGCCACAAACCAGGCACGCCCAGGATCCTCTTCAGTTTGCATATAAGGAGAAGGTGGGAGTGGAGGATGCTATCACGTATTTGCTGCACAAATCACTCTCTCACCTAGAGGGGGTCAGTTGTGCTGTGAGGATTACATTCCTTGACTTCTCTAGTGCCTTTAACACCATCCAGCCCAAGATCTTAAGGCACAAACTAACGGAGATGGGAGTAGACTCTCACATGGTGGATTGGATAGTGGACTACTTGACAGATAGACCTCAGTATGTGCGGTTGGGAGACTGTAGGTCTGACACGGTGGTCAGCAGCACAGGGGCGCCGCAGGGAACCGTACTCTCTCCGGTCCTGTTCACCCTGTACACATCAGACTTTCAATATAACTCGGAGTCCTGCCATGTGCAGAAGTTCGCTGATGACACGGCCATAGTGGGGTGTGTCAGGAATGGACAGGAGGAGGAGTATAGGAAACTGATACAGGACTTTGTGATATGGTGCAACTCAAACTACCTGCGTCTCAATATCACCAAGACCAAGGAGATGGTGGTGGACTTTAGGAGATCTAGGCCTCATATGGAGCCAGTGATCATTAATGGAGAATGTGTGGAGCAGGTTAAGACCTACAAGTATCTGGGAGTACAGTTAGACGAGAAGCTAGACTGGACTGCCAACACAGATGCCTTGTGCAGGAAGGCACAGAGTCGACTGTACTTCCTAAGAAGGTTGGCGTCATTCAATGTCTGTAGTGAGATGCTGAACATGTTCTATAGGTCAGTTGTGAAGAGCGCCCTCTTCTTTGTGGTGGCGTGTTGGGGAGGAAGCATTAAGAAGAGAGACGCCTCACGTCTTAATAAGCTGGTAAGGAAGGCGGGCTCTGTCGTGGGCAAAGTACTCGAGAGTTTAACATCGGTAGCTGAGCGAAGGGCACTGAGTAGGCTACGGTCAATTATGGATAACTCTGAACATCCTCTACATAGCACCATCCAGAGACAGAGAAGCAGTTTCAGCGACAGGTTACTATCGATGCAATGCTCCTCAGACAGGATGAAGAGGTCAATACTCCCCAATGCCATTAGGCTTTACAATTCTACCGCCAGGACTTAAGAACTTTTTAAAAGCTATTATTAATGCTTTTTGAGATAGTGATTTAGATGAACATCATATTTTTTACTGAGTTAAGTATTGTATGTAATTAGTTTTGCTACAACAAGTGTATGGGACATTGGAAAAAATGTTGAATTTCCCCATGGGGATGAATAAAGTATCTATCTATCTATCTATCTAAATAGTAGCTTAAGCATTGGTAATAAATTTTACCAAACCAACCAAAAACATTCCCTCACTCCTCCAACACGTGGAAGTTGAGATCTTCTTCCACGGATTTGGTCATATAATACATCAGATCTGTACCCAGGTACACACTTCACACCTTTTATTCAGCCCGTCCTGCATGTGACATCAGGCTCACTAATGTGGTCAACTCATAACCAACCTCTGAAATAGCAATTAGGAATGAGGTGTGTTTGTAGTGTGTAGGCCTCCGTTAGTCTCGATTGACCATGGATTTGCACCTTGGAAAGTTTCCAGGGCGCAAGCCTGGGCAAGGTTTTTTTTTATGGAAGGCCGGCAGTTGCCCAAGCTGCAAGTCTCCCCTCTCCATGCCACCGATGTTGTCCAAGGGAAGGGCATTAGGACCCATACGGCTTGGCACCGGTGTCAATGTAGAGCAATGTGTGGTTAAGTGCCTTGCAGCACATGCAGCCTCGAACTAGCGACCTTCAGATCACTGGACGAACGCCTTAACCACTTGGCCATGCGCCAACACAGAATGAGATGTAACCATGGCCTGACAGGCAATAGTCCACATCCTGTGATTAAAGACATGTTTTTGTTTTAATCTTTGCAGTATTTCAACCCTATGGGAGTAGTAATATTCCCACAAATTAAGAACAAAATATAAAATGTGGGCACTGGATTAACAAAATGCAAAACTATGAGTTTTACCTAACACAACTAAACAAACTGAACAATAAAGTCATCTTTGTGTAATGGAGAAGTTTGGCTTATGTATAAACTACAGAATTATCTGTTGGGTTTCTGGTTTCATTGTTCCAAACTTGCGTGGTGGCTTTGTTTTTAAAATAGTGTCTTTTTAGATCAATCAAAACGCCACACATATCAATGCTAAACATCTGAAATAAAACAGGAAATGCTGAAAATATTCAATAGTTCTGGCATGATCTGTGGAGAGAGAAATTAGGTGAGTATTTGGGGCCAATGACCTTTCAAAGGTTCATTTTATCTATGTAGGGGGTGATTGATAAGTTTGTGGCCTAAGGTAGAAGGAGACGAGTTATTAACTTCAAACTTTCTGCATAATCACCCAAAGAGTTGAACTGCATGTGCATGTAATGAGAGTGGTATAACCCATCTCCCTCTACCTTAGGCCACAAACTTATCAATCACCCATGCTGTGTACACTTTCTGGAGGTTCAAGATCCGTGCGCTCCACAACTGCTGGACTAAGTGTGTAAATGTAGGAGGGGACTATGTTGTAAAATAAATGTGCTAGGTTTTCTAAAATTGACTCCTTCTACCTTAGGCCACAAACTTATCAATCACCCCTGGTATGTATGCAGAATACAACTGAGATCTGTCTTCTCCAGATAGCCACAAAATACAGAAAACCATAGAAGTAGTTAAGAAAGACATCAACCCCCCCACCCCACTCCCGCATGAAAGGAAAAAGAAACAAAATGTTGCAAATTCCAAATCCACACACCACCCCCCCTAACCCTTCCTTCACACAAAAACTAAGAGATCACCCACAGGGAGAAAGAATGACAAGAACATAAAACTGCAAACCTCCCAGCCTGCAATCAGCAAAAAGAATGGGCGAGAACACGACAGAAACAGACCTAAAAGGGGCCGATGTGAAATACAGGTAGTTCAAACTACAGTTTGATCCATGGATCTTAGAATGTCGATAACGTCTCTGAGAGCATCGGGAACTGGTGGCCCCTCTGAGGACAGCGACTCGAACCAACAGCCTCTCCAAGGCAAGCAACCTTTCAACCCTATCTATAGGTGCTGCCTCACCTGCTAAATAGTTTCCAAATTTTGCATTTTTTTTACTTCAGATTTAGTTTTGCTTTATAAACGGTAAATACAGTTAACATTTTATTTAGAGTGATGTTTTATTTTGCAGGTTGATTTTGTCATGTTCAGTGGAGGTAACGTGAAGGCAGATTTTGTGGAGGCCCCTTCCCAGATGTTGGAGAACTGGGTTTGGGAAGAGGAACCCCTGACGAGAATATCACGCCATTATAAAAATGGGAGTTCTGTTCCAGATGATTTACTTGAGAAACTTGTTCAGTCAAGACAGGATAATACTGGTAAGAAGTAAATTGTGCAAAGTTCAAATATGTTTTTCAAGAGTTAAAATACTTTTCAAAACATTTACTGTGTTTCATTCCAATGTGATAAAGGAGCGCTTTCAAAAAAAAAATTCTCAGGTGTTGGATCGGGAGAATGCTTTCGTGATCCAAAGGTTCTTTGGAAGTTAAGAATGACGCATAAGATATGTTGCTTATCGATCGTTTTATTAGTTTTACAGAAGATGAAGGGAAAAGAAGCGTGATGAGAGACTGAAAGCAGAAAAGCAAAGGCCAGAGTAGGGAAAGGGAAGATACATGGGGAAGAAAGAAAAACTCAAAGCAGTGTGGTCTTCTAATACCAGATTACTGACAACAGAAATCCCATTGATAACATTAACCAATCAGGTAGCCAGATTCAAGTAATATGATCCCCGCCACTGAAAGCAAGAAGTTTTCAGAAAAATACAGAGGCCTCTCTAACCACTAGAAAACTTACTGAACATTTACATGTATATAGGTGATTATATAAAATACAATCAAGCATAAAGAAGTTAAACTACAAGAAAAATAACAATTCTAGAGCCCAACCCAACACCGTCTATAGAAATAGGTAAATTAATTTTCTAAAATGTGCTGATCTATAGCTTTGAACATGTGAAACAAAGTGGCCCAGCAGCCCATGGGAGTGGATGAAAATTGTTAGAGTGTTTGTGAAACTGCTGTGAAATATAACAACTTTTACAAGCTATTTTATAGTTTGCACCAATGCCTTTTATGATGTGTGAATTATAATCCGGGTTAATAGTTGTGTACCCTAGGTACTGCGTTACAACAGTGTAAGATCAGTAACAGTGAAATTGTACAGTGGGGAACTATGTCCTTAATAGCCGGTCAAATCTTTATCTTTGGGTGTTAGGATGGGTGTATTTCATTCCCTGCAACATTCTGTCTTAATGGGTTTTTGTATCTGGTGTTGTGGATCCAAGCATTGTAGAGTTTAGAGTTCCAAGTTCAACCTTCGGCTGGAGTTACGTAATTGTAGCCATGGGTAAGGACAGATACTAGAATTAGCCCCTGTGCCCCTGGGCTGGGGTGATAAAGATGACCAGGATTGTTTCAAGCGACCTTTTGATCAAAAAGAGCAAATTTGTCTACGTTGAACAGTGGCAAGGTTGGATTTGGTTCATCCACTAATTAGATGGACAAGATTAGGTGTTTATGGAAGAGGCCAGGAGAAGGGGAGACTAGCATTGAAGGGGGAAGGAGGGAAATAAACTACTGAAATATCAATTTCTTCACTCCGGAGGGAAGTGGTTGTGAGAAAAAACCATGAACCCTGAAACTTTGTTTATCTGTTATCAAAAGATGTGAGGCATATGAGTCAGAATTTTTCTGTCAGAATGGAAATGTCAAATGATAGAGAGAATAGCTTTAAGGTGAGAGGGGGGAAGTTTAAAGGAAATTTTCATGGCAATTTTTTGTTTTGTATAGAGTGGTAGGTACTTGGAAGGTGCTGCCATGGGTAGTGGTGGAGGCAGTACCAGAAGCAATATCTGAAAGGCCTTTAGACAGGCACGTGAACAGGCAGGGAACTGGGGATACAGGCAGGTGTTCAGCTTAAATCAGTGTCATGGGCAATACTGACATTTTGAGCTGAAGAGGCTGTTCCTGTGCTATAGTGTTCTGTTTTCTGTGATCCATTGTCGAATTGCTGAGGGATCCTGATGGGCCCTGAGGTTATTTATTGAGCGTTACAAATAAGGAAAATCTAGGATTTGATTTAGAATGGTGTTGAATCAGCTGGTGCATAGAATGCAGTAGCAATGACATAACAAATGAATTTAACATGAATCCTCCAGCATTTTCGTTTTCTTTCCAGCATCTGCAGAATCTCTTGTGTTTTGTGTTTGTGAATTTGCCACTGGTCAGTTCATCAAGTTATAATTCCTGCCAAGTTGTTGACCACTGGATGTCAACTTCTGGGAAATGCTGACCAGTTAGTTTCAGGGCAAGATCACGAGTGAATTATGAAAACCTGGGCAGGTAATTGGGTAGGGGGAGGAAGCAGTGAATGTCTGCACTGACGAATCACTCCAGTCAGGAAAGCATGGTAGGGAAGATAATGGGCAAGAAAAAGCAGGTGAGGAATGCTCTTGCATTCAGACTTCTGGATAGCAAGTGTTTTGTTCAGCAATTAATTTGGAAATTCATTATGTTGTAATCTATTTTATTGACAGAGTGACAAATTAGTTTGTGTGTAGTTTATAAACAGCAAGGACAATAAAAGTGCAAATGTATCAGCTAATCTGCACCCACAAAGCCCGCAAGTAATTATTCAGTGAATGCATAATCAATTTTTGACTGTTGTTGGAAGGGAAGTTTTTTCCAAGTCAAGTCAAGTCACTTTTTATTGTCATTTCAAGCATAACTGCTGGTACAGTACATAGCAAAAACGAGGCAACATTTTTCAGGACCATGGTGCTACATGAAGGAGTACAAAGACTACACTGAACTACATATAAACAACACATAAAAAAACGACACTAGACTACAGACCTACCCAGGACTGCAAAAAGTGCACAAAACAGTGCAGGCATTACAATAAATAATAAACAAGACAATAGGCACAGTAGAGGGCAGTAAGTTGGTGTCAGTCCAGGCTTTGGTATTGAGGAGTCTGATGGCTTGGGGGAAGAAACTGTTACATACCGTAGATTCCGTACTACAGAGCGCACCTGATTAAAAGCCGCAGGCTCTAATTTTAGAAAGAAAATCAATTTTGTACTTGTACAAGCCGCACCGGATTTTAAGCCGCAGATGTCCCACGTTGTAATATGAGATATTTACACAAAAAGATATTACACGTGAGGATTTTTTAACTTTTAATTAAATCCGTATGGTAACATAAACAAATACATATTGCAAATGCTTTTTTTCGAACCGTGCCTGTAACACGGCTACTGTTAAATATACATACGTATCGGTAACACACAAATTACGTTGCGTATACTTTTTTACTGAACAGTGCATGAACAACATTCCAATATCTCCTAACGACTGGTAAAAAAATATATACTGCAGCCTACCAGGAAAAGTTATTGATCGCCTTTAACTTAAAAGCTGCATCATCGCGCGGGTCTAATGCGCTCGCCCCCTCCTTTCCGTTTATCGCAAACCGGTATTTTCCCACAAGACGCGGCGAAACCGGATGTGACATCATAGCATCCCGGGATGTAGTACAGAAAACAAAATACTTAAAACACTTCTAACTTTAACTAGAAAATACTAACAAATGAATTACTAAGCGAAAATATTATAAACTAAATAACTGCCATAAAGGCAGCACAATGCTTTTCTTCGAGTGTTTTCCATGTTGATGAGGGTGAGTACAAATGACTGATTTACAATAATTTAATTGTGAAAGTGCGCTTGATTTATCGTACAATTTCATTGGACCTCTGTGAACTACTCATCAATTTTATTGGTCTACTGTTACGAGGCAAAATGTTTTTGGCGGCATGAAAAAAAACCATGCATTAGCCGCACCGTAGTAAAGGCCGCAGTGTTCAAAGCTGTTCAAAGCGTGGGAAAAAAGTAGCGGCTTATAATCCGGAATCTACGGTAGTCTGGTCGTGAGAGCCCGAATGCTTTGGTGCCTTTTCCCAGATGGTAGGAGGGAGAAGACTTTGTATGAGGGGTACGTGGTGTCCTTCATAATGCTGTTTGTTTTGTGGATGCAGCGTGTAGTGTAAATGCCTATAGTGGTGGGAAGAGAGACCCCAATTTTTATACCAGATATTCCCTGCTTTTTCAAATAATAACACAGGCAGTATCTATTAAATATTAAATTTAAGCAAATGACTTCACTTCACCAGGAGGGGGTGTTTGCTGACTTGAGGAAAATTAGGCTGGATAGATAGCCAGGCCTGGCAAGATGTTCTCTCAGACCACGTAGGAGGTTAGTGTATGTAAAACATCCTTAGCATTGGGTGAGGTGCCAGTTGATTGAAAGATAGCTAATGTTGTTCTACTGTTTAAGAAAGGCTCTGTAATTAAGCCAGAAAATTGTAGGTCAGTGAGCCTGACATCAGAAGTTGGTGAGTCATTGGAAGGTATTCTGAGGGATAGGATATATAAGTATTTGGATAGATAGGGACCAATTAGGGACATTCAATATGGCTTCCTGCATGGTAGATCATGTCTACAGACAGACAGGCAGACATACTTTATTGATCCCGAGGGAAATTGGGTTTCGTTACAGCCGCACCAACCAAGAATAGTGAAGAAATATAGCAATATAGAACCATAAATAATTAAATAATAATAAGTTAATCATGCCAAGTGGAATTAAGTCCAGGACCAGCCTATTGGCTCAGGGTGTCTGACACTCCGAGGGAGGAGTTGTAAAGTTTGATGGCCACAGGTAGGAATGACTTCCTATGACGCTCAGTGTTACATCTCGGTGGAATGAGTCTCTGGCTGAATGTACTCCTGTGCCTAACCAGTACATTATGGAGTGGATGGGAGACATTGTCCAAGATGGCATGCAACTCGGACAGCATCCTCCTTTCAGACACCACCGTCAGAGAGTCCAGTTCCACCCCCACAACTAATCAATCTTATCAAGTTTTTCAAGGAAAGTTGATGAAGGCAAGGCAATGGATGTTGTCTACATAGACTTTCGCAAGGCTTGTGACAAGGTCCCACATGAGAGGTTGGTCAAGAAGGTTTAGTCGCTTGACACTCAGGATGGAGGAGTATACTTGATTAGACATTGGCTTTCGGGAGAAGCCAGAGAGTTTGAATAGATGGTTGCCTCTCTGCCTGGAGGCCTGTGACTACTGGTGTGCTGCATGGATTGGTGCTGGGTCTGTTGTTGTTTGCCATCTGTAACAATGATCTGGATGCATTAGAAAGTGTAGTAGACAGCGAGGAAGGCTATCAAAACATACAGAGAGATATAGACCAGCTGGAAAAATGGTCTGAAAAATGACAGATAGAACTTAGTGCAGACAAGTTTGAAATGGTGCACTTTGGGAGGACTAAAGTGAAGGATTTGCAAGGTGAGGGTAGGGTACTGAGGAATGCGGTAGAACAGAGGGATCTGGGAAAACAGATTCATAATTCCTTGAAAGTGGCATCACAATTAAAGAGCTTTTGGCACATTGGCCTTCCTAAATCAAAGTACTGAGTACAGGATTTGGGATGTTATGTTAAAGTTGTATGAGACTTTTGAGAAATCGATGTTCATGCCTTCTGATTGGAGGACCTCAACTACACGTCTACTGTCACCCCATCCTCCTGCCAGCCTACTAGGGATTGGGTTCCTCATATCCTCACTTACCTCTATGCCCAGCACATAATTCTCTGCAATTTCCACCATCTCCAGTGGGATCCCACCACCAAGCACATCTTTTCCTCTCCCTCACCCCCACTTCTGATTTCTACAACTCCCTTGGCCATCCATCCCTCCCCACTGATCTCCCTCCTAGCACTTGCCCTTGAAAGCGGAACAAGTGCTACCCCTGCCCCTACACACTCCCTCACTCACTACCACTCAAGGCCCTAAACAGTCCTTCCAGGCGAGGCAACTCTTCACCCGTGAGTCTGTCGTGGTCGTATACTGTGTCTGGTGCTCCCGGTGTGGCCCCCTGTATATCGATGAGTTTCTCCGTAGATTGGGAGACCACTTTGCTGAGCAACTTTTTCCATCCGCCAGAAAAAGTGGGATCTCCCAGTGGCTGCGCATTTTAATTCCACGTCCCATTCCCATTCCAACATGTCAGTTCATGATCTCCTCCATTGTCATGGTGAGGCCACACTCAGCTTAGAGGAACAACACCTTGTATTCCGTTTGGGTAGCCTCCAACCTGATGACATGAACATCAATTTCTCAAACTTCTGGTAATGCCCACCCCCCCACCTTCCCCATTCCGCATCCCCTTTTCCCTCTCTCACCTTATCTCCTTGCCCGCCTATCGGCTCCCTCTGGTGCTCCTCCCCCTTTTCTTTCTTCCATGGACTTCTGTCCTCTCCTATCAGATTCCCCTTTCTCCAGCCCTGTATCTCTTTCACCAATCAGCTTCCCAGCTCTTTACTTCACCCCTCCCCTCCCCCTCCTGATTTCACCTATTGCTTTATGTTTCTCTCTCCCCTCCCCCCACCTTTTAACTCTATCCCTCAGCTTTTTCTGTCCAGTCCTGCTGAAGGTCTCGGCCTGAAACATCAACTGTTTACTCTTTTCCATAGACGTTGCCTGGCCAGCTGCGTTCCTCTAGTATTTTGTGTGTGTTGCTTGGATTTCCAGCATTTGCAGATATTCTCTTGTTTATAAGTGTTTATCATATTGATTCATGGAAATAAATAATGCATTCATAGCATTACACTTTTAAAAAATCGTATTAATAATTTTATATGGCAAGCTATAAATTAGTGCCTCATTGTGTGCTGTAGTTTTAAAAGACTTCTCCTTACCAGTATTATTTTGAGATTATGTCCTGCTGTTCTCCTTTCACCTACCTGAAAGTAAAGATTGTTGTGCCATGTTTTTGCTTGCTTGGAGAGGAATCTTACTAACTCGAACAGTTTGCTGTTTATTTACTGCAATGGAAAAGGGTGTTTAATAGCTAACTTGAGTTAAAGCTCCTTTTGCTCTTCCTGTTGGATCACGTTGAACAGAATCATTAACTGTTCCAAGTCATTCAGATACATCAGGGACATCTGCGAAACTCCTTGACATGTGGATGACAGAAGAATGGAGGGCTATGTAGGAGGGAAGGGTTAGATTGATCTTAAAGTAGGTTATAAGGTTGGCACAACATCACGGTCCAAAGGCTCTAGTGTTCTATGTTCTAAGTCTCGTGTGATTCCATCCCAATCTGTCATCATTCTTCAATGTTATTCATTATCGATTAACCATCTGCTTCAACAGCACTGTGAGAGGCGATCCCATGTTCCTTTTAACAACATTATTCTAATTTCCTGTTTCATTTATTTTTATGATTATCTTAAATTTAATTCATCACATCTCACAAAAACGTGGCCATGTTCTACCACCATCGCAAACTACGAGCTCTGCTCTTGTAACGGCTTCAGTTTCCCAGATTGTGCTGCAAAAAGTCCGTAACTTCACATTTTGTGCTGTAGGAAGGTTGAATTCTGTTTTGCCCTGCTCTCCACTTCAGTGGTTAATGTTAAACTTGAAAATGTTGTTGACAGGAGGTGTTAAGGGAAATGGGGAATAGGTGTTAGTTCTCTAGTCAGGAATGATATTCTTGAGAGGTGTATTGGTGTCAAAGGATATTGTTCCCACATTCAGCAGTGCCGAGGAGGATGAGCAGAAAATTCTACTGTTCCAGCAGGAAGGAAGAATCACTGGACATAGCTGGACAAATCTAGACATCAGATATAATCAGTCAATAATGATATTTTTCAAGTTGCACCTTTTTCTGCCATGAGTCTTTTCATTGACAAGCATTTAAACCCTGGTGTTCTGTTTCTCAGAGTTAATTCAGATATCCCAGCAAAATTGCTTTAGAATTAATGACTCTTTGAAATAGTGGTATTCAAATTACTTTCACTAGTGAATGCATCTTTCCATATTGATTGTCTGGTTGAACTGAATGTCGCACATTTTAATTTCCATGCAGGTATAGATCAGGGTGCCTTTGATAATTCCAGTATGTATTATTACAGTTGAATAATGAACTCATTAAACAACAGTTTTGTATGAGTGGTCACAATGGTTATTCATTTATTATAAATTCTATTCCGGCTATTAGGTTTTAACATGCAAAATATAATTCTTAAAGTATAAAGACTATGGTTCTAGTTTAGAACAAAAATGAATAAATGAATCACCCAGTCAAAAAAAGGGCTTCATTAAAGAGGACTGTTGTGCTGTTTTTACCAATTCCAAGAATATTTTTGACAAAGGAGCAGTTAAAATAAAAATGAAGTTTGCATTATAAAATATTAGACCTGTTCCTACCACGGTAGAAATTTGAATTTGCTACTTGAAGAATAGGCAGCTGGTGGCGCAGTGGACTACAAGGCGAGTGGTCCCTGGTTTCAATCTGGCCAGCTCCTTGCACGCTTTCCATCCCTACTGGATTGTGTGTTGAGCTAACAACTTGGCCTCATGAAAAAACAGAGAAATGATAACGAAGCAGCAAGGCGCAGAGAAACAACGGCTTGAAGAAGATGGTGATAAAATGTTCCTAAAACATTTGTTCGGCAACATCTCAAGTATTGCTTTCATTTCTGGCCACCTCATTGGAGGAAGGAAGTGGAGGCTTTGGAAAGGGTACAAGAAGAGTTTAACCAGGATGCAGCCTGGATTAAGGGGCACGTGCTCAGGGAGAGTTTGGACAAACCTGGGTTGGTTTCTGTGGTGCAGCAGAGGCTGAGGGGAGACCTGATGAAAGCATTTAAGAATGAAAGGTATAGATAGGCTAGACAGCCAGTATCCTTTTCATAGGGTCAAAATATCTAATATTTTGTGCATAATAGGTGTGCATTTAAGTTGGAGAGAGGGGAGTGTGCAAAGCAAGATATTTTATACAGTGAGTGGTGGATTCCTGGAATGCGCTGCAGGAGTGGTTGTAGATGGAGACACGTGAATGTGCAGAGAATGGAGGGATATGGACACGGTGCAGGCAAAAGGGATTCATTTACGGTAGTTAGGCTTTTAATTAGTTCAGCACAACACTGTGGGCCAAAGGATGTGTTGCTGTGCTCTACCATTCTATGTTCTAAGAGTACAAGATGAATAATAGTTTTCAGCTGTGTTTAGCTCAGCTTAGCTTCACCCCTCCCCCTCCTGTCTTCTCCTATCATTTCAGAATTCCCCCTCCCCCTCCCACTTTCAAATCTCTTACTATCTTTTCTTTCAGCTAGTCCTGACAAAGGGTCTCGGCCCGAAACGTCGACTGTACTTCTTCCTATAGACACTCAACACATACAAACAAGCTGGATGAACTCAGCAGGTCAGGCAGCATCCGCGGAAACGAGCAGTCAACGTTTCGGGCCGACACCCTTCGTCAGGACTGAAGAAGGAGGGGGCAGGGGCCCCATAAAGAAGGTGGGGGGAGGGTGGAAAACCAATCAGAGGAAAGATCAAGGGGTGGGGGAGGGGAAGCAGAGAGGGGATAGGCAGGAGAGGTGAAGAAAGAATGTAAGGGGAAAGCACTACGGGCAGTAGAAGAAGGCAGAATCATGAGAGAGGTGATAGGCAGCTAGAAGAGGAGACAGGGTGACAGTGGGATGGGGGAAGGGAGAGGGAGGGAATTACCGGAAGTTGGAGAATTCGATGTTCATACCAAGGGGCTGGAGACCACCCAGACAGTATATGAGGTGTTGCTCCTCCAAGCTGAGTTTGGCCTCATCATGGCAGTAGAGGAGGCCATGTATGCCATTCCTATTTGGATATATCCATACATGGCCTCCTCTACTGCCATGATGAGGCCAAACTCAGGTTAGAGGAGCAACACTTCATATACTGTCTGGGTGGTCTCCAGCCCCTTGGTATGAACATCGAATTCTCCAACTTCTGGTAATTCCCTCCCTCTCCCTTCCCCAATCCCACTTTCACCCTGTCTCCTCTTCCAGCTGCCTATCACCTCTCTCATGATTCTGCCTTCTTCTACTGCCCGTAGTGCTTTCCGCTTAGATTCCTTCTTCACCTCTCCTGCCTATCCCCTCCCTGCTTCCCCTCCCCCACCCCTTGATCTTTCCTCTGATTGGTTTTTCACCTGGCACCTTCCACCCTCCCCCCACCTTCTATATGGGGCCCCTGCCCCTCCTTCTTCAGTCCTGACGAAGGGTCTCGGCCCGAAACGTTGACTGCTCGTTTCCACGGATGCTGCCCGACCTGCTGAGTTCATCCAGCTTGTTTGTACGGGTTGATTTGACCACAGCATCTGCAGTGTACTTTGTGTCCCTATAGACGCTGCCTGGCCTGCTGCGTTCCACCAGCATTTTGTGTGTGTGGATTGATCTGTGCAGTCAGCGGTTGTGGAAAGGCTGAAATAAGGGATGCGATTCCACGAGGTTGGCTTTGTTTTAATCTCAGCGATAGTAAGTAGCATAAGTGCATAATTGGATAAACATTACATGTGATTCAGCAGAGGGCTTAAAATTATGAAGGATGAAAGGGAAAAGTAGATTTACTTGGGCTGAAGAGTGTTGAGAGGTTGTAACTTCGAATCTGATGATGAGAAGAGCACAGATGCAATGTGTTTCTGCAATGAGATGTTGCAGCATGGAATATTATCATTGCAACAAGCTGAGGCAGAGATAATCCTGCAGGGGAAGCATAAATAGATTAAAAATAAAAGGAAAACAGCGAGATACGGTGTCCGGGGAAGAAAGTAGGGCAGCGGAGTGCTCCAGGATTGCTGCAGTGCAGACTCTGCAGTTTGTCTGGGTGATTCTGAGCTTTAATTGCTTTTTCTCCACCTATAATTTCAGAACTGGAGGGAAGTAAGATCCATTGATCACAGCAAGGATAATTATTCTTGGGGTTTTTCATTTGTGGATATGTTAACTGACAGCATTTGCCTTGCTAAAATATTCCTCAGGCTAATTTTTATCATTGATAAGGTTTGCACAATCACTCTTAATTCATCCTCATCACATATTTTCATGCTATGGTTACGCCCAAAAACTTTGTTTTTCTTTTCAGCGCCTGACAGTGCTGAAAAGTGAGGTATACAGAAACTACCAGTTTGGTTTCCAGCTCCTTGTTTAGTCTTTCCCCCTTTACCTCTCTTTTTCCATTTCTGCATTTAGCGCACTGTCCCAATTTTCATCCAACATCTATCGACTGGCTTTACAACTTACAACATTGCAGGTGCCTCTGAGGTAATAGCCTGGTCAAGTTTTGTCTGGATAGGTGCCTCAGCTACCCGAGAGATAGGACTTTATCACCATAGGTTATTGCTGGATATCATCGTCTAGGAAAATACCAGAGCATGCTAACTCAGGCAGTTGATAGTGATGTGGAATTGATTTGGGTTGAAATCATAAACAACAGGGAAAGGAGGATATGGGTGGGAGCAGTCTTTTGGCCCCCAAAATGTGACTTCTCAATAAGTCAGAGCATAAATGGGGAATTATCTGGGGCATGCTTGAAGGGAACTGCAACTGTCATGGGAGTTGTTAACCTACATATTGATTGGATGAACCAAACTGGATAGGGTATGGTAAATGAAGAGTTTATTCTACGTCAGGATTTACTTTTCAGATCAGTACGTTGTGGGATTTACTGGGAATGGGCTATTTTTAATTTGCTGTTATTCAATGAGGAAGGGCTAAAAGGTAATCTCTTGGATGAAGATCCTTTGGGGGAAGTGACCACAATATGATAAATTCCATGTGCAGTTTGAGGATAAACACCATAGCTAGTATCTTCACTTTAAATATTATAATTATAATGATATGAGAGTAAAAGTGTCTAAGGTAGTCTGGGTAAAAAATGTGTTACGCCTGTGCCCCAACTCTGAGGGGCCGAAGGGTACAAAGTAGCCCCCTCCTTTTTGAGAATCGCAAGATCGCTATTAATTCAGGTCAGGAGACCCAGGAAATGAGAGAGAGACGCAGAATCCACAAGGGGTTTGGAATGTCCTGGCCCCTCAGCGATACAAAGCCACGGGAAACGGCCATTGTCTCTTGGAGACGGAATTGTGTATTGAGCACTGTGCTATTCATCGAAGCCCTCAAGGAATGAGCAACGTGGGCTGGTTGGGGGATGGCATCATCCCAACCTGATTGACATCTGAGACCCCGTGAGTAAGGATAAAAGAGGGTCTGGGGAACAACCCCTTTAGACGCACCAGGAGAAACACTAGAAATCCCGTGACAGCGTTTAATAGCGACAGCCGGTGGAAGGCCCACGTGTGTCCTTTCCCATTGCCCGGGATTGAGGCCTTACCACGGAAGACCGCGTAGCTAAAGAAGAGATCACCACCGACAACATTTTGAAGGATCGACATCATAAAAAGGAAAACGGGCAAGTTCTAAAAACATTGTCTCTCTCTCCAACCAAAAGCTGCAGCCTGAATGAACTTGAGTGACTTTTATATTTCCATCGGACAATACATTATCCCCTAGACAACGATAGAGCTATTTCTTATTGATTATTATTATACCCGCACTTTTAGATTTAGTATTGACGACGTATATTATCTGTATGTTTGCATTGATATTATTTTTGTGTATTTTTATCAATAAATACTGTTAAAAATAGTACCATCAGACTTCAACGGACCTCTCTATCTTTGCTGGTAAGTGACCCAGTTATGGGGTACGTAACAACTTGGGGTTCTCGTCTCGAGACTTGACACCAAATTGGGAGGCCAGTGAATCGGGCTTGTAAGTCCAAACTTGGATCTGGTACGCGGGTAGCCAGACGGGAAACCAGCAAAGATGGACGTGGATGAATTTATAGAAAACCCGACTCTGGAAGCGCTAGAGGCGGCCACCAAATCGGACTTGATAAATATGGCAAAGGGACTAAACCTCGCAGAGGTGAGGTTGTCAATGAAAAAGCAGGAGGTGCGAAGGGCCATAACTCAGTATTATATTGAGAAGAATGTGTTTGCAGCTGAGGTATTGGAAAATATCCCTGAAAAGGTACCAGCTAGTGGGACGGCTCAGTCAGAGTTGGAGAAATTAAGGTTGGAACATGAAATTAAATTAAAGCAGCTGGAAGCAGCTGAGAAAGCAAAAGACAGGGCCGAAAAAGAAAAAGAGCAGGACAGAGCTGAGAAACAAAGGGAGCATGAAGTGCAGTTAAAACAGCTGGAAGCAGCTGAAAAGGAGAAAGAAAGGGCCGACAAGCAAAGGGAGCATGCGCTCCAGCTAAAGGAGTTAGAGGTGAAAAGGGAGCAGGAAAGAGCTGAGAAACAAAGAGAGCATGAAATTCAGCTAATACAGCTGGAAGCAGCTGAAAAAGAGAGGGAAAGAGCCGAGAAGGAAAGGGAAGGCACAACAGGCATATGCGGCGTTGTCCATGGAGGGGGAAGAGGCGGAGAATTATGCCAAAGTAAAGGAGGCCATTCTCCGGACTTACGAATTGGTACCTGAAGTGTATAGACAAAAGTTCAGAAATTTAAAGAAAGGGTGGAATCAGACGTATACCGAGTTTGCCTATGAGAAGGGTGTGCTCTTGGATCGTTGGTGTACAGCAGAAACAGTGGAAGAGGATTTTTGGCGTCTCAGGGAGTTAATTCTGATTGAGGAATTTAAAGGTTGTGTTTCAGAGGATATCCGGAGGTATTTGAATGAGAAGTCGAATAAGTCCATCTCCGAATTTGCTAGGTTCGCAGATGAATATGCCCTAACCCACAAGACAAAGTTTTCCTCGAATAAAAGTTACCCGAGAGACCGTGGGAACGATTGAGAAAGCCCGCCGGCTGAGGCAGAGGTCCCGTCGGGAGCTAGTGGTAAGATTGGGGAGGAGAGGCAAGACGGCCAGAGATTTCTGGGCTTGACCTGTTTTAATTGTGGAAAGGGGAGGCATATTGCATCTAGGTGCTTGGCTCCAAGGAAAGAGACAGGAAAAGGGAAAGCAGCAGTCCCTATCAGATGTGCCGTGGTAATCAGTAAATCGACAAAAGATCCCCGGGTAGACAGAGTACGAGAAGGGTCTGAGACTTGTATGTCAAACGGAACCGTGTCTGTGAGGGAGGGAGACCCACCAGTTCCCGTGCGGATCTGGAGAGACATGGGCGCTGAATTGTCATTGATTAGCAGTAAGGTACTAGATTTTGGTCGCAAGACGGGAATGGTAGCTGTGAAAGGAATAGGAAAAGGGACGGAAACGGTGCCCTTCCATAGGATCATTATGAATTGTGAGCTGGTATCTGGGCCAGTTGAAATTGGGGTGCGATCAGAATTGCCGAGAACTGACGCGGACGTCCTTCTGGGTAATGATTTAGCTGGTGGTAAGGTTTGGTCAGCAATGAAGCTGACGAGACAGCCGGTGGAGGTCCCGCCCCTAGATTCCAAGATCTATCCCACATGCGCGATCACTCGCAGCATGTCGAGAAAGGCAGCTGAGAACAAGAGCAGTTTAAATCTGGCCAGTATCTGTTTGGCCGATGCGTTTTTACCGACCCTGTACCACGAGGGTTTAGAGGGGGGTAAAACGGAGAGTAGTAAAGTGAAAGAGAGTAAGGGCGAGGAGGTAGTCCTGCCCTTAGCCAGGAGAAAATTTATAGAGGCACGAAGTAAAGATGAGAAACAGGAAAAGCTGTTAAAGGGTCCAGAGTTGGACATGGATGATCTGTCTGGTTTGGCAGAACTATTTGAAGAAGTTGAAAATTCTAAAGGTGTTCCCGATAATGAAATGAGGGCAGTCCTAGATGAAAAGGATGCCATTACCTTGAAGAAGTCTGCTGGGTTGGCAGATGAGGTTGTTTCAGCCCGCAGGGTTGAGTTTACTCCAGAAGGGAGTTGCCCAGAGTGTAGCTGGGAGGATCAGGGGAATTTAGAATTTGAACAAGGTACGGGTGTTGAAAGCCTGGAAGAGGCAAATGTCCTGTTTGAGTGTGTCCAAGATGTGGATGCACGTGGTACTGAACCTAGTAATGGAGCTCAGAAAAAGTCTGAGGTATTTGATTCAGTTGAAAAGGAGTGCAGTCCTTGTGGGTCAGATGGACTTGGTTCAGTGAAGAAAGGGTTAACCTTGGTAATAGTGGGAAGTGAGAGTTCCCAGGTGTTTGGGCTCGAAGGTGTGTTAAAAGTTAGTGAGGAGATAACAGGTGGTGAGGTGAATATTATTATTGAAGGAAAAGGGAAAAGTGTAGTTTCCAAATCGAATGAAGAAAATTTAAAGTCCGAATTGATGTCAAACGCAGCAACCAGGCTACCGAGACAATGGCTTGGTACCGCGGTGCCTGTGAATCAATTACAGATTGAGTTGGAAGGTAAAGGGGCCCCACACGCTATTGTTATTCCAGAGTGTGGTGTGAAACCGCAGAATTCAAAATGCTGTTTGAACAAAGAGGGATCGCTGGCATTGAGACCTAATCGCCTGAAGGGTCCTGAAGAGAAAACTAGCAACTTGCGTAAAATTAAAGAATTGTGTGGAAATTCAGGAAATGGTCTAAGTTTGGAACACATTGTTGATAAAATAACTCCTATGAAAGGAGCGGGCGAAAGTCTATTTCGCCAGGGTGCACAAGCTCACCACGTGGGAATTAACCGGAAAAGAGGCGAGGGTTAATGGGACGCCATTTTTAAATAGCCAGTTTTACGGGATTTCGACAAAGCATGTGAATAATAAAGACAACCCCCATGGAAGATTGTTAAGTTTGAAAGTAACATAAAGATTAGTATTTGCATGAACTTTTGTAGTATACCCGTAAGCTAAGATCACAACTCTTTAGTTTTTGTTTGCTAAAGAAAATAAGAAATAAAAATAGGTGGTTATTAAATTGGAGTCTGATGCTACAAGACTTTAGTAAGGTACAAGATGTTAAGATATTAAAAGAAGTGACAATGTAATCGGTAACCATCTAGATACTGAATTGAATGTATAACTGTATTACTCTGTAGAAAAAAAAACTTTTGTATTGTGTTAGATTCTAAAATCCTGTAAGACTCTGTATTACTTCGTTTTTACCGATGGTAAAAACGTGTTGAAGAAAGGGGGTGTTACGCCTGTGCCCCAACCCTGAGGGGCCAAAGGGTACAAAGTAGCCCCCTCCTTTTTGAGAATCGCAAGATCGCTATTAATTCAGGTCAGGAGACCCAGGAAATGAGAGAGAGACGCAGAATCCACAAGGGGTTTGGAATGTCCTGGCCCCTCAGTGATACAAAGCCACGGGAAACGGCCATTGTCTCTTGGAGACGGAATTGTGTATTGAGCACTGTGCTATTCATCGAAGCCCTCAAGGAATGAGCAATGTGGGCTGGTTGGGGGATGGCATCATCCCAACCTGATTGACATCTGAGACCCCGTGTGTAAGGATAAAAGAGGGTCTGGGGAACAACCCCTTTAGACGCACCAGGAGAAATGCTAGAAATCCTGTGACAGCGTTTAATAGCGACAGCCGGTGGAAGGTCCACGTGTGTCCTTTCCCAGTGCCCGGGATTGAGGCCTTACCACGGAAGATGGCTTAGCTAAAGAAGAGATCACCACCGACGACATTTCGAAGGATCGACATCATAAAAAGGAAAACGGGCAAGTTCTAAAAACATTGTCTCTCTCTCCAACCAAAAGCTGCAGCCTGAATGAACTTGAGTGACTTTTATATTTCCATCGGACAATACATTATCCCCTAGACAACGATAGAGCTATTTCTTATTGATTATTATTATACCCGCACTTTTAGATTTAGTATTGACGACGTATATTATCTGTATGTTTGCATTGATATTATTTTGTGTATTTTTATCAATAAATACTGTTAAAAATAGTACCATCAGACTTCAGCGGACCTCTCTATCTTTGCTGGTAAGTGACCTAGTTATGGGGTACGTAACACAAGTAAGAGATAGGTCAGTAGAAGGACATTTGGCAGACATTGAAACAGCTGGTGTATAATGCAGAGGTAACAAAGGAGGTAACTGGTTGGTGTTCCACAATTCATGGCCCACAGTGTTCATTATAAATGACACAGATTTTTAAAAAAAAATTATGCAAGGTTTCCAAATGTCCTGATGATACAAAAGTAGGTAGAAGGGCACACTGTGATAAGGATACAGTGATCCCACACTAAGAAATAGATTGAATGATTGAATGAGCAAAGAGAACAGCAATTGGAGTTTAATGTGAGGATATGTGAGGTCACATACTTCAGTAAGAGAAATGAACAGGCAGAATAATATCTAAGTGGGGGAAGACTAAAGGTGATTGAAACACAATGGGATCAGGTGTTTTAGTGCTAACAGGCAGGTCCATCGAGTATTTTAAGAAGGAAATGTCATTTAGGCCTTTATTGTAACGGGATTGGCGGGCCTCATGTGAAACATTATGAACAGTTTTGGCCCCGTTGACGAAAAGAGGTACCCCAAATTAGATTCACCAGGTTAATCCTTGGAATGAGAGTGTTGTCCTATCAAGAGAAGCTAGTCAATTTAAAAGAATGAGTGATAACCTTAGTCAAACATATAAGATGCTAAAGGGGATTGACATTGTAGACTTTAGGATATTTTCACTAGTGGGAGAGTCTTGAACAAGAGGGTATAGCTGCAGGAAAACAGGTTGTTCATTTATAACAAAGGTCAATGAAATTCCTTCTCTAAGAGTTTGGTAAATCTCTGGAATTCTCTGATCTGGTGGGTGGTGGAATGTGGATTATTAGATTATGCAGAAATGGCACAGAAGTGGGGAGGGGGGTCGCTGCTGAGGCCAGCATAGACCAGCCACAATCAGATTGAATGCTGGGTAAGCTTGAAGAGTCTGATAGCCTGTTCTTGCTGCTTTTTCTTGTGTGAAAGTTAAATATTTACAATGAATATTCATCAAAGTGCCATACTAATAATTAATGAATAAAGCATGTCATTTGTACCATTCTCTCCCCAATTGCCTTTTCATCTAAGTTTAAAAAATAACTTGTTTTTATCCCCAGACAGGTCTTATAAACTTGCGTCAGGTTGATTTTAGTAAGGTTGGCCAGTCATTTCATACGAAATCATTTGCTAACACAGCTGAAGAGTAAACCCAACTGTGTGAAGATATTCTCAGAATACCTGCATCACCAGGTACAAGATGCATACAGACAGAAAATTCAAATGTTTATGTTATCCTAAACTTGCGATAGACCAGCGTCCTATCCAGGGGGGAGTCTCATACTCTCAGTCACTTCACGCCACGGAAACCAGCATAAGCACCAGTCTGATGAGCCTATAAGGCTCCGGACAGACTTTAACTTTATGTAATCCTGGATTAAGAATAAAATCAGGTCCATACAAGGCCATTCCATGTATAGATCATTTTTTTGCCAACATGGAAGAAGTCAAATAATTCTCTTTTGTATCTTTCATCACATTATCACCACCATGATGAAAGACAAAAGCAGCAGATACATGCAAGCACCACCGCACGATGTTCCTCTCCACCATCCTGACCTGGAAACGTATTGCTTTTCTTTCAGAGTGACTGGTCTAAATTCTGCAGCTCCTTGCCCAACTGCACAATGGGAGTATCTTCAATAACGGTTCAAGAATATTGCTCACTAGCACCTGCTCAATGTCCATTATTGAAGGGGAAAAGTGGTCTTGCCTGTGACATCCAAATCTGGGGAAAAGAGTCAGAAAAACAGACTTCATTGTTTCTATCAGAATTCAATTTTGATGTAATGTTATCGACCTTCTTTATTAACAGTTTTAAACTCACCACAGATGCTGCCTGATTGAAGTACACATTTCCATCATCTTCCATTTTATTTCCGATCTCAAGTGTTTGTTCTGTTCTTGTTCCAGTGGGTTTTTGCTCTTCTCAATGTTCTCGCTCATCGTCTTGCATCTGTATTTCCATTAGACAGATTGATTACAATTATCAGGACTTTAATATCCTCCCTGAGTCAACAACACCACCACTTGTGTGATTCAGTCTCTCTTGGTCTCCCCACAACAGACATTACTTTGTTTTCCTTAACCCCTCCCTTCTCTTGTTTAGATTTTAACTTTCCCAGTTGTGATGAGCACTCCACATTACCAGAATCTTAACCATAGCTTACAACCATCAGGCTCCCAAACCAGCATGGATAACTTCAGTCACTTCAATGCCGAGGTGTCTTCACAAAGACTCACTCAAGTTCTCAGTATTATATTATTGATTTAATATTTGCACCATTTGTCTTTGCCCACGTTGGTTATTTCTCAGTCTTTGTTTATGTATAGCTTTTCATAAATTCTATTGTATTTCTTTATTTTCCTATAGATGCTTTCAAGAAAATTAATCTTAAGGTAGTATGTGGTGGCGTACACTCAGAGGCCACTTTATTAGGTACACCTGCTCATTAATGCAAATATCTAATCAGCCAATCATGTGACAGCAACTCAATGCATAAAAGCATGCAGACATGGTCAAGAGGTTCAGTTGTTGTTCAGACCAAACATCAGAATAGGGACAAAATGTGATGAAGGTGACTGTGGAATGATTGTTGGTGCCAGATGGGGTGATTTGAGTATCTCAGAAACTGCTGATCTCCTGGGATTTTCACACACAACAGTCTCTAGAGTTTACAGAGAATGGTACAAAAAACAAAAGGCCTCCAGTGCGTGGCAGTTCTGCGGACAAAACTGGCTTGTTAATGAGAGAGGTCGGAGAACAGACAACAGTCAAAATACCCTCCAATTTTATTTTTTTTTTACAGCTTCACGGAGCGATCATTGCTCAGAACAGGAATTTGATACACAGCCTGAAAACAGCGCAGCACTATAATAAAACATCACGTCAAAGAAAACTCCAGCTGCGCGACAATAAAGGCTATGTGCGTGGGAGCGTTTCAGCCGTTGCACGGCCATGTACACACGCAGCTTAGAGGAAACAGTGGTGACAGTAACTCAAACAGCAGCACGTTACAACACGGCTGTGCAGAAGAGCGTCTCTGTATGCACGGCACGTCGAACCCTGAAGTACTAACAGAAGATCAGACTGAGTTCCAAGGTGTGCCTAATAAAGTGGCCACTGATACTCTTATCCAGCACATTTCACATTTTCATCCCCCATTGTAACTTTGCATTTCAGTTGTAACTGAGTTCATTCACCTTACCTGCCATTTCAATGTGACAATGTCAAAGGTCAGCTCTCTATGACTTTCCTAATAGTCAGAATGGCTAAGCCGTTAACTCACGATAATACATTTTAAGGACAGAATTTTCTCCACAGTGAGTCACCTAGCAAGTACTATTGGCAATGACTTCCTGAGTTTAGGTTTCAAGAAAAAGTCTGCAAAGTATCTCAGCTGACCTCATCTGCATTAATAAAATCTAACCATGATGTTGCAATACACCATATTTACATTTTACACCAATACACCATTCATTTCTCACCTTAATGTTTTAACCCAGAATAACTATTGATTGGCCCACACAACATCTCTTCATTCGTAGCGCTAGTTTTGTTAAATAAACATGTGGACAAACCCAAGCATTTACATTTACAAACCTGACAGAGATAAGACATTTTCTAAAGTTGTTTATTTCTTTTCCCCAGGGTCAAATATGCCTGCAACTTTTGAGCATCTGGTCGATGACTATGATGGTCAATACAATGGCTAACTCTGCAGTGAAGTTTTCTCCAAGGATATGTTCCACAGTCTCTTCAAAAATAATCATTTAATGGATCCTGAGGTAAATTTGTGCAAAGGTTTCTTTTCATGATGTTACTCTCCAGAAACCAATAAACTGTATGTCATTTAGAAACAATTTACCATCACTGAACTTCCAAATACAATACTTTGACCACAAGATGTCAATTGTTTTAAGAATCACATATTTAAAAATTTTAAACATTTAAACATTGTAAACATTTTTGTTTTTGTGCTGTATATCCTGGGAGACTTTTATTAGTCAATGATTCTTGCTTCCTGTGAATTGGTTAGACTTGAGGCAATTAGGAATTAGTCATTCTCAGAATAAAAACTGAGGGTTCTTGCAATCTATTTATGTCCAACAGTTCTGGTCAATGTCTTGTAAAATTATCCATATGTATGTATAAAAAGACGGAAAGCTAGAAACAGAAGAAATGAAAAGTAGCAATTGTTTTGCTGTAAATCACCCTTTTATCAATATAAAGATACACCAGTAGTTCAGATCTAGAATTACGTTGTACATGATTTCACCATAAACTGTAGAAGTTCATTTCACATTGCATGCAGCCCTTCTTCCAAAGCAACATATTCTTTGGTGCAGAGCTACACCAAGGCATATCTACTTCTTGAAAAATGATGGTGAAATTCAACCCTGTCTGTAAGGAGAGTTAATGAATTACATTTCATTTGAAACTATTTTTTAGTTTGTCACTATAATGAATGATGTTCTTCTGCAATCATCTCTGTCTGGCCGCCATCATAATGCTTGGTTCAAAAATAACAATTCAGCTACACGGATGTAAAAGAATTGCTGCTCGTGACACACTGTTTGCACCAGAAATTTTATATTATCCAGCTAATTATTTACCCTTCATCAGCATAGAAACATCGAAAACCTACAGCACAATACAGGCCCTTTGGCCCACAAAGTTGTCCCTACCTTAGAAATTACTAGGCTTACCCACACCCCTCTATTTTTCTAAGCTCCATGTACCTATCCAAAAGTCTCTTAAAAGACCCTATTGTATCCGCCTCCACCATCATTGCCGGCAGCCCATTCCACACACTCACCACTCTCTGAGTAAAAAACTTACCCCTGACATCTCCTCTGTACCTACTCCCCAGCACCTTAAACCTGTGTCCTCTTGTGGCAACCATTTCAGCCCTGGGAAAAAGCCTCTGACTATCCACACAATCAGTGCCTCTCATCATTTTATACACCTCTATCAGGTCACCTCTCATCCTCCGTTGCTCTAAGGAGAAAAGGCCAAGTTCACTCAGCCTGTTTTCATAAGGCATGCTCCCCAATCCAGACAACATCCTTGAAAATCTCCTCTGCACCCTTTTTATGGCTTCCACATCCTTCCTGTAGTGAGGCGACCAGAACTGAGCACAATACTCCAAGTGAGGTCATAAGCATGAGCCTACTATCTTGGTTTTATTAATAACTGCCAGTGGATAGGAAGAGAGCTCTTTCCTTCACCAACAATAAAGCAGCATACATTTCCTTGCCAACATCGTGGCTTGCTAAAACCAGGTACTCTTTTGCCAGTATAAGTTATAAGCAGGTTGTTCTTCTATTATGTGAGTGTACATCGTATAATCCTGGGTGCATTTATTTTGAAAGATATTCCCCACATAAATCTGCCTCTGTTGAAAAGAGTTAATAAGAGTAGCCCAAGGTGTACTTGTCAATATTAAATAACTCCTCTGAAAAGGTCACTAAGAGATTAATGAGGCTTTCCATTTCCCCTCAATAGTCTGGTATAAAGTATAGAAACAGTATTCTCAAACCTGGTGCAACACTATTGGCTTGGCCATGCTTAAAAACTTGCTTGGACGCGAACCCAACCAAAATGAGCAAAGTCTTTTGAGCAAAGGACTGGTTGGTGAGCAGGAAGAGGGCTTTCCTGCAGAAAAGACTAAATTTTAGAACCAGGATTAAGGTAAATAGACAGTGGAGTCACAATGTACTGATAATGTTTATCTGTGAATTAACTTCTAAATGTAACTGTTCACTGCAGTGTATGTAATTGCGTTGCTGATATCTTGCATCTGCTGCAGTTTGCAGTTGAAAGAAGGTGTGGAATAAACTGTTACACCTTGTTTAAACTTGTGAGTTCTTGACTATGTTCCAAAAATGCACTTTACAATGATTTCACGGGAATCAAGGACCAACTATATTCACCAAATATTGCTGTGGTGTGTTGACGTGTCATGCAGCAAAGAAACGACATTGAACATCTATAAAGAATCATATATTTAAAAAAATGAAGTTAGAGGTTAAGTCACAGATGTGGAATAAAATGTGCATAAATACATAAATACCAGCATGAATGTGAACACCATTCACTGATGGGGAGTCTAACTGAAATGGTTGATCAGATATCTGCCTTGGGACGGGGGGGAGGGGGAGGAAAATTTAACCAGATTTGTCACATACAGTCCTGGCCTTGCGTGTTGTTCTCTGAATTTTGGAGACTCCTCTCGAGACTGCGTGGTTTTATTCTGGGTGCTCGGGTTTTCCCCCAGCTCCCACAGTTGTGCAGGTTCTTAGGTTACTAGATCTCTGCAAATTGCAGTAGAATCATTTGGGAGTTGTTGAGAATGTGGAGAGAATAAAAGAAGTGAAATTAATATAGAATTAGTGTAAATGGGTGGGCTGATGGTTGCATAAACTCATTGGGCTGAGGAGCCTGTTCCCATGTTGTGAGACTTTAAGTATATCTGTTCACACTGGGAGAGAAAAAAATAAAGTGATAAGTAACTTTTGGATTTTGGATAAAGATGGGGTGGCGCGGTAGTGTAGTGATTAGCGTAATGCTGTAAGATTGGGATTCAGTTCCCTTCACTGTCTGTAAGGAGTTTGTACATTCTCCTCATGTCTCGTGGGTTTCCTCCGAATGATCTGGTTTCCTCCCATGTTCCAAAGACAAACAGGTCAGGGTTAGTAAATTGTGGGTGTGTTATGTTGCTGCCAGAAGTATGGGGGCACTTGCAGAGTGCCCGCAGCACGTCACAGGCTGTGTTGGACTTTGACACAAACAACGCATTTCACTGTGTGTTTTGAGGTTTCAATGTCCACTCGACAGAAAAAGCTCATCTCTAACCTTTTAAGAGATAACAAAAGACTCTGTTGGAGTCATCTACTGTATCCAGTGCTCCAGGTGTGACCTCCTGTATTTTGGTGAGACCCAATATAGATTGGGAGACCACTTCACTGAGCACCTACGCTCCATCCAGGATCTCCCGGTAGCCACCTATTTAAATTTTTTGTCCTATTTTCATTCTGACATGCCAATCAATGGCCTCCTCTATGGCCACCTTGAGGCCACACTCATGTGGCAGGAGCAACACCTTATATTCTGTCAGGGTAGCCTTCAAACTGATGGCATGAACATTGATTTCTCCAACTTCCGATAATGGTCCCATCCTGCTCTTCTTCACCATTCCCCATTCCCATTTCCCTCTCTCACCTTATCACCTTACCTGCCCATCACCTCCCTCTGGTGCTCCTCCCCTCCCCTTTCTTCCATGGTCTTCTAATCTCTCCTTTCAGACTCACTCTTCTCCGTCTCTTTCACCAATCAACCTCCCAGCTCTACCTCACCCTCTCCCCCTCTCCCAGTTTCACATATCACCTACCACCTTGTACTCCATCCTCCCCTTCTCCCACCTTCTTACTCGGGCTTCTCATTTTTCTTTCCAGTTCTGATGAAGGGTCTCGGCCCAAAACTTCAACTGTTTGCTCTTTTCCACAGGTGCTGCCTGCCCTGCTGAGTTCTGCCAGCATTTTGTGCGTGTTGCTTTGGATTTCAAGCATCTGCAGATTTTCTCCTGTTTATCTATGATGTTAGTGCTTTATCCTGTCCTTGATCAGAAACAAGTGTGTTTCAAAGGTTCAAAAGTCAAATTTAATGTCAGAGAAATGAATACAACATACATCCTGAAATGCTTTTTCTTTGTAAACATCCACAAAAACAGAGAGGTGCACCAAAGAATGAACAACAGTTAAATATAAGACCCCTGAAGTACCCCCTCAGCTCCCCCCTCCCGCACGTAAGCAGCGGTGAGCAACAACTCCCCCCCCAGCAAAAACAAACGCGCATCAATACCATCACTGAGCCCAAGCATGTGCCAACCAATAGCAAAGACACAGACCAAAGTTACCCTAAAGTTACCCTACATTACATCCGAAATTTGACAACCCACAGGTTCACTCTCTCCCTGGCAAGGGAGAGTGATGTATCCCCCATTTTCACAGCGAGCCGGAGACATAACAACAACCCGCTGGTTTACGATGTTAAAAGTCTATATCGTGTCTTTTTTCGAGCTCTATCCGAAGATCGCAAAGACCTTGCGCCTTCGGGCCCACAGCAAAAGACTTTCCGGCCTCCCCGACGACACACGAGTCTCCGGCCTTAACAACGACCTTTGATCCGCCCGTCTCCAGAGCCCTGAGATCTTAGGCTTCCAAACACGATCAAGATTCTCAGGCCAAACCCTTGGCATGTCGAATAGTGGCCAGTCGTGGAACCCCAAGGACAGTTCCCATTCCCGCAAAGAACCGAAGCCAGCATGTAACTCCAGGTCAGGGTCTTCAAAAGAACCCTGAAAGGGAAAAATAAAGATATTAAAGGTAGAAATAGAGGTATTTCCGAAGAAGCAAGCGAAGGAGTCGCCGTTAGGTGCCATTAATCCTCCTAAGCTCCACTACATATATAAGAGTAGTAAATAATCTATCATGAGAAATTCCACATGGACAAATTCATAACTGTGGCCTCATGAATATACATTTATTATGCAATTAATAATTGATTACAAGTCCGGTTAATATATTCTACAAGGATTTCATAAATTCACAATGGATAAATATTTTATTTTATGATAATGATATTAAGAAAGACAGAGTTCAAAAGTGCTGTCTTTACAAATATTCCTACTTCATTAGCAGAAATACAGGTATGATAAATACTCTTCTATCTGGAAGTTTATGGTTTTAAACCTTTCATAAATATTATTCACAAATTGCTTGGACAAGGCAGTGATGGGTTTTGATCTTTACCTTCTCAGCAGGTGTAAGTAATGTGGCACATAAAAGAAAATATGTTATATGGGATACCCAGGGCAGTGATGCCAATTGCTTGGAAATGTCGTTTTCTGGATTATCAAGTTCTGACATCTTTTTGCATGCTTTGATTGCTTTGAGATAAAAATATAGGTAATTAAAATCCAAAATATCTAATGATTTTCTTAAAGGTTATTCCAGAATTCCTTGTTGAAGTTTTGCCTATACCTGCCTACATTCAGGCATATTTGCCACAAAGAAAGAGTCAAACCTCCCGCCTTCTCATTCAGTTGTAGTATCGTCTGATATTTACTAACATGGGCGTCGCTATCGACCAGAAATTAAACTGAACCAGCTAAGTAGGTCAGAGGCCCAGCATCCTCTTGCAAGTGACTCACCTCCTCATCTCCCCATCCTTTCTGTCAATGATAAAACACAAGAAAGGATTGTGATTGTGGTGAACTACATATACCTGCTGGACACGCCCCTCTGCTGACTGCTCCTGTGGCTCCTCCCACAGACCCCTGTATAGAGGCGATTGGAGGCAGTCACTGCTCCTCCCTCAGTCTCCAGGATGCTGTGTGGTGATCTCTTGCTGCTGACGGTGCTTTCTTCCAGCCAATAAAAGCCTACCTTAACTCACGCCTCCGAGAGTTATTGATGGTGCATCAGTGATATAACAGTCTGTCTGATCAGTGCTGTTTCAACCGTGTAGGATGCTCAGTATCATCTAGTACGATGTAGCCACTATCGTAAATATTCATTCCCTTCACCACCAACACCATTGGCTGCAAAGTGTACCATTATCAAAATGTACTGACCTTAATTGCCCACCTAAAACATATCCATCTTGGTTGAGTTACGAGGGCAGCACTACCATTGTCAGGGAAACCCCACCCCATCACCACACTCCAACCCATCTGCACGTTGCCCTGACTTGGATGTGCACCACCGGGCCTCCACCATCTCTGGGTCCAAATTCTGGAAATCTCTGCCCAGCTGGGAGCACCTTCACCAGGACTCCAGTGGTTCAAAGAGGCACCTCACCACCTGCCTGCTCAAGGGCATTTAGTGCTGGACAATAAACACTGGCCAGCGCTACACAGATCCCAAAAGGGACGTTGAAATAAACCCCCCCAGGTAGTTTTGCACAGGAAGAAGTGGTCGCTTTCTGCAAGTTCCCCTAAGGCACTGTTGCTTTTCAGGAAGAGGCTGCAATTCTTCCCCAAGTAATACTTCCCAATGGTCTCCATGTCAGCAGAAAGTGGACGTAAAAGTAAAGCTATCTTGCGCAAATATTTCTCCTTATTTTACATATTAGATTACAAGTAGGAAGGGTAAAAGACAAACCCTTCAAGGTTCAGAATAATGCACTTTGGTAAAATACAATGTTTAGTTGTGAATGTTACATTTCGTTTAATATCTGCAAAGTAGGATTGTGTTAATTGTAACAACATTTGTACATTGGCAAGCAAGTTTCCTACCATGAACTGTTTTAAATCATCACATCTAGCAAAGTGAGAAACTTGCCTTCAAGACACAGCATTTAAAGAAAATGCCATGCTTTCTATTTCCTTAATTCAGAATTATTGTCAATTTGACTGTATTTCTATGCCTGTAGAAGGACTTTTCCATATTATTTTGCAGTTATTTTCAGGTTCAATGTCGAGCATTGTTCATATTGATCTGTGGAACACGAGTTCTTGTCATGGTTTTGTACTCATAGGTAATTTATGTAATTTAAATTAATTGGTATTGTCATGTGAAATAATTGGTTGGGAATTGTGAATGATTTATTAAATTCCATTAAAGAAGACCTGTATTGGAAATTCATCATATTTGCTCCACTTTACAGTACAGGGGTTTCCTAGATTACAAATGACCTGATTTCTGAAAATCCAGCTTTATGCAAATTCTGCCATACATTTTTTGAAGCATTTCTCAAGCTAGTAGTAATAAAATATTCATGAACACATGTGAGATAACTTGAAAGTATTTCATAGCATTTCATAGCACTCAACACTGTAATTGTCTAAGTGAGTAGCATTAGTGAGTAGCATTCAATAACATGAAAGAATTTTAAGGTATCATTTTCATGTATGTAGAGCAAAACATTGTAGGTCCAGTAGATTTGGAAAATGGATGTTGCTGACTCATTGTGAAATCAGCTTATGTACAGTTCTCAAGAATAGCCCTCTTAAATAAACTGGGAGCTGCTTGTAAAAGAAGCTTATACAGTTTAGAGCTATGGAGTGTCTTTACAGACGCTAACTATTTATCAGCCATGGTTTTCTGGGAAACATTGACAGTTCTTTAAAACTGAACTTGCTCACTACTGTGATCTGGTGATTTCCGATTTATTGTTGTAGCACACCAACCCAGGGGGCAGTAGAGCTATTGATGTGCAGGAATGTAATAGAACAATATAGAAAGCATTGACTGTTTATGTAAAGTATGAAAAGGCATAGCACGATTTATTCTTGTAAATATTTTTTTAATATGAATGAAGTTGGCAGCGGAATAGGAACCGGAGTGATAGGGCTGAGGATAGGGAGCTGGTATAAGTCGATGCAGTGCGTAGTGAGACTGGCTGAGGAAGGACAGGCAGATGATAGGGTAAAATTGTAGGCAGTAAGATTAGGTGAAATGTATCATGCACCCAGGGCATGCCCTTTTTGCAGTGTTTCCATCAGATAGGAGATACAGAAGCCTGAAGGCACACACTCAGTGACTCAGGAACAGCTTCTTCCCCTCTGCCATCCGATTCCAAAATGGACATTGAACCCTTGAACACTACCTCACTTTTTTAATATATGTTATTCCTCTTTTTTTGCACAATTTTTAATCTATTCAATATACATATGCTGTGATTGGTTTATTTATTTATTTATTATTATTATTTTCTTCCTTCTATATCATGTATTGCATTGAACTGCTGCTACTAAGCTAACAAATTTCATGACACATTCCAGTGATAATAAATCTGATTCTGATTCTGAAAAATCAGAAAGGGTGATGAATACAGAAATGAAGGTGTTGTATTTAAATGTACGCAGTGTACGGAGTAAGGTAGATGATCGTGTAGCGCAGTCTGGAAGGTATGACGTCGTAGGCGTCAGTGAAATGTGGCAAAAAGAAAATCTTAGTTGGGACCTTGACGTCCAACAGTACACTTTGTATCAAAGGGACAGACAGGTAGGCAGAGGGGGCGGAGTAAAAAATGCAATCAAATCCTTAGAAAGAGGTGACATAGGATCAAAACATGTAGAATCCTTTTAGGTAAAGTTAAGAAACTATGGGGGTAAAAAGACCCTGATGGAAGTTACATAGGCCCCCAAACAGTAGCCAGGATGTGGACTTTAAAGACCAATGGAAAACAGAAAAGGCATGTAAAAAGGGCAATCTTATGATAGTCATGTGGTATTTCAATATGCAGGTTGATTGGGAAATCAGGTTGATGCTGGATCCCAAAAGAGAGGGAATTTGTAGAATGCCTATGAGATGGCTTTTTATAGCACCTTGTGGCTGAGCCCACTCGTGGATCAGCTACTCTAGACTGAGTGTTGTGTAATCAACCAGATTTGATTAGGGAGCTTAAGGTAAAGGAATCCTTGGAAGGTAGTGATTAAGATGGCGCTGGTGAACCACAGTAACGTTCCACAGACTACGTACAATACTTCTAAATATACCACTTTTAAATTACTCCCTCTGCAATCTGCAGTGTGTAATTTCCCTTTAAACAATGTACTTCTAAATTAATGATCTACAGATTTCATGATCTCATGAAGGACTCCTTGGACTCAACTCTCAAGCAAGCAGGTATGGCACCTTTAAGCGGACAATAGTTCATTGCCATGGCCAGAAGCGAGGCATGGGGGTGGGGGGAGCAAGACAACAAGCCGGGCTGAAATGCAGAGCAATGAGGCCCCCTCTTACCCAGTATCTTGTCAGCAAATGTCCAGTCACTGGAGAACAAAACTGAGGACCTGACAGCAAGCTTGCTGTATCAGAGGGAAATGAGAGATTGTTGTGTTCTATGTGCAAATGAGACATGGCTTACTCCCAGCATGCCAAATATGATGATCAGACCCAAAGACTTCTCAGTTCACAGAATGGACCGAATTACTGAGTCAGAAAAGGCAAAAGGTGAAGGTGTGTGTTTCATGATAAACTCTCAGCAGTGCGCTGATGTGGCAGTTTTGTCAAACTCAAGTTCTCCAGACTTTGAACACCTAACAGTCAAATGGCATCTGTTTGTTACAAGGACACGGCAGTGGAAATGAACCCAAGTGCAGAACACGGGCGTGGAGGCAGAGTTGGGAGGCGTTATTAACGTAGCGAGCGTGGGGTCCGTATCTAGGAGCAATGCTTGACCTAGAACTGGTAGTCCTGAGAACCATGAAACAAGGTTACTCACACCAGAGTCGGCCAACAAACTGGCAGCTCCTTGTTGTGCTCACAGGATCTTTATACTGCATTTGCTGATGGAAAGCAGGTGTGTGTAGTTAATGGAACCTGGGAATGAGTGGAAACTAAACGAGGTGATTGAGGCCCAATTCCTGAGGTAAATAGCCAGGTGGGCGATAGCCAGAAGGGACCATGACACTGTTCTATTCACCTAGAGAATTCTCCTCCATAATCCTGGCTGCGGTTTACGTACTGTCAGCAGCTGACTGTAAGCAAGTGCTTGAGAAACTGCATAATGCCATCTCCAAACAAGAAAACAGTCTATCCTGATGCATTTCAAATCATAGTTGAGGTAATCAGCCAGCTTGCTTGAAGAAAATCCTGCTCAATGCCATCAACATATTACCTGTAGCACCAGAGGTCCCAACACACTAGATCACTGTTATACTAAGATAAGGAATGCCTACTGTTCCGTGCTCAGACCACATTTGGGTAAATCTAATCACTTGGCTGGCCTTCTACAGGCATACAGGCAGAGGCCAAAGAGCAAAACTCCAGAGATTAGAACAACAAAGAGGTGGCTGTGGGAGGCTGAGGAGTGGCTCTGGGATTGCTTCAAGTCGGTGAACTGGGCTGTGTTCTAGGACTCTTCTGTGGATCTGAATGAATAAACCATGGTCGTGGACTTAATTAAAACAGATGCAGATGAGCATGTCTGTACAAAATCATACAGTGTTCCCCAACCAGAAGCCGTGGATTAAACCATGAGATCTGCGATCTGATGAGGGCCTGATCAGAGGCATTCAAGTCCAGTGACCATAAAAGTTACAAGAGGTCCAGGTATAATCTCTGGAAAGCGAGGTGGCAATTCCAGACTAAACGTGAATCAACGAAGGACACTCGCCAGTTGCGGCAGGGCTCAAGTACTATCAGCTTTTATACAGTTAAATAAAGCGACATAGACAATGACACAGCTTTACTTCCAGATGAGCTCAAAGACTATGCTCACTTTGATAGTCAAAGCATAGAGGAAACAGCACACTCCCACAGCCGCCGATAATCCTGTGATTTCAGTCTCTGAGGCCGACGTGCAAGCGGCCTTCAGAAAGGTGAACCCACAAGAAATATCCAGACAGGGTACTTGGCCAAGTACGAGAGACCTGTGCTGATCAACTGGCTGGAGTGTTCACTAAGATCTTTAACCTCTTGCTTTGGCAGTCTGATGTACCCAGGCTGCTTCAAAGGGGCTTCAATTATACCCGTGCCTAAGAAGAATGTGGTAACCTGCCTCAATGGCTATTGTCCAGGAGCACTTACATCCAGAGTGATGAAGAACTTATAGAGGCTGGTGACGAAACATTTCAACTCCTGCCTAAGAAGCAACTTGGATTCACTCCAATTTACCTACCAGAGCAACAGCTCCACAGCAGATGCCATCTCATTGGCTCAACCCTGGATCATCAGGACAGAAAGATGCATATATCAAGATGCTCTTTATCCACTACACCTTGACATTCAATACCATAACCTCCTCAAAGCTAAACAATAAGTTTCTATTCCTTGACCTCCATACCAATACTTCCTTGTGCAACTGGATCTTCGATTTCCCCCCTTGCAGACCTGTGAGTCTGGATTGACAACAACATCTCCTCCATGATCACCATCAGCACCGGTGCACCCAAGGCTGTGTGCTTAGCCCCCGCTCTACTTGCCTTACGCTTAAGACTGCGTGGCTTAGCACACCTCTAATGCCAGATTCAAGTTCGCTGACAGCACCACTATTGTAGGCCACATCAAAGCTGGTGATGATTCAGCACATAGGAGCGAGACTTAAAATCTGGCTGAGTGATGCCATAACAACAACCTCATATTCAATGTCAGCAAAACCAAGGAGCTGATTATTGACTTTAGGAAGAGGAAACCAGAGGTCCATTAGCCAGTCCTCATCAGAGGATCAGAGTTGGAGAGGGGTAGCAATTTTAAATTCCTGAGTGTTAATATTTCAGAGGATCTGACCTGGGCCCAGCACATAAGTGTAATTATGAAGAAAGCAAAACAGCACTTCTACTTCCTTAGAAGTTGCAAAGATTTGGCATGGCATCCTAAACTTTAACAACTACAGAAGTTTGTATCTATAGTTGTGTAGTGGAGGGTATATTGACTGGCTGTCTGGTATGGAAACACCAATGCACCAATGCCCTTGAATGGAAAATCCTACAAAAAGGATAAAGCACTCCCCACCACTGAGAAGTGTTGTTGCAGGAAATCTGCATCCACCACCCAGGACATGCTCTCTTCTCTTTTCTGCCAACAGGAGGAAGGTTTAGGAGCCTTAGGACTCACACTACCAAGTTCAGGAGCAGTTATTACCCCTCAACCATCAGACTTTTCAATGAAAGGAGATAACTACACTCAATTTTACTTGCCCCCTCATTGAAATGTTCCCACAACCTATGGACTCACTTTCAAGCACACTTCTTCTCATGTTCTCGATATTTATTGCTTATTTATTTATTTATCACTGTTATTTCTTTCTTTTTTTATGTTTACAGTTTGTTGTCATTTGCACACAGGTTGATTGCCCAGTTGGTGTGGCCTTTCATTGATTCTATTACAGTTATTAGACTATTATGGATTTATTGAGTATGTCCAAAAATGAATCTTGGGGTTGTATATGGTAAAATATATATACTTTGAAAATAAACTTACTTTGAAATTTGAACTTTCTAAAGCACCCCTTAGGAGGCAGTGATTCCAGGAATGAAATAGTTAATGTGTGAGAAGCGATTGTTGTCTCTGGGTCTGTACTGACTGGAGTTCAGAAGAATGAAGGGGGATCTCATTGAAACTTTTCAAGTATTGAAAGGCCGAGACAGAGGTGGAGAGAATGTTTCCTATAGTGGGGGAGTCTAGGACCAGGGGGCACAGCCTCAGATCAAAGGGACATCCATTTAGAACAGAGATGAAAAGGAATTTCATTAGCCAGGAGGCAGTGAATCTGTAGAATTTATTGTCATGGATGGCTGTGCAGGCCAAGTCACTGAGTATATTTAAAGCAGGGTTGGATAATTTCTTGGTTAGTCAGGGCATCAAAGGTACGGGGAGAAGGCAGTGAGAATGGGGTTGAGAGGGATAATAAATCAGCCATAATGGAACGGCAGAGCAGATTTGATGGGCTGAATGGCCTAATTCTGCTCCTTTGTCTTATGGTTTTAGCTTAGTTTGATTTAAAAACAAACTATACTCTGACTTTGATTTCTTGATGGAGACTGACATACAAAAGCAGGCCTGTGACAATTCCCCCTAGTTACACTGAACCTACATACAGGGAGGTATTCATTTAAATTACTTCAATGGATTTAAGGTAATTGTTGGGTCAATTTCCATGGTTTTGAATTAATAAAATTCCAGAATATATTTTAATTGTTTTAAATGTTCATTTTTGAATTATTAATTTAAAATTTGCTATATTTCTGTATGTTTCTAAATGTCAGGAATAGTGTTATGACAGACAGACAGACATACTTTATTGATCCCGAGGGAAATTGGGTAAAGTCAGGTAGCTTCTCACCAATAAGTTGCTGCAGATAAAACACCAAGCAGTACGTTTGTATTTCTTATGGGAACCACCAGTAGTTCTGAGTGTCTTGCCATCAAGATCAGATCTATTATTTCTGACATCAGATGTGAAATTCTGTTGTCTTGCAGCAGTAGTACAGCGCAAAGAAATAAAAGACTAGAAATGACAAATGTAATCAAAGTGTAAAAAAATGAATCATGAAGTACTGTGGCAGAGGAGAAAATGCCATTTTCGTATCATGGAGTGTGGGTCTCTCGTCTATGATGGTAGTAACGAGAAGAGGGCATGTCCTTGGTGATGGGGGCCCTTAATAATGGGGCTGCCTTCCTGAAGCACCACTTCTGGACGGCCTCAGTGGAGGGTAGCGTTGTGCCCCGGATGGAGCTGTGCAGCCCCCTGCAATCCAGTGCATTGGAGGCTTCCACTCCAGGCTCTGATGCAACCATTCAGAATGCTCTTCACTATATATTTATAGGAATCTGCAAGAATCTTTGATGACATACAAATCCTCTCAAACTCACAGAGTAGTAGAGCTGCTGGTATGCTTTCTTCATGATTGCATCAATACGTTGGGCTGAAGGTAGATGACCGCTGACCCCTCAGTGAGGATTGGTATGTTCGTCTGACTTCCCCTTCCCGAAGTCCACAAGTAACAGGCATAGGGTTCAGACCCTGTGTGTTTCCCCGCTGGTTTATCTTCTTATGACTTAAAGGACTGAAGAAAGTAAGCAGTGAACAAAATTTATGTTTAAGCATGTTTAACACACTATAATGATGATAAAGGAAAGGCTGCTATAAAGAAGCAGAACATAGTTTTGAATAATGCAAAGCTCTATACATTACTCTGAACATTTTATGAAGGAATAAATGTAGTTCTCACCATCTCAGTACAGATATGAAAATACATTCAACATTTTTAGATGTATAATCCCGATTTTTTTTCTTTATTAATCTTTAGTAACCCTTATCTTATTATCTGTTAGCTTTCCACTCTTGCGCAATTACTGGTTACAGAGAAGTGCACAATTTCTACAACTTGGAAGCAATCATCGAGTCATTCAGAACAGAAACAGGCCCTTTAGCCCATCTGGTCTGGGCCAACCAAGATTCCAATCTAATCTCATCCCATTTACCTGCATTTGGCAATATCGGTCAAAAACTTCAAGGAGCAACGCTTCACCCATCACCCAGGTCATTCTTGTTCTCATTTCTACCATCAGGAAGGAGGTACAGAAGCCTGAAGGCACATATTCACCGATTCAGGAACAGCTTCTTCCACTCTGCATGAACATTGAACCCATGAACACCACACTATTTTTTGTTTCTATTTTTACACTACTTATTTAATATATGTAGATACTAACTGTGATTGTTTTTTTCTATTATTACATATTACATTGATCTGCTACTGCAAAGTGAACAAATTTCACGACATATGCTGGTGATATTAAATCTGATTCTGATCCTGCAATTTTCCTATCCCTGTAACTGTCTGAGTACCTTTTAAATACCTCAGCCACTACCTCTGGCAGCTTATTCCCTATACTGACCACTCTCTAGGCAAAAAAGCTGCCCCTCAAGTTTCGATTAAATTTTTCCCTCTTACCATCTAGTTCTTGATACCCCAACCCAGGGAAACAAAATGTGTGCAACCACCATATCTGTGCCTTTTATAATATTATACACCTGTGTCACATCACCCTTCATACTCTTATGCACGACCTCGCTCTGTAACTCAGTCGTGGAGTCCCAAAAGTATCCTTGTAAATTTCCTCTGCACTCTTTCCAGCTTACTGGTATATTCCCTACAGCAGGATGACCAAAACCAAACACAAATTTCCCATTGTCACCCATTTATCCCATCATGTCTCCACCCAGTTCTCGATAACAGCAATCCAACTCACCTGCCTTCTCATCGTGACTCTGCTAATATCAGATATTTATCTCAATTCCTCTTGAACACGACAATTACATCTTCCTCTAGTCCTATCACCGGAGTCATATTACAGACTTTAATTACTCGCCGCACAGCAAGCTCTTTCCTTCTGTTTTCATTTGGTTCCTTGGCGGTTCCCCCCCCCCCCCCTTTTTCTCTCTCTGCCCCTCTCACGATCACTCCTTGCCTGTTCTCCATCTCCCTCTGGTGCTCCTCTCCCCCTTTCTTTCTCCCTAGGCCTCCTGTCCCATGATCCTTTCCCTTCTCCAGCTCTGTATCCCTTTTGCCAATCAACTTTCCAGCTCTTAGCTTTATCCCTCCCCCTCCTGTCTTCTCCTATCATTTCAGATTCCCCCCCCCAATTTCATATCTCTTACTATCTTTTCTTTCAGTTAGTCCTAACAAAGGGCCTCAGCCCGAAACGTCAACTGTACTTCTTCCTATAGATGCTGCCTGGTCTG